>NC_091298.1:49148193-49241202 GCF_038502225.1 Cherax quadricarinatus
CGGTTTACGTAATATGGTTATTGATGGGTAACCGTCCGTAAAATATAGGTTGTAGTTCAAAATAAACCAGCGTGTACTATGTAACGTTTAATGGTAGTCTGTGATTCCATCAAGCATAAACTGCGTGAAGAGTTGTAACCTGCCAGTGTGTGTGTGTGTGTGTGTGAGAGAGAGAGAGAGAGAGAGAGAGAGAGAGGGAGAGAGAGAGAATGATTGGGGTGAGATTGAATGAGAGGGAGGGAGAGGGTGAATAAGAATGAGAGAGAGAGAGAGAGAGAGAATGCGAATGAATATATAGGTAGAAAGCTAGACAGAGAGCCTTGAGAGCGTTGTAAATCTCAAGAGATGATTGTCAACAGTTGGTAGTCGTTGCCCAGGGAGTGCCTGGTTGACCAGACTCCCTCGAGAAAGAGGAGAGGATCCACACTTGAGACGAGGCCCTCGGGAAGCACGCCAGGGTGAGACTTAGATGGCGCCTTCAAGGACTTTATCTCCACCTGAAGAAAACTATCTTGATTATCTCAAGATTGCTGCTGCTTTCCCGTCAAGATTATCTTTATCTCTTAAGCCGCCCAGAGTTGTGTAGTATCCGTAGCCTAATAAACACGTTAACTGGAGTAGATCATAATATTGCTGGAATATGTTGACATAATGTTGCTGGAATATGTTAACATAATGTTAATAACATTTGTTTAAGCAAGAGCCTCAAGAGGATGAGTTGAATGGTACTGGAAGTATCCTCCAGACACATTCCAGGAGGAAAATAGAAGAGACGTTAGAAATTGAGAGGGAAGGAGAGCTAGGTAAGACACTCGTGTGTAACAGGTATCTTTATCCTGAAACGTTTCGCCTACACAGTAGGCTTCTTCAGTCGAATACAGAGGAGGCAGCAGAATCAGGGAAGACGATGGTATCAGTCCATCACCCTTGAAGACGTAGTTTTGAGGTGGTCAGTCCCTCAACCTGGAAAAGAGTTCTGCTTCATAGTCTGGAACAATGTTGTACATGGTTTTACTTATTGACTTGTTGGTAATGTGTACCATTATTATTGAGAGAAAGAGCTGGAGCTTCTCCCTTTACAAGTGAAGACGATAAATCTCAGAACTTCTCAAAGGCTGCAGACTTTCTGAAAAATAAAAAGAAACACCAATTAAATGAAAAAAACGCTGGTCTTAAACAGATTGTTTCAGGTCCCAGGAGAGACAGCGGGAGCCAGAAACCATAAATAAAGTCGAGAGAAACACAAAATACTTTTCCTCGGATGCAAATTTAAGGGTAAAAAGGATCAGGTCCTTGTTTAAAGGAAATGAAACTCACTGACAGCAAAAAAGAAATGTGTGAAATACTGAAGTGAGCGTTTAACTAGACAAAAGACTGATTTTACAAGCGAGTTTTTCGTGAAAAGACTCGAATCATATCCATAATTTATCTAACATAACCTCAGCCTGAGGTTAACACTCTTGGACCTTCATAATGAATTGAAAAAATAGTCACACCTTAAATATTCTGTGGATGAATCTAAACACAGGTGTTATCTCAATCATTAAAAACCACTGCTATAGCCGCACTTCGCTAAGGTGGCAGTAAAACAGTACCAAACTAAAACCAGATAGCGCTGACTTGCCACATTATCAATCTTGCAAAGAATTTTAAGAAGCAAGATTGCCAAAAACATTGATTCACAACAATTGCAGAAGCCAGGGCAACGTGGGTTTAGAGCATGTCGCTCAAGCCTCTCACAGTTACTGTAAGATTATTACAACATGGTCTTGGATGCATGGGAGAATATACAGAGAACCGTTACTGCTCAAAAATTTAGTGAAGTACCAAAATTATTGGGTACGTTCTAAAGACCCTCAAACGGTAGTGTTTGGAACTTAGGAAAGTTGCATCAAGCCAGTTCTTTAACAGCCTGGCTGTAGTCGTTTCACTCTACCTACTCCGAACTTTGCTGACTTTGATTCAAAATTAGACACGTGTGGAACATCTGAGTGTCTTTATTTGTAGACGTTTCGCCATCCAGTGGCTTTATCAATACAGATTCAAGTATATAAGGAGAAGACTGTTGAACTCCAAGGCTAAGGGACTAATTACCTCCCCATATATATATATATAATTCTAAAGTCTTCCCATTACCTCGTTGGATTTGTATTGATAAAGCCACTGGATGGCGAAACGTCTGAACATAAAGACACCCAGGTGTTGCATATGTGTGTCTAATTCTTCAGTATTCATGTTAACTGTCTCTGAATATCACAGGTAGAATAAACCAAGATGTGTACAAGACGCAGTATACAGTTTGTGTTTCTTCACATACATTCACTGACTTACGGAAGTGTCTCAGTTTCATTTGGTAACGTTAACTAGTTTAGCTTAGTTGTGGAGTCACCTTCGAGTGTTGCGCTAGCCAAGCTATATCTGCAACTCTTGGAAAGGTGTTTCAGTAACCGGGGCAGCGGGCCTCCAGCAGTAACAGCCTGGTTGACCAGGCAAGCCCGAACCATGGGCGGGCTCAGAGAGTAGGGAAACTCTCGAAACTCTTCAAAGGTATATCATTTCGTAAAGATATCTTTGTGTTGGCCTTACATCCAGGCGATTTAATTAGTAGTATTTCCGTGAACCATTAGACAAAGTGGAACCCTTCTTACCGTTTTCTTTAAGAAGTAATTGACTTCCTTAGATGTCCGACTCACTCCGCAAGATGACTTCACGAATAAAAATAATGGTATACAATACAGTACAGACAGGTTGATAAGTAAGACACATGTGCAACAGTTAGTTTTCTTTATTCCGAAACGTTTCGCCCACACAGTAGGCATCGTGAAACTAATAATTGAAACAAACCAACAGCGTCAACCTAATTTAAGTTTGTCCCTCCTTGATCTGGGGACCAAGAAATGGATGGTAGTTCGGATTTTTTCTACCCGGCAGTTAGTCCTCAGTGACAAATTCCTGAGGAATATAAACAGCTACAGTGAGAACAGGTTAGGTAAGTAAGGATTTGTCAGGGAACGGGACAAGTGTGTCCTGACGACAGCTTCTCCAACCTCAGTTTTCCTCAACACGGGATTTGCACAACACTTTTCGTCATCCATGATAATGATACCCAAATGGTGCACAAGTGTCTCATATATCAACTTGTCGGTTTTCTAAACCATTATTCGAGAAAGTTTTAGTAAGGTTGTTAAAAGCTTATTCCTTGTGTAGCTCATATGCCGTATTCTGTTCAAGATTGATGGACTGACCACATCGACTCAAGGCTGAGGGACTGATTACCTCATTCTCCTCCTGTTCTTCATGTTTCTCCTTTGTATGGACTGATGAAGCCACTGTGTGGCGAAACGTTTCCTCAATAAAGATACCCAAGAGTTGCACATGTGTCTAATTTATCAATGGGTCGGTTCTGTGAACCATTCATCTACAAATATTTTTGGGTTTGGGAAGGACCTGCCTAGTATGGGTCAGTGGGCCTGCTGCAGTATTCCTCCTTTCCCGTGGTCTTATATACCACAATGCTAGCTAGGAACATAGATTTCATAAGGATTTTACGAATACCTCAAGACTCGGGGATGCAGTGGTTTACAGTACTCCCTGCGGAGGATGCGAACTTGTCTACATCGGGAAAACGGCTAGAAGCTTGCCTCTTCGTCGCGAGGAACACGCACATGCCTGCAGAATGGATAACATCAATGAGGCTTGTGTGCAGCGCGTTAGTTCTCAGTGACATTGGATAGAGCAAGATTATCATTCTCAGAGAACGATTGTGTTAAGAATAGATGCCTGGAATACAATAATACTTACATATACCATCAAACAAAAGAGGACTGATGAAACCATTGGTGGCGAAACGTTCCCTTTAATAAAAGTCCTAAACTATACAAAAGTGTCGTTTTCCAGAGTTCCTCAGTTTCACCGTACCACTTACAACCAGTACAGTGTTCACTTCAGTAATCCTGTAACAGTATTTTTAGGCCCAGTAGGCCTTCTGCAGCACCTCGATTAAACTTAAAACCTCGACGCACCTTCCTCATGCTCCTGACGTCTCCACTCTTTAAGCTGTTTATTTCTCATATGCTGCGTACGTACTTGAAATAGCTCACCCTTGAGTGAAAAGTTGTACCTATAAAGAACTCAACTGCGAGAAGTACCTTTATTTTTATCAGTGTTTTTGATATCCCCTATTGATGTTTAAAATAA
Organism: Cherax quadricarinatus; assembly: GCF_038502225.1. NCBI lineage: Eukaryota > Metazoa > Arthropoda > Malacostraca > Decapoda > Parastacidae > Cherax > Cherax quadricarinatus. The sequence goes on from NC_091298.1 coordinate 49,152,391, forward strand.
TTTTGGGCAGCAGAACGTACTGTACTCATTGCGTTTATTCTGTTTTATCTTTATTCTCCACCGCGTTTATTCTATATCTTTATCTTCCATATATATATTACAAGTATGCTCGTATATTGCCAGGTATATCTACTCCATTCCAGAGAGAACAGTCAAAGTGCTTTAAGACGTTCCCAGTAGTTTAAATGTTTTATTGGTTGCGTATGGGCAGTATACGACCTCACGATCGCTACATTTTCCGCCACTGTCTGCTGCTGTGATAGGCGCTGTGAGTGTAGCATAATAGTCAAGTCGTGAGAGCACAAGTGCCTTGAGCTTGGTAACGCACTCGGCTTACACACTGAGGTCCTGATTCGATCCCCAGTACGAGTGAAAACCATCGGGTGTGTTTCCTTAAGGCACCTGCTGTCCCTGTTCACCTAGCAGTAAATAGGTACCTGGGTGTTAACCTACTAGTGTGGATAAAATTTTCTGCGTAAGCAGGAGCTTTCTGTGTAGTAATTCATTGATATTGTAATTCATTGTATAAATTGTATTATTATTATTATTTTTATTATTATTAAGGCTATTATTATTAAAGTTGTTTGGATTTCAACTTCGCTAGAACAGGAGGCCGGCTTAAGAGAGGAGAGAGGTTTGTTTTGATTGGATCTGTGATGGGCTTTGGTTGACCAGGGGTTCAATGACGAGTGTGTTCTACTGGTTTTGGTGCAAGTTTCCCAGTTTGGAGCTTGGTGTTGGTAATAGCTGCCTCTGCAAGGTCATACCTGAGTTCAGCACAAGCAGATCACTGCTGCTGCTTTCACATATGGGACTCTCTTTCCACATTTCTTCTTTGGCAACAGGCAGTGTTTTGACATGTCGTGCAAATGACTTCAGTGTATGTTTGGTCTCGTAGTGTTGGACATCATATCTACCCTTTCTCTCTCGCTCTCCCTCAGACCCAGACACCATTTAAAAAACATCCATCAACAAGATGTTATAATATCCACTAAGTATACATCACATTCCTTGTGCAATAATGGCGAACAAGCGATACTAGATACAGGGGGAGTTGAATAATAGCTCTAGGCCTTTCGTGTTACAGTCAACACATCAGGAGCTTGCAATGTTGCAGAAATAGTAGGAAATCCAGAAAAGTTTGTTCATGTGAATGGTTCTTCCAATGATCTCTAGAAGAGCCATTCACATGAACGAACCTTGGTTTTCCTGCTCTATTTCTGCAACATTCCTTGTGGAAAGATACACCTTTAGATCTTATGGGATATCCATGTGATATAAGCATCTTACTTCAAGGATACAAGATGGGGTTTCAAGTACAAATGTGACTTAACTCAGCCATGACTCGCAAAATCGTAATGACAGAATTGTAAACTACTCATAGATCGGGTGGGATTCGAACCTGTAACTTGCATTTCTGGTCACCGTGGGGCCCATGCTAACCTTCCTGGTGTGTATAGGAGTATACTACACATTTACAACAGTTGGATGTCATTATTGTTGAAACGTTATGCGTACACAGTAGGCTTCTTCAGTCAAATACAGAGGCAGCAAGTGGAGAAGGGAAGTAATGATGTAATCAGTCCGTCAATCATGGAGAAGTAGTATTTGAGGTGATCAGTCCCTCTTCTTCAGGCTGAGGGACTGACCACCTCAAATGCTAGTTCTCCAAGGATGATGGACTGATCAACTTTACTTCGCTACTGCACCTGCTGCCTCTGTATTTGAAGAAACATGCTGTGTAGGGAAATTGGTGGCAGCGGTGGGATTGGTTAGTACTTGGATGGACAACCGCTCACATGCGTCACTGCATGACGTCACACCTGCTAGCCACTGAGCCTAGCTAAGGAACCCTATTTATATATATGGATGATGCGAACTATGATATACTGCATGAGCATATACAACCCTGACAAAACATTTCAACAGTAAAAAGATCCAACTGTTGTACATGTGTGTTACTCATCAACTTGTCGGTATTTTATACTATTTATACAGACATGGTAAAGTGGTTAACGCACTGACCTGTTAGTTTAGGGGCCAGCTCGCTAAAAGGTAGCGGCCATTTGTTTCAGTACAGTGACAAGGTCAGTTTTTCAAGGCAAGGTACTTTCCCCACTAATGTTTCTCCTCATATCCGACATAGACAAGAACATAAATCATAGAGCTGTAACAGTCTTTGCTGATGACACCAACTTTTCTGTGAAAGTGGCATCCATTGAAGACACAGGAAATCTTCAAAAGGATATAAAGTCTTCCAGTGGGCGTCAGACAACAATAGGATGTTCGGTAAAGACAAGTTTCAGTTGCTCACGCTGCTAACGCGACTTTCTGGAGTTTTGTGACTCTCTGATCGCCGGTTCTAACCCCACCCGTGGTATGGGTTCTTTGCAATCGTGTCTTTACGATTTCGTGAGTCGAGTAATGTAGGAAATAGACTGAAAGAGAGTGCAGGACAACCACAGTAATTCAGTAGAGCAGAAGGTTCTTGTGCAAGACCTGGGAGTAATGATAGAAGGTCTCACATTCAAGGATCACAACATTGTTGAAATTACCACAACAAGGAAAATGATAGGCTGGATAACTACAGCTTTCAGGTGGCAGTATAATTGCCACCTTCAAGGTAGGCGAGATTGCTGAGCTACTGAACGTAGTTAGAACTTTCACTGCTCGTGTACACTCAGACATCTAAATTTTTGGGAACGCCTGAAATCTCTTTGGCTGTATTCCTTGCAACATAGGCGAGAAATGTACATCATAATTTACACATGAAAAATCCTGGAGGAACTGGTCCCAAAACTGCATACCGGAATCACCCCATGTAAAAGAGACTTGGTAGACGATGCAGAGTACTTCCATTAATATAAAGGCAGGGGCGCGACGAGTACACTAAGAGAGCACTCGATGAGTGTCAGAGGTCCCCGACTCTTCAGTGCCTTCCCTCCATGCATAAGGGGAATTATCAGCAAACCTCTGGCCGTCTTCAAGAGGAAACTGGACAAGTTCCTGACCGGCCTGGCTGTGGTTCGAATATTAAAACTACTTGCGGTCAGCAGTAAGAGCCTGATTGATCAGAACTTCATAGACGTGGAAGCCTGGTCTGGTATCTCGCGGCGGGGGTGTTGACCCCCCTTCACGTAATACGTAAAGAGGTGTATATCTCTGAGAGAATACATGCTGAGAGTATAATCCCTAGTCCAGGATAGCAACAAGGTTACATGCAGCCTTAATGACCATAATATAGTCGATAGGTTTTAAACCCAATTAACCAACTCTCTACAAAGGCTTATACGTTTTAACATGTATTTGTTAATATTTCACAATATTTAACAGTTTCCAGTTCTTACTTTTGGTCCCTCTCCTCTGTTTTATTCTTTCCACTGCCCCATCCTCTGCGATTTTTTCCTCTCTGTTTCTCTCACCTGTTCCCCAATTCTCTCTCTCATTCTCACAGCCAGTGGTGTGTGTACCTTATTACCCTCCACCCGCACCCACCCTCTCACCACCCAGTCCACCCACAACCACCCTCTCACCACCCAGTCCACCAACACCCACCCTCTCACCACGCAGTCCACCAACACCCACCCTCTCACCACCCAGTCCACCAACACCCACCCTCTAACCACCCAGTCCACCCACACACCACCTTCCCACTACCCATTTCACCCACACCCACCGCCTCACCACCCAGTCCACCCACACCCACCCTCTAACCACCCAGTCCACACACACACCACCTTCCCACTACCCAGTCCACCCACACCCACCCTCTCAACACCCAGTCCACTCATACCCACCCTCTAACCACCCAGTCCACCCACACACCACCTTCCCACTACCCAGTCCACCAACACCCACCCTCTAACCACCCAGTCCACCCACACACCACCTTCCCACTACCCATTTCACCCACACCCACCGCCTCACCACCCAGTCCACCCACACCCACCCTCTAACAACCCAGTCCACCCCCACACCACCTTCCCACTACCCAGTCCACCCACACCCACCCTCTCAACACCCAGTCCACCCACACCCACCCTCTAACCACCCAGTCCACCCATACTCCACCCAGTCCACCCACACACTTTCATCCTCCCACCACCCAGTACACCCACACACCACCCTCCCACCACCCAGTCCACCCACACACCACCCTCCCACCACCCAGTCCACCCACACACCACCCACCACCCAGTCCACCCACACACCATCCACCGCCCAGTCCACCCACACACCTTCATTCTCCCACCACCCAGTCCACCCACACTCCTTCATCCTCCCACCACCCAGTCCACCCACACACCTTCATCCTCCCACCACCCAGTCCACCCACACACCTTCATCCTCCCACCACCCAGTCCACCCACACACCTTCATCCTCCCACCACCCAGTCCACCCACACACCATCCTCCCACCACCCAGTCCACCCACACACCACCCACCCACCCCCCCGTCCACCCACCCACCACCCAGTACACCCACACACCACCCTCCCACCACCCAGTCCACACACCACCCAGTCCACCCACACACCACACTCCCACCACCCAGTCCACCCCCACACCACCCAGTCCACCCACACACCACCCAGTCCACCCACACACCACCTTCCCACTACCCAGTCCACCCACACCCACCCTCTAACCACCCAGTCCACCCACACACCACCCTCCCACCACCCAGTCCACCCACACACCACCCTCCCACCACCCGGTCCACCCGCACACCACCCTCCCACCACCCAGTCCACCCACACACCACCCAGTCCACCCACACACCACCCTTCCGCCACCCAGTTCACCCACACACTACCCAGTCCACCCACACACCACCCTCCCACCACCCGGTCCACCCGCACACCACCCTCCCACCACCCAGTCCACCCACACACCACCCTCCCACCACCCAGTCCACCCACACACCACCCTCCCACCACCCAGTCCACCCACACACCACCCGGTCCACCCACACACCACCCTCCCACCACCCAGTCCACCCACACACCACCCTCCCACCACCCAGTCCACCCACACACCACCCTCCCACCACCCAGTCCACCCACACACCACCCTCCCACCACCCAGTCCACCCACACACCACCCTCCCACCACCCGGTCCACCCGCACACCACCCTCCCACCACCCAGTCCACCCACACACCACCCTCCCACCACCCAGTCCACCCACACACCACCCTCCCACCACCCAGTCCACCCACACACCACCCTCCCACCACCCGGTCCACCCACACACCACCCTCCCACCACCCAGTCCACCCACACACCACCCTCCCACCACCCAGTCCACCCACACACCACCCTCCCACCACCCAGTCCACCCACACACCACCCTCCCACCACCCCGTCCACCCACACACCACCCTCCCACCACCCGGTCCACCCCCACACCACCCACCCACCACCCAGTCCACCCACACACCACCCAGTCCACCCACACACCACCCTACCGCCACCCAGTCCACCCACACACTACCCAGTCCACCCACACACCACCCTCCCACCACCCGGTCCACCCGCACACCACCCTCCCACCACCCAGTCCACCCACACACCACCCTCCCACCACCCAGTCCACCCACACACCACCCTACCACCACCCAGTCCACCCACACACCACCCTCCCACCACCCGGTCCACCCTCACACCACCCTCCCACCACCCAGTCCACCCACACACCACCCTCCCACCACCCAGTCCACCCACACACCACCCTCCCACCACCCAGTCCACCCACACACCACCCTCCCACCACCCAGTCCACCCACACACCACCCTCCCACCACCCGGTCCACCCACACACCACCCTCCCACCACCCAGTCCACCCACACGCCACCCTCCCACCACCCAGTCCACCCACACTCCACCCTCCCACCACCCAGTCCACCCACACACCACCCTCCCACCACCCAGTCCACCCACACACCACCCACCCACCACCCGGTCCACCCACACACCACCCTCCCACCACCCAGTCCACCCACACACCACCCTCCCCCCACCCCGTCCACCCACACACCACCCTCCCACCACCCAGTCCACCCACACACCACCCTCCCACCACCCAGTCCACCCACACACCACCCTCCCACCACCCAGTCCACCCACACACCACCCTCCCACCACCCGGTCCACCCACACACCACCCTCCCACCACCCGGTCCACCCACACACCCCCCACCCACCACCCGGTCCACCCACACACCACCCTCCCACCACCCGGTCCACCCACACACCAACCGCCCCCCACCCCGTCCCCCCACACACCACCCTCCCACCACCCGGTCCACCCACACACCACCCTCCCACCACCCAGTCCACCCACACACCACCCACCCACCACCCCGTCCACCCACACACCCCCCACCCACCACCCAGTCCACCCACACACCACCCTCCCACCACCCAGTCCACCCACACACCACCCACACACCACCCAGTCCACCCACACACCACCCTCCCACCACCCAGTCCACCCACACACCACCCTCCCACCACCCGGTCCACCCACACACCACCCTCCCACCACCCGGTCCACCCACACACCACCCTCCCACCACCCAGTCCACCGACACACCACCCTCCCACCACCCAGTCCACCCACACACCACCCTCCCACCACCCAGTCCACCCACACACCACCCAGACCACAAACACTCCACCCTCCCACCACCCAGTCCACCCACACACCACCCTCCCACCACCCAGTCCACCCACACACCACCCTCCCACCACCCAGTCCACCCACACACCACCCAGTCCACCTACACACCACCCTCCCACCACCCAGTCCACCCACACACCACCCACCCCCCACCCAGTCCACCCACACACCACCCAGTCCACCCAAACACCACCCTCCCACCACCCAGTCCACCCACGCACCTCCACCCCTCATCCTTCCAGGAAAGTCTTCCTTGTGTTTCTGCTTTTGTGTTGCAAGTTGCATTTGTTTTTTTGTTGCAAGTTGCATTGCTTTTCCTTGCAATTGTTTTGTTGTACTTGTTTGTTTTGAGTTCCTTGTATTATACATTTTTCTTGAATATTTTTCTCCACATTGCTTTCTTCTGTTTATCAGTTATTGCATATATTCCAAATCTTATTTTTCTGTTTATCACTTTGATAAACATTAACCTCACAATCATTAACACTGTGGTCAGTATCATTAACACTGTGGTCAGTATCATTAACACTGTGGTCAGTATCATTAACACTGTGGTCAGTATCATTAACATTGTGGTCAGTATCATTAACACTGTGGTCAGTATCATTAACACTGTGGTCAGTATCATTAACACTGTGGTCAGTATCATTAACACTGTGGTCAGTATCATTAACACTGTGGTCAGTATCATTAACACTGTGGTCAGTATCATTAACATTGTGGTCAGTATCATTAACATTGTGGTCAGTATCATTAACATTGTGGTCAGTATCATTAACACTGTGGTCAGTATCATTAACATTGTGGTCAGTATCATTAACATTGTGGTCAGTATCATTAACACTGTGGTCAGTATCATTAACACTGTGGTCAGTATCATTAACACTGTGGTCAGTATCATTAACATTGTGGTCAGTATCATTAACACTGTGGTCAGTATCATTAACATTGTGGTCAGTATCATTAACACTGTGGTCAGTATCATTAACACTGTGGTCAGTATCATTAACATGGTGGTCAGTATCATTAACACTGTGGTCAGTATCATTAACACTGTGGTCAGTATCATTAACACTGTGGTCAGTATCATTAACACTGTGGTCAGTATCATTAACACTGGTCAGTATCATTAACACTGTGGTCAGTATCATTAACACTGTGGTCAGTATCATTAACATTGTGGTCAGTATCATTAACACTGTGGTCAGTATCATTAACACTGTGGTCAGTATCATTAACACTGTGGTCAGTATCATTAACATTGTGGTCAGTATCATTAACACTGCAGTCAGTATCATTAACACTGTGGTCAGTATCATTAACACTGTGTTCAGTATCATTAACACTGTGTTCAGTATCATTAACACTGTGTTCAGTATCATTAACACTGTGTTCAGTATCATTAACATTGTGGTCAGTATCATTAACATTGTGGTCAGTATCATTAACACTGTGGTCAGTATCATTAACACTGTGGTCAGTATCATTAACACTGTTCAGTATCATTAACATGGTGGTCAGTATCATTAACACTGTGGTCAGTATCATTAACATTGTGGTCAGTATCATTAACACTGTGGTCAGTATCATTAACACTGTGGTCAGTATCATTAACACTGTGGTCAGTATCATTAACATTGTGGTCAGTATCATTAACATGGTGGTCAGTATCATTAACATTGTGGTCAGTATCATTAACACTGTGGTCAGTATCATTAACATTGTGGTCAGTATCATTAACATTGTGGTCAGTATCATTAACATTGTGGTCAGTATCATTAACATTGTGGTCTGTATCAGTAACACTGTGGTCAGTATCATTAACATTGTGGTCAGTATCATTAACATTGTGGTCAGTATCATTAACACTGTGGTCAGTATCATTAACATTGTGGTCAGTATCATTAACACTGTGGTCAGTATCATTAACATGGTGGTCAGTATCATTAACACTGTGGTCAGTATCATTAACACTGTGTTCAGTATCATTAACACTGTGGTCAGTATCATTAATATTGTGGTCAGTATCATTAACACTGTGGTCAGTATCATTAACATGGTGGTCAGTATCATTAACACTGTGTTCAGTATCATTAACACTGTGGTCAGTATCATTAACACTGTGGTCAGTATCACTAACACTGTGGTCAGTATCATTAACATGGTGGTCAGTATCATTAACATGGTGGTCAGTATCATTAACACTGTGGTCAGTATCACTAACACTGTGGTCAGTATCATTAACATGGTGGTCAGTATCATTAACATGGGGTCAGTATCATTAACACTGTGTTCAGTATCATTAACACTGTGGTCAGTATCATTAACACTGTGTTCAGTATCATTAACACTGTTCGGTATCATTAACACTGTGGTCAGTATCATTAACACTGTTCGGTATCATTAACACTGTTCAGTATCATTAACACTGTGGTCAGTATCATTAACACTGTGTTCAGTATCATTAACACTGTGGTCAGTATCATTAACACTGTGTTCAGTATCATTAACACTGTTCGGTATCATTAACACTGTGGTCAGTATCATTAACACTGTTCGGTATCATTAACACTGTTCAGTATCATTAACACTGTGGTCAGTATCATTAACACTGTGGTCAGTATCACTAACACTGTGGTCAGTATCATTAACACTGTGGTCAGTATCATTAACACTGTGGTCAGTATCATTAACACTGTGGTTAGTATCATTAACACTGTGGTTAGTATCATTAACACTGTTGTCAGTATCATTAACATGGTGGTCAGTATCATTAACACTGTGGTCAGTATCATTAACACTGTGGTCAGTATCATTAACACTGTGGTCAGTATCATTAACACTGTGGTCAGTATCATTAACATGGTGGTCAGTATCATTAACATGGTGGTCAGCATCATTAACACTGTGGTCAGTATCATTAACACTGTGGTCAGTATCATTAACACTGTGGTCAGTATCATTAACACTGTGGTCAGTATCATTAACATTGTGGTCAGTATCATTAACATGGTGGTCAGTATCATTAACATGGTGGTCAGCATCATTAACACTGTAGTCAGCATCATTAACACTGTGGTCAGTATCATTAACATGGTGGTCAGTATCATTAACACTGGTCAGCATCATTAACACTGTGGTCAGTATCATTAACACTGTGGTCAGTATCATTAACATGGTGGTCAGTATCATTAACACTGTGGTCAGTATCATTAACACTGTGGTCAGTATCATTAACATGGTGGTCAGTATTATTAACATTGTGGTCAGTATCATTAACATGGTGGTCAGTATCATTAACACTGGTCAGCATCATTAACACTGTGGTCAGTATCATTAACACTGTGGTCAGTATCATTAACACTGTGGTTAGTATCATTAACATTGTGGTCAGTATCATTAACATTGTGGTCAGTATCATTAACATTGTGGTCAGTATCATTAACACTTTGGTCAGTATCATTAACACTGTGGTCAGTATCATTAACACTGTGGTCAGTATCATTAACACTGGTCAGCATCATTAACACTGTGGTCAGTATCATTAACACTGTGGTCAGTATCATTAACACTGTGGTCAGTATCATTAACACTGTGGTTAGTATCATTAACATTGTGGTCAGTATCATTAACACTGTGGTCAGTATCATTAACATTGTGGTCAGTATCATTAACACTGTGGTCAGTATCATTAACACTGTGGTTAGTATCATTAACATTGTGGTCAGTATCATTAACACTGTGGTTAGTATCATTAACATTGTGGTCAGTATCATTAGCACTGGTCAGTATTATTAGCACTGTCAGTATCATTAGCACTGTCAGTATCAGCACTGTCAGTATCATTAACACTGTGGTCAGTATCATTAACACTGTGGTCAGTATCATTAACATGGTGGTCAGTATCCTCTGCACACTGCCATAACAACATACTGTAGTGATAGATATGGGAGGAAGTGCAAAATAAACCCACTGAAAGGCAGGGGTGCAGCGGGGACAATAAGGGAACACTGTATCAACATCCGTGGTCCCAGATTATTCAACATCTTAACAGAAGATATCAGAAACACTGCTGGAACAAGTGTAGAAGCCTTCAAGAGGAAATTGGACAAGTATCTTCACCAGGTGTCAGATCATCCAGGCTGTAATGGATATGTGGGTCAGCGGGCCACCAATGGCAATACTTTGACCATGCAAACCACCAGACGAGCCTGAGCCATGGCCGGGCTCTGGGTTAGAAAAACTTTAGGCAAAACTCATCAGAGATAAATCAAAGGTGAAGGTAAGGTACCTTCACCACCCACTGTCACCACACCACCCATCACAACCCACCACACCACTACCCACCACACCACTACCCACCACCCATCACCACCCACCACTCATCACCACCCACCACTCATCACCACCCACCACACCACTGCCCATCGCCATCATCACCCACCACCCAAAATCACCCACCACCCATCACCACCACCACTACCACCCACCATCATTCTCTCCTCGTGCCTCTTTCCACTTAATTATTTGTTGTCTCTCACTTCTAGTGCCTCCTTCAGCGCACCCATGACCGGGTCGCTGTTGCAAGTATCTCAGTGTTTGCTTATGCACGTGGATAAAGCGGTGCCAACTTGTGCCACAACATCTGTCATCTGGGGCTCTGTGAGCACCAGTATGTATCACTGAGCACCACCCAACACTATACCACCTGCGCCTCTCACCTCCTATATTGAAAGTTCCCGCGTTTCCCAAGCTAAAGTTCAACTACCCGGGAAAAACTGGCGGGGAATTTTGGGTGTGTTGATGTCCTGACGCGGGAAGATGATACCTCGCCTCACTGCATCTGTTTGTTGCTCTAGCTTTGTTGAGGGTTACGGAGTGAAATCTATTTATTGACCCATCTCAGATTCATCTCCGTAGGTGTGGAGTTATTTACACCAAATGGATGGACTGCTTTGATCTCTGTTTTCGTTGGGCGAGAATTTATTTCGAGGCCTCGTGTCTCCATTTTCGATGGGCGAGAATTTATTTCGAGGCCTCGTGTGTGTTTTCTTTGGGCGAGAATTTATTTCGAGGCCTCGTGTCTCCGTTTTCGTTGGGCGAGTACAGAAGCGTTTGCCAACGTTTCTGTACTCGACTGAAGCCTACTGTGTAGGCGAAACGTTTCAGAATAAAGATACCTAACTGCTGCACGTGTGTCTTACCAACCTGTCATTCCAACATTCAATACGTAGCAATATTGCAGCGTAGAGAGAACATGTGACCTGAAGTCTATCATCACTGGCTAGGCATGTATTATCAGGAGGAAAAAGTAGGCAGGGAGGGGGAAAATAGATAGGCAAGGTGGGTAAATATGTAGAGAAAATGGGTAGGTACCATTGCTACGTACTAACTCCCCCTTCAAGGGACCACGACTATTCAACACCCTTCATTGGCTGTCTTCAAGAGGGAACTCGACAGATTTCTCAGAACCGTTCCTGATCTGCCGCCGCCCGAAGTACAACATATTGCGGGCGGCGGGCACTGACAGCCTGATCGGTCCTCTTCTCCTTCATTATTCCCTCTTCGTCCTCTCTCATGGTTGTCTTCTGCCTCGTTATTTTTGTTTGCTGTGTCTTGTGTTCTCCCTGTTGACTCTTCCTCGATGGTCTGTTGAAGGAAGGCGGGTCAAGTTAGGTCACACCCATGTATAATGGGTATGAGTGATTATCAGAGAGAGGTAGGTAGGTTGGAGGTAGGTAGGTACGTAGCTAGGTAGTGAGGGAGGGTAGGTAGGTAGGGAGGTAATTAGTGAGGAAGGTAATTAGTGAGGGAGGTAATTAGTGAGGAAGGTAATTAGAGAGGTAGGTGGGTGTTTAGGGAGGTGAGGAGGTAGCTACATAGCTAGGTAGTGAGAGGGGGAGGTAGGTACGTAGCTAGGTAGTGAGAGGGGGAGGTAGGTACGTAGCTAGGTAGTGAGAGGGGGAGGTAGGTACGTAGCTAGGTAGTGAGAGGGGGAGGTAGGTACGTAGCTAGGTAGTGAGAGGGTGAGGTAGGTACGTAGCTAGGTAGTGAGAGGGGGAGGTAGGTACGTAGCTAGGTAGTGAGAGGGGGAGGTAGGTACGTAGCTAGGTAGTGAGAGGGGGAGGTAGGTACGTAGCTAGGTAGTGAGAGGGTGAGGTAGGTACGTAGCTAGGTAGTGAGAGGGGGAGGTAGGTACGTAGCTAGGTAGTGAGAAGGGGAGGTAGGTACATAGCTAGGTAGTGAGAGGGGGAGGTAGCTACATAGATAGGTGAGAGGGGGAGGTAGCTACATAGCTAGGTAGTGAGAGGGGGAGGTAGGTACGTAGCTAGGTAGTGAGAGGGGGAGGTAGGTACGTAGCTAGGTAGTGAGAGGGTGAGGTAGGTACGTAGCTAGGTAGTGAGAGGGGGAGGTAGGTACGTAGCTAGGTAGTGAGAAGGGGAGGTAGGTACATAGCTAGGTAGTGAGAGGGGGAGGTAGCTACATAGATAGGTGAGAGGGGGAGGTAGCTACATAGCTAGGTAGTGAGAGGGGGAGGTAGGTACGTAGCTAGGTAGTGAGAGGGGGAGGTAGGTACGTAGCTAGGTAGTGAGAGGGTGAGGTAGGTACGTAGCTAGGTAGTGAGAGGGGGAGGTAGGTACGTAGCTAGGTAGTGAGAGGGGGAGGTAGCTACATAGCTAGGTAGTGAGAGGGGGAGGTAGTGAGAGGGTGAGGTAGGTACGTAGCTAGGTAGTGAGAGGGTGAGGTAGCTACATAGCTAGGTAGTGAGAGGGGGAGGTAGGTACGTAGCTAGGTAGTGAGAGGAGGAGGTAGGAACGTAGCTAGGTAGTGAGAGGAGGAGGTAGGTACGTAGCTAGGTAGTGAGAGGGTGAGGTAGGTACGTAGCTAGGTAGTGAGAGGGGGAGGTAGGTACGTTGCTAGGTAGTGAGAGGGGGAGGTAGGTACGTAGCTAGGTAGTGAGAGGGGGAGGTAGGTACGTAGCTAGGTAGTGAGAGGGGGAGGTAGGTACGTAGCTAGGTAGTGAGAGGGGGGGTAGGTACGTAGCTAGGTAGTGAGAGGGGGAGGTAGGTACGTAGCTAGGTAGTGAGAGGGTGAGGTAGGTACGTAGCTAGGCAGTGAGAGGGTGAGGTAGGTACGTAGCTAGGTAGTGAGAGGGGGAGGTAGGTACGTAGCTAGGTAGTGAGAGGGGGAGGTAGGTACGTAGCTAGGTAGTGAGAGGGTGAGGTAGCTACGTAGCTAGGTAGTGGGAGGGTGGGGTAGGTACGTAGCTAGGTAGTGAGAGGGGGAGGTAGGTACGTAGCTAGGTAGTGAGAGGGGGAGGTAGGTACGTAGCTAGGTAGTGAGAGGGTGAGGTAGGTACGTAGCTAGGTAGTGAGAGGGGGAGGTAGGTACGTAGCTAGGTAGTGAGAGGGTGAGGTAGCTACGTAGCTAGATAGTAAGAGGGGGAGGTAGGTACGTAGCTAGGTAGTGAGAGGGGGAGGTAGGTACGTAGCTAGGTAGTGAGAGGGGGAGGTAGGTACGTAGCTAGGTAGTGAGAGGGGGAGGTAGGTACGTAGCTAGGTAGTGAGAGGGGGAGGTAGGTACGTAGCTAGGTAGTGAGAGGGGGAGGTAGGTACGTAGCTAGGTAGTGAGAGGGGGAGGTAGGTACGTAGCTAGGTAGTGAGAGGGGGAGGTAGCTAGGTAGTGAGAGGGGGAGGTAGGTACGTAGCTAGGTAGTGAGAGGGGGAGGTAGGTACGTAGCTAGGTAGTGAGAGGGGGAGGTAGGTACGTAGCTAGGTAGTGAGAGGGGGAGGTAGGTACGTAGCTAGGTAGTGAGAGGGGGAGGTAGCTACGTAGCTAGGTAGTGAGAGGGTGAGGTAGGTACGTAGCTAGGTAGTGAGAGGGGGAGGTAGGTACGTAGCTAAGTAGTGAGAGGGTGAGGTAGGTACGTAGCTAGGTAGTGAGAGGGTGAGGTAGGTACGTAGCTAGGTAGTGAGAGGGGAGGTAGGTACGTAGCTAGGTAGTGAGAGGGGGAGGTAGGTACGTAGCTAGGTAGTGAGAGGGGGAGGTAGGTACGTAGCTAGGTAGTGAGAGGGTGAGGTAGGTACGTAGCTAGGTAGTGGGAGGGTGGGGTAGGTACGTAGCTAGGTAGTGAGAGGGGGATGTAGGTACGTAGCTAGGTAGTGAGAGGGGGAGGTAGGTACGTAGCTAGGTAGTGAGAGGGGGAGGTAGGTACGTAGCTAGGTAGTGAGAGGGTGAGGTAGGTACGTAGCTAGGTAGTGAGAGGGTGAGGTAGGTACGTAGCTAGGTAGTGAGAGGGTGAGGTAGGTACGTAGCTAGGTAGTGAGAGGGTGAGGTAGGTACGTAGCTAGGTAGTGAGAGGGTGAGGTAGGTACGTAGCTAGGTAGTGAGAGGGGGAGGTAGGTACGTAGCTAGGTAGTGAGGGAGATAGGTAACTACTACATAACTAACAAACTAGTTACACAACACAGGGTCGAAACATCGCACTGTTTCAATATTTGATCCATTTCGAAGGTTCTTCCTGCAAGCCAGTAGAGCTACACTCTCCTTCCTCGGATCAACACTACTTACCTCCCGTATCCCTTCCTCCCTGCCGCTGTATAACCCTTACGGGTTAAGCGCTTCCTCTTATAATGATAATTTTTTCCTTAACTCTTAACATTATGGTCTAAAGTGATGTTTTTTTTGTTTGTGTTGCTTTTTTCTTTGTTTTTTCCTGCTTTTTTTTTCTTCTATGTTACTTTTTTGCCTTTTTATTTACTTTTTCCTGTTTTTTGTTTGTTTTTTCTGTTATTTCTTATTTTTATTTTTGTTGGTTCTTTGCTTTTGTCCTTATTATTTTTGCTGTTTTTTCTAGTATTAATGCGGAAGCGGTAAACCCTCTTGGGTCATAGTTATTTTTCCTGTTTTTTTTTGTCTAGTATTAATGCGGAAGCGGTAAACCCGCCTGGGTCATGCAGCTTCTAGGAAGGAAGCTGTCGAGGCGTGTCTCTCTCTCGTTCCAGACGTGAAGAATTTCACCTTTTTGGGCTGAGCTGGCAAATTAGAGGCCGGGCCTCGTCCATCCATCAACTGGGCGCAGAGAAACAATGGTAAGCCTCGCTGGGGGGTAATGACCCCCCTCCTTGGCTGTAATTAGTGATTAATCTACCAAGAAACCTGAATGACGTGTGTGTGTGTGTGTGTGTGTGTGTGTGTGTGTGTGTGTGTGTGTGTGTGTGTGTGTTGCATGTGTCGTCTTGCGTGGAGGAATGGATGGAAGGAGGTAACTGACTGATCATTTGGATAGATAGATGGGTGGATGGGAGAATGAATGACTGAGTGGATGACTGAATGCATGCATAGGCTGTGAACTGAGTGGCCTACGTCGTTAAATTGCTTCATAAAAGTTGAAACTGTCCACTGTACTTTTGTGTTCAATTATTCTATGGACTGGTGTGAGCTGAGGGAAATCAAGACTGTTTCCAAGGGAATACCTGATTGTTCTTAATTTATCTGATCCCTGTCATTCCTCTGGTTATTGAAGTTAAACTCGTTGAACAACTTTCTGATTCACTGATGTGGGTTTAGGTTGTTCACGACTGTTTTCCTGGGAATAATTGATATTTCATTTATCTGGTCTCACTTATCTGGTTTTCGAACTGGCTGGACAACCAGTTGGTAATTTCATGGGCTCACTGTGCTATCTGTGCTTGTCTGTATTTAAATGTCTCAGTTACAGTCACCTTCCCCTTGCAGAACCCACTGATAGAATGTGTTAATCTACACTGCCCATGACCGAGAATGTTATATGCCTTAAATCTTTTAGGGAGACCATGTCAAGACAGTCGTTTTAACACGGGCTTGTTAAATGTACAAACATATTCAGTAGAAGTAGAAAGAAAAATGCAAAATTCATAGCCCTGTCATAGTCTACTAGTGTAGGAATCTGGAGGTCCTCGCCCCCCCCCCCCCTGGGGCCCGGTCTCACACCAGGTCTCATGGTTGATATCCTGATCAGTCAGGATGTTGGAACTACCAGTACGTAGGCACCACAGTCTGGCCTACCAGGATCTGACTTGCGAGCCTTATCAAATTGGCTTTTAAGCACATTTATGGGTCTGTTGGCGATGGCATTGACGTCGCACAAGAGAATCTTGGAAAGAGAGAACTGTGAAAAAAAGAAAATAAAACACATGGAATTAGACCATTAACGCGGCTGAGCGCAACGTGGGGTTTAAATCAAGTCGCTCCTGCTTCTCACAGCTGTTGCCTCATTATCACATTGTAAACGCTGGAAGACGAGCAAAATACCTAACACTATTACAAAATACCTATGACCTTCACACAGCTAAAAGTCAACGACTAATGTGATCAGAATGTAAACACACCCGGTTCAGGAAACACTTGGTCTGTTTTCTGACGAATCTTACCGAACCAAACACAAAATGCCTACGAAAGGTATAACTGAAAAAAAGTGGGCTTATGGATTTATTTTGTAACGTCAGACGCAAAGAATAAGAGTCAGCAAAGTAGAATAAGTGGCTGTCACAGTAGTTGCCTCAGTTCTATCTCACTTGTCATATCTGAGTCTGACATTAATCACAGCTCTGTAACATCTTTTCCTGATAACACCAGAATCTCCATGAGAGTGGTGTCTGTCAAAGACCACGTATCTTAAGTGTATATAAATTAAATCTTCCACTAGGCCTCTGGTAAGAACATAAGGAAGGAGGAACACTGCAATAGGTCTCATGGCCCATACAAGTTTCATTTGTTAATCTATGGAAGAATGGAGGAGATAAAGACTGTAGCAGAGTACAATAGTAACCCATCATTCAGTACAGCGAAAGACCCATGTATGAGACTTGGAAGATCTTGCATTCAAGGATCACAACAATGGTGCTACTACTGCCACAAGGAAAATGATAAAGTGGATAACTAGAACTTTCAAGGCAAGAGATTCGCTGAATCAATGATATTCAAATTGTTCTTTCCATGTTGGAATACTTCTGTAAACTAATGGCCGTCTTCAAGGCAGGCGGGATAGCTGGGGTAGAAATCTTGCTGTGAAGGTCAATAACTTTCTAACTCTTCCCTTTTGTGCATAAGGAGAATGACTAAGAAACCTCTCGCAGTCTTCGAGAGAGAACATAAGGTCCTCAAATCATTTCCAGATTGACCAGGCTGTAATTCATACGTTGAACTCCATGCGTCAGCAGTAACAGCCTAGTTCATCGGGTCTTGGACAGGGGACCTGGTCTGGAACCGGACCACGGGGACCTCGACCCATATAAACATCTTTCCGGGAGCATCTGTAAAGCATAGCAGTGTATCATCCTTTGCAGATGTTAGAATTTGTGTGACATCTGATAAATGAAACACTTGTGCAGCTTTTGGGTTACCTGGAGGTTACCTGGAGGTTATTCCGGGGATCAACGCCCCCGCGGCCCGGTCCATGACCAGGCCTCCCGATGGATCAGGGCCTGATCAACTAGGCTGTTACTACTGGCCGCACGCAGTCCAACGTACGAGCCACAGCCCGGCTGATCCGGCACTGACTTTAGGTATCTGTCCAGCTCTCTCTTGAAGGCAGCCAGGGGTTTATTGGCAATTCCCCTAATGCTTGATGGGAGGCTGTTGAACAGTTTTGGGCCCCGGACACTTATGGTGTTTTCTCTTAGTGTACCAATGGCGCCCCTACTTTTTATTGGGGGCATTTTGCATCGCCTGCCCAGTCTTTTACTTTCGTAGGGAGTGATTTCTGTGTGCAGATTTGGGACCATTCCTTCCAAGATTTTCCAAGTGTAGATTATGATATATCTCTCCCTCCTGCGTTCCAACGAGTACAACTCAAGTGCTTCCAAGCGTTCCCAGTAGTTAAGGTGCTTGACAGAACTTACACGTGCAGTAAAGGATCTCTGTACGCTCTCTAGATCTGCGATTTCACCTGCTTTGAATGGAGATGTTAATGTACAGTAGTATTCCAGCCTAGAGAGAACAAGTGATTTGAAAAGGATCATCATGGGCTTGGCATCTCTCGTTTTGAAAGTTCTCATTATCCATCCTATCATTTTCTTTGCACGTGCGATCGTGGCACTGTTGTGATCCTTGAAAGTGAGATCCTCAGACATTACTACTCCCAGGTCCCTTACATTATTTTTCCGCTCTATTGTATGGCCGGAGTCAGTAGTATACTCTGTTCTAGTTATTATCTCCTCCAGTTTTCCATAACGGAGTAGTTGGAATTTGTCCTCATCGAACATCATATTGTTTACCGTTGCCCACTGGAAAACTTTGTTTATATCTTCTTGGAGGTTAACCGCGTCCTCAGCAGATGACAGCCTCATGCAGATCCTAGTATCATCCGCAAAGGATGATACGGTGCTGTGGTGTATATCTCTGTTTATGTCTGATATGAGGATAAGGAATAAGATGGGGGCGAGTACTGTGCCTTGTGGAACAGAGCTCTTCACTATGGCAGCCTCCGATTTAACTCTGTTGACCACTAACTACTCTTTGTGTTCGATTTGTTAGGAAGTTGAAGATCCATCTCCCCACTTTCCCAGTTATTCCTTTAGCACGTATTTTATGGGCTATTACGCCATGATCGCATTTGTCAAATGCTTTTGCAAAGTCTGTGTATATTACATCTGCATTCTGATTTTCTTCCAGTGCATCCAAGGCCATGTCATAGTGATCCAGTAGTTGTGAGAGGCAGGAGCGACCTGCCCTGAACCCATGTTGCCCTGGATTGTGCAGATTTTGGGAATCCAGGTGATTTGCAATCCTGCTTCTTAGCACTCTTTCAAAGATTTTTATGATGTGGGACGTCAGAGCTATTGGTCTATAGTTCTTAGCTAATGCTTTGCTGCCACCTTTATGGAGTGGGGCTATATCCGTTGTTTTAAGTGACTGTGGAATTTCACCCATGTCCAAGCTCCTCCTCCATAGTGTACTTAGGGCACGCGAGAGGGGTTTCTTGCAGTTCTTAATGAAAACAGAGTTCCACGAGTCTGGGCCCGGGGCTGAATGCATAGGCATGTTGTCAATGGCTTTTTCGAAATCTATCGGAGTTAGGGTAATGTCGGAAATCTGGCATATATTTATGGAGTTTTGAGGCTCATTCATGAAGAAATCATTTGGGTCGTCGATCCTCAGACCGATTAGTGGTTCACTAAACACAGAGTCGTACTGGGATTTCAATATTTCACTCATTTCCTTGTTGTCGTCTGTGTAAGTCCCATCCTGTCTGAGTAAGGGCCCGATACTAGATGTGGTATTTGCCTTGTTTTTGGCATATGAAAAGAAATATTTTGAATTTCTTTCAATTTCACTAATAGCTTTAAGCTCCTCCTACCTCTCCTGGTTCCTGTAAGAGTCATTTAGCTTAAGTTCGATAGTTTCCACTTCCCTGGTCAGCGCCTCCTTTCGTGTATCAGATATTCTAGCACTCCTGAGGAGCTCAGTGACTCTTCGTCGTCTTCTGTAGAGGGAGCGTCTTTTTCTCTCCAGTTTACTCCTTCTTCAGTCCATTGCAGAGAAAGGTGGAAGACGGGGAGTTTGTGTGACATCTGTTGATGAGACGTCACATCAACCGTCTTCCAGTGGACGACAGAAAACAATTTGATGTTCAGTGGCAAGTTCCAGTTACTCAATTATGGATCAATGGAGACATAAAAACCGGAAGGGAATATGTTAAATACACAACCCGCAAAGAGGAAACTGAAACACAAGACGACGTTTCGCTCCTACTTGGACCATTAACTAGTTACGGTGTCGTGCACGTTTTTACTCAGTGAAGAGGAAGAAGAATGTAGGAAAGCTAGGACTGATAATGGTGGATTTTATTTTTCAAGGCTCACAACAATGTTCTCTCATAAACACGAGGTAATTTATAAGATGGATAAAGGTTTTGACGACGTTTCGGTCCGACTTGGACCATTTACAAGTCAGACTTAATTGTCTAGTGAGCCAAGTCGAACCGAAACGTTGTCATAAGCTTTATTCCTCCTATGTACGGGTTGTGTACAGGAGGGATCAACTCCTCTTTCACGTTAGCTTCGTGTATTAGCAGTATTGTGGAGATTGTTTATGTAATTGTTACTGTCTGTGTTGCTATTAAGGTGCAGGTTGATTTGGGTCTCTCTGGGTTTAAATAGGTGTGCGGAACTGTTCCCTTCTATTACAGGGCCCCCTTCCATTATTCCTAATTCTTTCTCTGACCTATACCTGCTAATCAGACCCTCACTCGTACGTCTGCCAACGTCGTATCATTTACCAAGCAAATGATACTCTTGAAGTCTCTTGTTCGCTTTAGGCTGGAATATTACCCTACACTAACAGCCCCTTTTAATTCAGGCGAAATTACAGGATCGGAGGATGTACAGGGTAACATCACCGCCTGTTTGAATTCCGACTTATGCCTAAATTCTTTGAAATATCTGAAGTCCTCTGAGTTGTACTCCATAGACTTCACAGAAGAGCGAAGCATCATTATTTACACTGGTAAAATTCTGGACGAGCCTGGCCCATGGCCGGGTTTAGAAACTCATCAGAGATATATCAGAGGATTGGTCCCGAATATGCCCACCGAAATTACATACACCCTACGACAGAATGAGGCTCGGCAGACGGTGCAAAATATCCCGAGTAAAAAGCAGGAGTGCAGAAAGTACACTGAAAGAAATCGGTAAGTGTGAAGGGACCAAGACTTTTCAGCACCCTCCGTCAAACATAAGGGAAATTGCCATCAGATTCCTAGCTATCTTCAGGAGAAAGCTGGATAAGATCCTCTGGGCTCTGGTACCTACGTTGAACTGCGTGCGGTTAATACCAACAGTCTGGTTACTCGGACCATCTACTAGGAAGCGTGGTCTGGGACCAGGCAGCGGGACAGTGGCCCTCGAAATCACCTTCGGTTTGAAGAAAATTTTGATAGCTCTGTTTATAGTGAAGTAAGCCTTGCTATATTTACATTGGATCCTGCCTTGTCATGTTTAAATAGCAGCCTGCCTTGTCATGCTTACATAGCAGCCTGCCTTGTCATGTTTACATAGTAGGCTGCCTTGTCATGTTTACATAGCAGCCTGCCTTGTCATGTTTACATAGCAGCCTGCCTTGTCATGTTTACATAGTAGGCTGCCTTGTCATGTTTACATAGTAGGCTGCCTTGTCATGTTTACATAGCAGGCTGCCTTGTCATGTTTACATAGCAGGCTGCCTTGTCATGTTTACATAGTAGGCTGCCTTGTCATGTTTACATAGTAGGCTGCCTTGTCATGTTTACATAGTAGGCTACCTTGTCATGTTTACATAGTAGGCTGCCTTGTCATGTTTACATAGGCTGCCTTGTCATGTTTACATAGCAGGCTGCCTTGTCATGCTTACATAGCAGCCTGCCTTGTCATATTTACCTAGCAGCCTGCCTTGTCATGTTTACATAGCAGCCTGCCTTGTCATGTTTACATAGCAGCCTGCCTTGTCATGCTTACATAGTAGGCTGCCTTATGTTTACATAGCAGCCTGCCTTGTCATGTTTACATAGCATCCTGCCTTGTCATGTTTACATAGCAGTTTGCCTTGTCATGTTTACCTAGCAGCCTGCCTTGTCATGTTTACCTAGCAGCCTGCCTTGTCATGTTTACCTAGCAGCCTGCCTTGTGATGTTTACATAGCCTGCCTTGTCATGTTTACATAGTAGGCTGCCTTGTCATGTTTACATAGCAGGCTGCCTTGTCATGTTTACATAGCAGGCTGCCTTGTCATGTTTACCTAGCAGCCTGCCTTGTCATGTTTACATACCCTGCCTTGTCATGTTTACCTAGTAGCCTGCCTTGTCATGTTTACATAGCAGCCTGCCTTGCCATGTTTACATAGCAGGCTGCCTTGTCATGTTTACATAGGCTGCCTTGTCATGTTTACATAGTAGGCTGCCTTGTCATGTTTACATAGCCTACCTTGTCATATTTATATAACAGGATGCCTTGTCATGTTTACATAGCAGGCTGCCTTGTCATGTTTACATAGCAGCCTGCCTTGTCATGTTTATCTAGCAGCCTGCCTTATCATGTTTACCTAGCAGCCTGCCTTGTCATGTTTACCTAGCAGCTTGCCTTGTCATGTTTACCTAGTAGCCTGCTTTGTCATGTTTACCTAGCAGCCTGCCTTGTCATGTTTACATAGCCTGCCTTGTCATGTTTATCTAGCAGCCTGCCTTATCATGTTTACCTAGCAGCCTGCCTTTTCATGTTTACCTAGCAGCCTGCCTTGTCATGTTTACCTAGCAGCCTGCCTTGTCATGTTTACCTAGCAGCCTGCCTTGTCATGTTTATCTAGCAGCCTGCCTTGTCATGTTTATCTAGCAGCCTGCCTTGTCATGTTTACATAGCCTACCTTGTCATATTTATATAACAGGATGCCTTGTCATGTTTACATAGCAGGCTGCCTTGTCATGTTTACATAGCAGCCTGCCTTGTCATGTTTATCTAGCAGCCTGCCTTATCATGTTTACCTAGCAGCCTGCCTTGTCATGTTTACCTAGCAGCTTGCCTTGTCATGTTTACCTAGTAGCCTGCTTTGTCATGTTTACCTAGCAGCCTGCCTTGTCATGTTTACATAGCCTGCCTTGTCATGTTTATCTAGCAGCCTGCCTTATCATGTTTACCTAGCAGCCTGCCTTTTCATGTTTACCTAGCAGCCTGCCTTGTCATGTTTACCTAGCAGCCTGCCTTGTCATGTTTACCTAGCAGCCTGCCTTGTCATGTTTATCTAGCAGCCTGCTTTGTCATGTTTATCTAGCAGCCTGCTTTGTAATGTTTACATAGCAGCCTGCCTTGTCATGTTTCCCTAGCAGCCTGCCTTATCATGTTTACGTAGCAGCCTGCCTTGTCATGTTTACATAGCAGCCTGCCTTGTCATGTTTATCTAGCAGCCTGCCTTGTCATGTTTACATAGCAGCCTGCCTTGTCTTGTTTACATAGCAGCCTGCCTTGTCATGTTTACCTAGCAGCCTGCCTTGCCATGTTTACATAGCAGTCTGGCTTGTCATGTTTACATAGCCTGCCTTGTCATGTTTACATAGCAACCTGCCTTGTCATGTTTACATAGCAGGCTGCCTTGTCATGTTTACATAGCAGGCTGCCTTGTCATGTTTACATAGTAGGCTGCCTTGTCATGTTTACATAGCCTACCTTGTCATGTTTACATAGAAGCCCACCTTGTCATGTTTACATAGCAGCCTGCCTTGTCATGCTTACATAGTAGGCTGCCTTATGTTTACATAGCAGGCTGCCTTGTCATGTTTACATAGCAGCCTGCCTTGTCATGTTTACCTAGCAGCCTGCCTTGTCATGTTTACATAGCAGCCTGCCTTGTCATGTTTACATAGCAGCCTGCCTTGTGATGTTTACATAGCCTGCCTTGTCATGTTTACATAG
Organism: Cherax quadricarinatus; assembly: GCF_038502225.1. Lineage (NCBI taxonomy): Eukaryota > Metazoa > Arthropoda > Malacostraca > Decapoda > Parastacidae > Cherax > Cherax quadricarinatus. Next base: position 49,176,493 of record NC_091298.1, read on the forward strand.
TAGGCTGCCTTGTCATGTTTACATAGGAGGCTGCCTTGTCATGTTTACATAGCAGGCTGCCTTGTCATGTTTACCTAGCAGCCTGCCTTGTCAGGTTTACATAGCAGCCTGCCTTGTCTTGTTTACATAGCAGCCTACCTTGTCATGTTTACCTAGCAGCCTGCCTTGCCATGTTTACATAGCAGTCTGGCTTGTCATGTTTACATAGCCTGCCTTGTCATGTTTACATAGCAACCTGCCTTGTCATGTTTACATAGCAGGCTGCCTTGTCATGTTTACATAGCAGGCTGCCTTGTCATGTTTACATAGCAGGCTGCCTTGTCATGTTTACATAGTAGGCTGCCTTGTCATGTTTACATAGTAGGCTGCCTTGTCATGTTTACATAGCCTACCTTGTCATGTTTACATAGCAGCCTGCCTTGTCATGTTTACATAGCAGGATGCCTTGTCATGTTTACATAGCCTGCCTTGTCATGTTTACATAGCCTGCCTTGTCATGTTTACATAGCCTGCTTTGTCATGTTTACATAGGCTGCCTTGTCATGTTTACTTAGCAGCCTGCCTTGTCATGTTTACCTAGCAGCCTGCCTTGCCATGTTTTCATAGCAGCCTGCCTTGTCATGTTTACATAGCAACCTGCCCTGTTTACATAACAGGCTGCTTTGTCATGTTGACTCATGTTGACTTAGCAGCCTGCCTTGTCATGTTTATCTAGCAGCCTGCCTTATCATGTTTACCTAGCAGCCTGCCTTGTCATGTTTACATAGCAGCCTGCCTTGTCATGTTTACATAGCAACCTGCCTTGTCATGTTTACCTAGCAGCCTGCCTTGCCATGTTTACCTAGCAGGCTGCCTTGCCATGTTTACCTAGCAGCCTGCCTTGTCATGTTTACCTAGCAGCCTGCCTTGTCATGTTTACCTAGCAGCCTGCCTTGTCATGTTTACCTAGCAGCCTGCCTTGTCATGTTTACCTAGCAGCGTGCCTTGTCAGGTTTACCTAGCAGCCAGCCTTGTCATGTTTACATAGCAGGCAGCCTTGTCATGTTTACATAGCAGCCTGCCTTGTCATGTTTATTTAGCAGCCCGCTTTGTCATGTTTACCTAGCAGCCTGCCTTGTCATGTTTACATAGCAGCCTGCCTTGTCATGTTTACATAGCCTGCCTTGTCATGTTTACATAGCAACCTGCCTTGTCATGTTTACATAGCAACCTGCCTTGTCATTTTTACCTAGCAGCCTGCCTTGTCATGTTTCCCTAGCAGCCTGCCTTGTCATGTTTCCCCAGCAGCCTGCCTTGTCATGTTTCCCTAGCAGCCTGCCTTGTCATGTTTACCTAGCAGCCTGCCTTGTCATGTTTACCTAGCAGCCTGCCTTGTCATGTTTACATAGCAACCTGCCTTGTCATTTTTACCTAGCAGCCTGCCTTGTCATGTTTCCCTAGCAGCCTGCCTTGTCATGTTTACCTAGCAGCCTGCCTTGTCATGTTTCCCTAGCAGCCTGCCTTGTCATGTTTCCCTAGCAGCCTGCCTTGTCATGTTTACCTAGCAGCCTGCCTTGTCATGTTTACCTAGCAGCCTGCCTTGTCATGTTTACATAGCAACCTGCCTTGTCATTTTTACCTAGCAGCCTGCCTTGTCATGTTTCCCTAGCAGCCTGCCTTGTCATGTTTCCCTAGCAGCCTGCCTTGTCATGTTTCCCTAGCAGCCTGCCTTGTCATGTTTCCCTAGCAGCCTGCCTTGTCATGTTTACCTAGCAGCCTGCCTTGTCATGTTTACCTAGCAGCCTGCTTTGTCATGTTTACATAGCAACCTGCCTTGTCATTTTTACCTAGCAGCCTGCCTTGTCATGTTTCCCTAGCAGCCTGCCTTGTCATGTTTACCTAGCAGCCTGCCTTGTCATGTTTCCCTAGCAGCCTGCCTTGTCATGTTTCCCTAGCAGCCTGCCTTGTCATGTTTACCTAGCAGCCTGCCTTGTCATGTTTACCTAGCAGCCTGCCTTGTCATGTTTACATAGCAACCTGCCTTGTCATTTTTACCTAGCAGCCTGCCTTGTCATGTTTCCCTAGCAGCCTGCCTTGTCATGTTTCCCTAGCAGCCTGCCTTGTCATGTTTACCTAGCAGCCTGCCTTGTCATGTTTCCCTAGCAGCCTGCCTTGTCATGTTTACCTAGCAGCCTGCCTTGTCATGTTTACCTAGCAGCCTGCCTTGTCATGTTTACATAGCAGAATGCCTTGTCATGTTTACATAGCCTGCCTTTTCACGTTTATCTAGCAGCCTGCCTTGTCATGTTTACATAACCTGCCTTGTCATGTTTATCTAGCAGCCTGCCTTGTCATGTTTACATAGCCTGCCTTGTCATGTTTACATAGCAACCTGCCTTGTCATGTTTACATAGGAACCTGCCTTGTCATTTTTACCTAGCAACCTGGCTTGTCATGTTTCCCTAGCAGCCTGCCTTGTCATGTTTCCCTAGCAGCCAGCCTTGTCATGTTTACCTAACAGCCTGCCTTGCCATGTCCACATTGCAACCTGCCTTGCCATGTTTACCTAGGAGCCTGCCTTGTTATGTTTATCTAGCAGCCTGCCTTGTCATGTTTACATAGCCTGCCTTGTCATGTTTACATAGCAGCCTGCCTTGTCATGTTTCCCTAGCAGCCAGCCTTGTCATGTTTACCTAACAGCCTGCCTTGCCATGTTTACCTAACAACCTGCCTTGCCATGTCCACATTGCAACCTGCCTTGCCATGTTTACACTGCAACCTGCCTAAACGTGTTTACACTGCAACCTGCCTAAACGTGTTTACACTGCAACCTGCCTAAACGTGTTTACACTGCAGCCTGCCTCACCATATTTACTTTCGGGAACTGCAGTAGCGTGCTTCAATTGGATTATGGAGCATACGTTGACCCAGGAGTCTGGAAACCCAGTCATTATGTCGACCTTGTGTAAGGACGAGTGTTAAACCCTGCTGGAATCCAGGTCAGTTTGTCTCAAAAATAATCAACACGAAATGCCAGTGTTTGGTAATTAAATAATGTACACTAGATAAGAGAAGGTAATTACGACATTCCACCTGTTGTTGTTGTTAATGAACCGTCACTCATCATCACAGTGTTGTAATTGATTTGTGAATATTGTTCTTTATGTACAGGAACAATGTGGAGGAAAAAGTGTTTGTTCGTTCTTCGGTTAAATTTATCACTATTACCAACCACTAACATTATTATTATATTTATTGGTTTATTATTATTGTTACTGTTGCTGCATGGGCTCTCTCACCAAGATAGGATGATGCATTTAAAGATGACACACACTGCCAATCATTCGTTCAGTAGTTGTCTTAGCGGATGTGTACAGACGTCAGAGTTCAGGTGATCCTTTAGCTTACTACATCCTCGCCTGCTACACTCCAAAACCTGGAATGCATTAATTGTGGTATTCACTAGCTCAGAGTATTCGAGCAACTCTTCAACATAGAGGCCGACCTCTCTCTATTTTCTGTTTTTTTTTCAGTCGCATCTAAACGGGTGGTACGTGGGAACGCGTATTCCGCTATTAAAATAGCCTTCGTAAAGGCCTTTAACTCGATATACGGTATGTTTTTCCCCTCTCGGTGTGACACTGTGTGCTTACAGACACTAAAGTTGATTCATTGCTAGTTTCTGTGGTGAGAGGACTTGTTGACTGGACGTAGCCTCTGTGGCTCTTAGGAGGCCAGTGGCTTGATTCCAGTTTTGCATGTTTTTTTTTTTTTACCACAGGGTTTGTAGATGAATGGTTCAGAGAACCGACATGTTGATAAATTAGACACATGTGCAACTCTTGGGTATCTTTATTGAGGAAACGTTTCGCCACACAGTGGCTTCATCAGTCCATACAAAGGAGAATCTTGAAGAACAGGAGGAGAATGAGGTAATCAGTCCCTCAACCTTGAGTCGATGTGGTCAGTCCATCAATCTTGAATATTCAAGATTGATGGACTGACCACATCGACTCAAGGTTGAGGGACTGATTACCTCATTCTCCTCCTGTTCTTCAAGATTCTCCTTTGTATGGACTGATGAAGCCACAGGGTTTGAAAAGGTTAGGTAAAAGATCCCTAGCTTTATTGACACGCCATTTACAAGTTAAGGATTCCTAACTTTATTGACAAGCTAAGAGCTGTTACCTACATCAGCTCATCTGAAAGCATTTTTATTATGAAACATGAAGGTAGGGAACATGAAGAAGTTGGAGCCATCTGTGGGCCAGCATTTTCAGCTGATAAACTGACTTTATCTAGTTGACATCATTATGGTGTACGAATGTGTTCCATACTCGAGTCATCCTGGGTATATATGATCTCAGATGGAGTGATGTTCTGGAGAAGGGTACAGCCAGAGTGAAGTTGCTGCTTTCTGCCCGTCTTGTGGTACAGAAGCTTCCTTCTCGCTGTCCTCGAAGTGTATCCAAGTGTGGAACTTTGACAATATTGGCCTTGTACATAACAGTAAGGCCACCCACATCCCTCCTGTGTTGAAGGCTCTGCTGATATGACAGATCTATCCAGGATGGGTCCAGGCGAGAGATGAGACGTCTTGCTCTGTTCTCTACTCTGTCAAGTAGTCGCAGATGAGAGGGGGGGGGGAGGCAAACCAAAAAGTTGAGATGAGTTTTAATATTTCTCACCAATTTCTTTTTCTGCTGCCTGGCACGAATATATCTCTTAGCTACTTGGTGACTTGGTGATACTCGTTTAGTTTGGCGTGAGTGAGACGTCATGTTCCTGGAGTCCTACAAGTGGAAGGCTTCAGAGCTTGAATTATAGAATTATTTAGATGGTTCTATATGCAAGTTCCCTTTTAGATAGTTCCAGTAGTGCTGACAGGTGCCCTTTTAACATTTGAAGAGTTTCGAAAGTTTCTCTAAAGGTTAGTTTTCCCCCCTTTTGTTTTGAGGGTTGTGAGTTCCCAACTGCTGTAATGTCTAGATCAGTGCCAGAGCCAAAATGAACACTAAAAACATCGTTACTGGCACCAGTGCTACAACCAGCCTCACAAGTACGACCCCCTACACAAACTCCTGTGTCACCGGCAGGAGCATCAACATTGGCATTATCAGAAACTGCACTGGTATCAGTTCTAGTTTCACCAGATCCACTGGTATCACTCTTAGATCCACCAAAACCACTAGCATCAGTTCTAGATCCACCAGAACCACTGGTATCACTTCTAGATCCACCAGAACCACTGATATCACTTCTAGATCCACCGGAACCACTGGTATCACTTCTAGATCCACCGGAACCACTGGTATCACTTCTAGATTCACCAGAACCACTGGTATCACTTCTAGATCCACCAGAACCACTGGTATCACTTCTAGATCCACCGGAGCCACTGGCATCACTTCTAGATCCACCAGAACCACTTATACCAGCATCAGTATGGGTAATGGGAGCCATCATATGGATGTTGTCAAAGTGAGCCTGAGTTACCCAACATGGTATCATTCCTGTTGTCTGGCTGTGAATAGTGACGGGTGTGTTGAAAGTGGTATATGTACCCGTAATGACACGATTGCAAACAAACCATACCACGGGCGGGATTTGAACCCGTCTCAAAACTCCAGACCGTCGCGTTAGCCACTGGACCAACTAGCCACAATAAGATTCGTCCAACTAGGTATATTTCTACACCATAGGAAGGTTAGCATAGGCACCACTGTGACTACAAGTGCAATTTGTGGTCACAGTGGTGCCTATGCTAACCACAATAAGATTCGTCCAACTAGGTATATTTCTACACCATAGGAAGGTTAGCATAGGCACCACTGTGACCACAAATGCAATTTGTGGTCACAGTGGTGCCTATGCTAACCTTCCTATGGTGTAGAAATATACCTAGTTGGACGAATCTTATTGTGGCTAGCTGGTCCAGTGGCTAACGCGACGGTCTGGAGTTTTGAGACTCTCTGACCGCGGGTTCAAATCCCGCCCCTGGTATGGTGGTATATGTAGATAGCCTGTACTGTCAGTGCAGACAGCTTATGCTGTCTGCCAGCTTAGTTCATATTACGCGGCACTCAGGTGCTGCCCTCTGTAGGCATACCCAGGTCAGTGGGTCGCTGGGCCCACTCGCCCTCACTTCACGGCCGACTGACTCGAAAGGTACAAGTGCTCCCCTCCACGGACTGGCTATCGGTCATTCCCTCACTTTGCCCGTTGTGTACTCACTCCTATCCAATTAAAACCAAACTAATCCACGGCCGTATCATTGCTACCTACGCTACCTCCTTTGGCACTAAACCGTTGTTCAACAGCAAGAACATTAATAACATAATATCAACAAGTTGATGAGGAAGACACTTGTGCAACACTTGGGTGTGTCTATTGCTGAAACGTTTTGCCCGAGCTCTAATGCAGGCTGAGGTATTTTAGTGAATATCCGCCACGAAAATAGTCCGAGTGGGGATCAGTAACAAGTGGCGTTCCACAGGGATCAGTCTTGGGCCCGTTGTTGTTTATAATATATATCAATGATCTTGATGAAGGAATTGCTAGTGATATGAGCAAATTCGCCGATGACACGAAGATAGGTAGGATAATTGATTCAAACGTAGATGTTAGGGAACTTCAGGAGGATTTAGACAAACTCTACTCTTGGTCAGAAAAGTGGCAGATGCAGTTCAATGTAGATAAATGCAAGGTTCTGAAGCTTGGGAGTGTCTATAACCCTAGCACTTATAAGTTAAATAATGTAGAACTTAGCCATACAGATTGCGAAAAGGACTTGGGGGTTATGGTAAGCAGCAACCTTAAACCAAGACAGCAATGCCTAAGCGTACGTAATAAGGCAAATAGATTACTGGGATTTATATCAAGAAGTGTAAGCAACAGAAGTCCAGAGGTCATACTGCAGCTTTATACATCATTAGTAAGGCCTCACCTAGATTATGCAGCTCAATTCTGGTCTCCATATTACAGAATGGACATAAATTCGTTAGAAAACATTCAGCGTAGGATGACTAAATTAATACATAGCATTAGAAATCTTCCTTATGAAGAAAGATTGAAGACTCTTAAGTTACATTCACTTGTTAGACGAAGAATGAGGGGAGACCTGATCGAAGTGTATAAGTGGAAGATAGGTATTAATAGGGGGGATATTAACAAGGTCTTGAGGATATCTCTCCAAGAGAGAACCCGAAGTAATGGATTTAAATTAGATAAGTTTAGATTTAGAAAGGACATAGGAAAGTATTGGTTTGGAAATAGGGTAGTTGATGAGTGGAACAGTCTACCTAGTTGGGTTATTGAGGCTAGGACTTTGGGAAGTTTCAAATTTAGGTTGGATAAGTACATGAGTGGGAGGGGTTGGATTTGAGTGGGACATGCACATCAGAGCTTATTTCTTGGGTGGCATTGAAAATTGGGTTGGGCAAATGTTTTGTTAGTGGGATGAATTGTAAAGGACCTGCCTAGTATGGGCCAACAGGCCTTCTGCAGTGTTCCTCCTTTCTTATGTTCTATGTTCTTATGATAAATTCATCATCCGACATAGCAATGCCTAGGCGTACGTAATAAGGCAAATTACTGGAATATATATCAGGTTGTTAGGTAAGACACATATGCAACAGTTAGGTATCTTTAAGAACATAAGAATGTAGGAACACTGCAGAAGGCCTACTGGCCCACACGAGGCAGGTCCTTATCAAAACGACATCTACCTAAAGCTACCCAAGAAATAACTCCCGTACCCATGACACCAATCAAACCCAGCCCCTCCCACTCATAAGAACATAAGAACATAAAGGAGGAACACTGCAGCAGGTCTGTTGGCCCATACTAGGCAGGTCCTTTACAATTCATCCCACTAACAAACATTTGACCAACCCAATTTTCAATGCCACCCAAGAAATAAGCTCTGATGTGAAAGTCCCACTCAAATCCAACCCCTCCCACTCATGTACTTATCCAACCTAAATTTGAAACTACCATATATTTGTCCAGTCTCTTCTTAAAGCTACCCAAGGTCCTAGCCTCTACCACCCCACTGGGAAGACCGTTCCACGCATCTACAACTCTGTTAGAAAACCAGTACTTACCTATGTCCTTTCTAAATCTAAATTTATCCAACTTGAATCCATTATTCCTGGTTCTTACCTGGTTCGGCACCCTCAGTACTTTATTAATGTCTCCCTTGTTAATGCCCGTCATCCACTTATACACTTCAATGATATCTCCCCTCATTCTATGCCTCTCCAGAGAGTGGAGATTTAAGGCTTTAAGTCTATCTTCATACGGGAGGTTCCTTACACAGTAAATCATTTTAGTCATTCTTCTCTGTATGTTCTCTAATGAGTCTATGTCCATCCTGTAGTAAGGGGACCAAAACTGAGCAGCATAATCTAAATGAGGCCTCACTAGTGATGTATAGAGCTGTAAAATAACTTTTGGACTTCTGTTACTTATACTTCTTGAGATAAATCCAAGTAATCTGTTGGCCTTGTTGCGCACACTAAGGCACTGCTGTCTTGGCTTTAGATTTCTGCTTACCATGACTCCCAAGTCTTTTTCACATTCTGTATGACCAAGCTCTACTTCACCTAGATTATAGCTTCGAGGGTTATTTTCATTACCAAGGGCAAGTACCTTACACTTATCCACATTAAACTTCATCTGCCATTTTTCAGACCAAGACATTAATTTGTTCAAATTGTCCTGGAGTTCATTGATATCCTCCTCAGAGTGAATTATACGGCCTATCTTTGTATCATCAGCAAACTTACTCATGTCACTAGTAATCCCTTCATCAAGGTCATTAATGTAAATTATGAACAGGAGAGGGCCTAAAACTGATCCTTGTGGAATGCCACTAGTGACTAATCCCCATTCAGATTTCACTCCATTAATTGTAACTCTGCTTTCTATTGGTAAGCCATGCCTCAATCCATGCTAGAACTTTACCTCCTTTACCATGAGCTGCCACTTTTCTTAAGAGTCTCTTGTGAGGTACTCTGTCGAAGGCTTTACTAAAATCCAAATAAGTTGAAGATTGAGACACTTATGCAGCATATGGGAATCTTTATTCAGGAAACGTTTCGCCACACAGTGGCTTCATCAGTCCAATACAAAGAGGAAGGCGTAAGGAGAGGAGGAGTATGAGGTAATCAGTCCCTCAGCCTGGAGTCGATGTGTTCAGTCCATCAATCTTGTAGAATGTACAGCATAGGGCCGTAGACGTGGCTTATATACTGTAGTGAGGTGAGGTGAAGCAGGCGGAGGCGGGGTCATAGTGGTACCATCCACTAGTCGAAGTAGGTCTTCGTCCAAAGGTTGAACAAGTGTTGAAGAATTCTTTGTAACAAGATCCCATGATGCTGCAGTGTCTGACAGTTGTGATGAATGGTTTGAAAAACCGACAAGTTGAAGATTGAGACACTTATGCAGCATATGGGAATCTTTATTCAGGAAACGTTTCGCCACACAGTGGCTTCATCAGTCCAATACAAAGAGGAAGGCGTAAGGAGAGGAGGAGTATGAGGTAATCAGTCCCTCAGCCTGGAGTCGATGTGTTCAGTCCATCAATCTTGTAGAATGTACAGCATAGGGCCGTAGACGTGGCTTATATACTGTAGTGAGGTGAGGTGAAGCAGGCGGAGGCGGGGTCATAGTGGTACCATCCACTAGTCGAAGTAGGTCTTCGTCCAAAGGTTGAACAAGTGTTGAAGAATTCTTTGTAACAAGATCCCTCACCTCACTACAGTATATAAGCCACGTTGTTCCTATGCTGTATAGGAAGCCACGTCTACGACTACGAACCACTATGACCCCGCCTCCGCCTGCTTCACCTCACCTCACTACAGTATATAAGCCACGTCTATGGCCCTATGCTGTACAACGTTACAATCGTATTACGACAATCCATTGACACACACTCAGTTCACGGAGTTCACTACCTTATCACAAGATAGGCACATGGCTTCTGCCGAAAAGAAGAGGTCACGATGCTCCATGAACACGACGGAGGACTCAGATTTGGAAATGTGGGGCGAAATTCTAGCGAAGAAGTTGCGAGAGGAAGAGGAAGATCCTGCTCACATTGTAGCAGATCTGACAGTCCCAACCATGGAGCCAGCGACAATAGAAACAGGTGCGGAAATAAACACCCCACCCCCCGAAAACCAAGAGGGATGGAACACTGTGGACAACAAGAAGAAGCGCCATCCGTCCAAGGAGCAGGCAAACCAGCTCAACCGACCTGGCAAATTCAAGGTGAAGTCTTACGGGGACCACAGAACCCACTATGGGGTTGTTTCATACCTGGAATCACGACACAACCTGAAGTTCAAGATATGGTTCAACTTGAGGGGAGAACCAATATTGACTCCTCTCAACAAGGAAATGTATACCACCTTGAAGAGAGTCATGGAGACAGATCGCTCATTCACCCTGGAGGAACTGGACTCTCGGCAGAAGATCACCAAGGGTGTAGTGATGCGATACCCGCTGATGATGCCCATCGAGGCAGTAGCAGCTCACCCCAGTGTGGTGTCAGCTCAACGTCTCAAGGCAAAGACGGCAGGCAATGCACCAACCCGACAGGTCCTCATTCAGCATGTAGGACCACTGCCATCCCAGCTGGACCTCGGTTCTTGGGGCAGGTACGATGTCAGGACCTTCACAGCAGAACCAGTTCGCTGTTTCAAGTGTCAGCGTTATGGACACCTGGGTGCACTCTGTCCGAACAGAGTAATCTGCGGTGTCTGCAGCCAGCACCACCCTACCGAGGAATGCATCACCAAGCTGAAAAATGCATCGCCACCCACTCCACAATGCCCGAACTGCAGGCAGAAACACCATGCCTGGAATCCTCGATGCCCCGAGAGGCTCGCCAGAATTCAAGAAGTCTGGAAGACGCCAAAAACTCGGCAACAGGCTACGACGGATCATCACTCTCAGCAAACGATGGGTGCAGAGAACCCTGCCATACCGCAGATCTCTCAGCAGCTAACCCAAGTCAATGCCCAGGAATTCCCAACCCTAGAAGCCTCAACCAGGCGTCAAGGTCAAGAACCTCCTGCACCCCTACCTCAACGAAGAAACAGAAACAAGAGGAACAGGAGGCGTCAACAGGGTGCATCTGGTCAATGCGATCAGCAGGCGGCACTAAACGAGCCCCCACCGGCCATAGCACGACAACGCAGGCACTCCTTACCCGGCACAGGCGCTTTGCAGACTCAACTGGCACCTCACCAGCAGATCCCGGCTACCCAACCTGGTATACAGCAACAGACCACGGTGCATACAATAAAGAAATCCAACCCTCAGCAGTCCCTACAGACCACAACAACCCAGATAATATCCACTGTTTCGAACCCAACTCCAAAGCAGGCCCTCACCAGGGAGGATCTCGTAGCACTCATCAAGGTGTTCACAGATCTTATTTGCAACACAATCAACTCCACGGAACAACAGAGCGCATTCCGGCAGATGGTCAGTACGCTCCTGAGAGTGTGCTTTCTGACCGAAGAGGAGACAGTGGATGCCATGAATTTGCAGGTTCTCAGAGCGGGCAGGACTCAGTCTCCAGCTCAGGAAACAACATCGATGGAATAACCTCGGTACCAAATCACACCCTCAAGGTCCTACAGTGGAACATTCAGGGCCTGAGGGGCAAACAGCACCTCTTGCTGGAGGCAGTAATTCGGGATCGGGTTGATATCGTCTTGCTACAAGAAACTCTGACTGTCCCGACTATGTGCCCAAGACTACCCGGTTTTGCTGGGTATTTTCGGCACACGGACCCGGGCGTTCACTGCAGAGGCACAGCTGTATTTGTATCCAATACAATACCTCACGAGGTTATAGCCAACCCTGTGGACTGTGGGGAGGATGTCGAGGTACAGGCCATCCTTGTGCACATACCTGGGGCGCCCATTACCATCTATAACATCTACAAGAACCCAAGACACACCCTCGACATTGCAGAGCTCCTCGCACTAGCACGCACTGAGTGTATTATTGTGGGTGGAGATTTCAACGCACATCACCCAATGCTGCACTCTCACTCAGCAACCAATGCTGCTGGCAGACACATAGCAATGCTCCTACACGATATTCCAGAGGTAAAGTTGCTAAACAATGGAGACCCCACACACCTGTTGGGTGGCTGCCTCGACCTTACCTTCGGGTCAAGACAACTCGCAGCAGGAGCCACATGGGAAACTCATCCTCACCTTGTCAGTGACCACTTTGCAGTGATCACCACCTTCAACATCAACAGGCCTCCCACAGTTGTGCTGCCTCCTAGATGGGACGTAAAGAGGGCCAACTGGAAGGTGTTCCAGGATTATCTTCATGACTGGTGGTCCACATACTCTCTATCTGAAGACTGTGATACGGCTGAACAGGAGCTAATCACTGTTCTCATCCAGGCAGCAGAGTGCGCAATTCCAAAGAAGTCCGCAGGACGCACTCACAAAAGAGACTGGTGGTTCTACAACGACGAGGTGCGGGAGCAGAACCACCGCATCAACTCTTTTAGGAAGCTATACAGGCGTAACCCTACGGCAGAGAACAGGAATACTCTGAGAGCCATTGTGCAGCATGCCCGCAGAGTCTCTCTCAGAGTAAAAACTGAGAAATGGCTGGAGTGGTGCTCAACATTCGGGCATCACACCACCTTATCTGAGATATGGGGCAAGCTCAACATAGCAACTGGCAAGAGCAAGCCGAGGCCACCAGCACACCCGAACCCATCCCAGGAAGCTGAGAAACTAGTGGAGCTTTTCACTTCCAGGGGAGCATCCACTCAGCTCCCACAGGACATCCGGAATATACAGACGGATCTTCTGCCACAGCGCCAGCTAACGATACAAGCTGCATGTGAGTCGGAAGATGTGACTGATGAAGACCTCACGGACTTGGAACTCCGACGTGCCATTAAGAACACAGGTGACACTGCCCCGGGCATCGATGGTGTTACATACTCCATGATTGCACGGGCTGGGCAGAGTGGATGGGAGGCCATACTAGACGTCATTAACAAGTCGTGGAGGGCCAGGACACTCCCAGCAGCTTGGAAGAAAGCTACCATCGTACCAATTCCAAAGCCCAAGGACCCAGGCAGTATGAGACCCATATCGCTGACCAGCTGCTTAGCCAAGACTGCTGAGAGGATGGTGTTAAACCGCCTCCTATGGAAACTTGGACCCTCTCATCATCACATATTTGGCTTCACCAAAGGAGTGGGTACAGCAGAGTGCATAACCACTCTACTAAGCCAGATTGCTGACAGTAACAAAAAACCTAGTATTGTCGTCTACCTCGACCTTGAAAAGGCATTTGAGCTAGCCAGCCCCACAGCAATTCTGGCAATACTAGCTCGGAAGGGAATCAAAGGACGCCTCCTGGCCTGGATAGAGTCCTACCTTAGGGGCAGGCAGGCCTGTGTCAGCTTTCAGGGACACTACTCTTCCTTTAAATCCCTGGAAAACGGTACGCCACAAGGAGGTGTGCTCAGTCCTACCCTGTTTAACATCCTTATGCAGGAACTTGTGAGCCTTCCCTTTCATAGTGGTACACAGCTCCTCAGCTATGCTGATGATCTTGCACTCGTAGTGAATGGGAAAGGCAATTTAGAACGACAGGCTCAGAGAGCTTTGGACCTAATTACGCAGTCTTGCAAGGAACTAGGCCTCAAGATCTCGGCCGAGAAATCTCTTGCAATGATGTTCAAGGGACCAGATCCTGTGAATAGATTACGTATTCAGGATATAGAACTTGAGTGGACAGGCTCCTACCTGTACTTGGGAATCTACATTGATAAAAAGCTGACCTTTCAGAAACAGGCCGAGTATGTCAGGTCACGTGCTCTACTCAGACTCAACGCCATGAGAGCCATGACGAGGCACCGTGCAGGGGCAAGCAAAGATGTACTTCGCTTGTACTATATACAAGCTATACGCTCGCTCATTGACTACGGTGCACCGGCGTTAGCTCATCTCTTCCCGCAGAGCAGGCAAAGAGTGGAGGTCGTACAAAATCAGGCGATAAGAACTATGCTTGGGGCCCCCATCTGGACCAACACAGTATGTCTCAGATCTGAGGCCCGGCTTCCTTCCTTGGCTGACAGAGTAAGATACATAAACGCCTGCAAAGTGGCCACGATTCTGCACAGGCAGCAAGGTACCCCACTAAGGAGACGGATATTGACAACCATGGCACAAGATCCCACACTCTTCACGGACTACTCCTGGATTCGTTCGTTTTGTGCTGCTGGGCGGAAGCTGCTGCCTATACAACTACTCCTTGAGAAGAGTTGTGACCTTCCTGTTGCTGGGTACCATCCACCACCTCCCTGGCGCCCAGATCCAGCCGATGTTTGCATCATGCAGCTACCCATCTCTAAGCGTCTCTGCAGTCAAGACACTCTCAGCAATCATGCTGAGACAAGCATGGCACTGGCAGAGGGAGGCACATGTGCAGTGTATTTCACAGATGGTTCTGTCGACCCTGACAGGAAGAGAGCAGCAGCTGGACTGTACCACAATGGTCACACACAAGGCTGGCGACTCCCTGACCACTGCACGATCCTTCAAGCTGAGCTGGTGGCGATTCAGCAGGCATTGTCACATGCCCTACGACATCGACTCCGACCTGTCATACATGTTGATTCCACGTCTGCAATCAATGCCCTCTCCCATCCTCAACCACAGGACAATGTTCACCTCATCACATCGATCCTGAGCATAATGACAGCCTTAGAAGTTCAGGGTAACAGATCGACATTGAACTGGATCCCCAGCCATGCTGGCATCCGGGGAAATGAGGCGGCAGATGATGCAGCCAAGGCAGCAACAGACTATCCACATGTTGGGATTACTGTCCCAATCAGCCTACGACAGACCAAACTGGTGGCTGCCAGAGCCATGAAACTTATGGGGGAGGTCTTAGGTGATACCCCATCTCAACAGTGGTACCGAGCAGCGACTCAGGGAGAACCCCCTCCATATGATAGAAGCTGGTCCAGAGCGCAGTGTACCGCCATCCATCGGCTTCGTTTGGGCTTTCCCACAGCCAAGATGATGGTAGACAAGGCTGAGGAGGAGATGTGCCAGTACTGTCAGCACGTTGTCCAGCGGCCCCTAACACACTATCTTCTGGAGTGCGAAGTTACTGAGACACTCCGCAGGCAACTAGGAGTGATATTCCCTCCCGAAGAGGAACCAGAGATGACTGCGGCCACACTAGTGTACCATGGAGTCAACGAACCAGACAAGCTGTTACCTGTGATAACGACATATCCTCCTCCTCGCTAGTGTCCATAGTTAGGAGTACATACGGTGTTGTCGCTTATGAGATGCACCAGTTGAACTGACCAGAAGAGTGCTTGAACAGCATATGTCGCATCATTGTAGAAACCTTTCTCCCTCGGGAGCCAGAGACGGGTCATCGCAAGATTGAGACCCGTGCCAGGACTACGGTCTTGGCGAACATTATACATACGGTGACTTCTGATGTCAGCTATAATTGATTCTAATAACTTGCCCACTATAGATGTCAGGCTTATTGGACGGTAATTTGAAGGAGTGGATTTATCCCCTGATTTGAATATAGGAACCACATTAGCCATCTTCCACAACTCTGGCACAACACTGGTAAGGATGGACGCATTGAATACACTCGTTAATGGCTGACTAAGCTCCATCTTGCATTCCTTAAGTACCCTTGAAAACAACTCATCGGGTCCCGGGGACTTATTTTGTTTCAGTTTGTCTATCTGTTTAATAACCATATCCCTCGTGACAGTAATATTAGTTAACTTAAATTCATCAGGAACTAAATAATTGTTAATTACTGGAATCTCATTTACATCTTCCTGGGTAAAAACTGACAAAAAGTAGTCATTAAATAAGGAACACATTTCCAGTTCATTATCCGTCAGCTGTCCATTCCCAGTTTTCAGAGGTCCTACTTTTTCCTTCACCTTCGTCCTATACACTTGAAAGAACCCCTTTGGATTAGTCTTTGATTCATTAGCAACTCTAATTTCATAGTCACGTTTAGCCTTTCTAATCGCCTTTTTTACTTCTCTTTTAAGCTGAACATATTGGTCAGTAAGGTTAACCTCTCCTCTTCTGATGCGCCTATAAATTCCCCTTTTCTCCCCTAATAGATGCTTTAGCCTCCTGTTAACCCATTTGGGATCGTTATTATTAGACCTAATTTCTCTCTGGGGAATGTATATACTGTGTACATTATTAAGAAAACAATCATAAAAGCAGATCCCTTCATATTCATAAGTATGATTATCGTCAATAAAATCATTAGCTAGATAACCCCAATCAAGATTAGACAGATGTTCCCTAAGTCCATTATAATCGGCAGAACGAAAATCAGGGATTTTTACTGTATTATCATTATTCTTGCATTCCCAATTAATGCTAAAAGTGATGGATTTGTGATCACTTGCGCCATGCTCTTCAGTGATCTCCAGATTATTCACGAGTGTTTCCTTATTTGACAAGACTAGGTCTAGCAAATTATTACCCCTGGTAGGCTCAGTTACGCTCTGTTTCAGAAAACAGTCCTGAACTGTTTCCATAAAGTCACTGGACTCTAGATTACCTGTCAAAGAATTCCAGTCAATTTGACTAAAGTTAAAGTCCCCTACTATGACTATGTTACTGTGTCCAGAAGCCCTAACAATTTCGTCCCAAAGAAGTCTCCCTCTATCGTGATCCAAGCCTGGAGGTCGGTATATTACACCTAGAATTAGTTTTTCTTGACCCTCCACGAACTCTACCCAGACTCTGTTACTGCTCCAGCTGTTTTTATACCTGTTTTTATGCAACAATTAATATTTTCTCGAACATACAATGCAACTCCTCCCCCCTTCCCATTACATCTATCCACATTGAACAACTTAAATCCCTGAATATTACACTCAGCAGTCATATCCTGACTCTTTAAATCATACCACGTTTCAGTTAATGCAATGATATCAAAGTGGTGACCTGTACTTAACTCTGTGAAGAAGTGTCTTGTGTGCTCCCGTGGACTGAATCAAGATGCCCTCCATTGAGCAACTTTACCAGCAACTTAAGGAAGAATTGAGGGCAGCAAAGATGGAGATACGGCGATTGACCGAGGAAAACAAGAGGATTCGTAGTAGTCCTCCTGTTTCGAGTCCTCAGGTCAAGAAGGGATCGTGGTCAGTGGCTGGACAGCAAGGGACGACGAAGTTGACGATCAAGAAGACGAATGGAAAGCAAGAAACGATGAAGAAGAAAGAGACTGCTGTGGAAGCTCCTGTGGAAACCTCCAACGCATTCTCGGTGCTACACGACGAATGTGAGTCCACTACTGGGATCGTCACGACGAACGACAACAAGGAAGGTAAGAATATTGTTGTTGGGGATAGCCAGGTTAGATACATGGGGAGGGCATTCTGCTTGAAGGACAGGAGTAGGAGACAAAGGGTATGCTTTCCTGGGGCTGGGATGGAGGACATTGTTAGCCGGCTTGATAACATCATGAACGGTAATGGGATCAATCCTATTATTTGCCTCAGTGCTGGAGGCAATGATGTAGGCAAGCGTAGAAGTGAGGATTTAGTTAGAAAGTTCAGGACAGCTATAGACATAATTAGGAAGAAGGGGGGGCGCCCTGTTATATGTGGGATTTTGCCAAGAAGAGGTGTTGGTAATGAATGGTTGTTCAGAGCAATTGGTATTAATTGTTGGCTGGATAAACACTGTAAGGATAATGCAGTACCATTCATTGACAACTGGGACAACTTCTATGGCCGAAATGACATGTATGCCAGGGATGGGGTTCACTTATCCAGGGCAGGTGTGGGTTTTCTTGCTAACTCAGTTGAGGGGGTTGTTAGGACTTTAAACTAGGATTAGTTAGAGGTATAGGTTTAGAAATGATAAATAATGAGTATGGATATATTGACTTATGCTCTGATATTAAGAATCTTAATAGTAACTGTCATGGAGTAACTCTGGGTAATGATAATTTCAGAAATTGTGTTAAAACTAAGATGACTAGGAAAAATGTGCAGAAGAAAAAACATTTGATGGTATTTTATGCTAACAGTCGAAGTGCAAGAAATAAAATGAATGAACTACGTTTGGTACATTGAGACACTTATGCAGCATATGGGAATCTTTATTCAGGAAACGTTTTGCCACACAGTGGCTTCATCAGTCCAATACAAAGAAGGCGTAAGGAGAGGAGGAGAATGAGGTAATCAGTCCCTCAACCTGGAGTCGATGTGTTCAGTCCATCAATCTTGTAGAATGTACAGCATAGGGCTGTAGACGTGGCTTATATACTGTAGTGAGGTGAGGTGAAGCAGGCAGAGGCGGGGTCATAGTGGTACCATCCACTAGTCGAAGTAGGTCTTCGTCCAAAGGTTGAACAAGTGTTGAAGAATTCTATGTAACAAGATCCCATGATGCTGCAGTGTCTGACAGTTGTGATGAATGGTTTGAAAAACCGACAAGTTGAAGATTGAGACACTTATGCAGCATATGGGAATCTTTATTCAGGAAACGTTTCGCCACACAGTGGCTTCATCAGTCCAATACAAAGAAGGCGTAAGGAGAGGAGGAGAATGAGGTAATCAGTCCCTCAACCTGGAGTCGATGTGTTCAGTCCATCAATCATGTAGAATGTACAGCATAGGGCCGTAGACGTGGCTTATATACTGTAGTGAGGTGAGGTGAAGCAGGCGGAGGCGGGGTCATAGTGGTACCATCCACTAGTCGAAGTAGGTCTTCGTCCAAAGGTTGAACAAGTGTTAAAGAATTCTTTGTAACAAGATCCCATGATGCTGCAGTGTCTGACAGTTGTGATGAATGGTTTGAAAAACCTTTGGACGAAGACCTACTTCGACTAGTGGATGGTACCACTATGACCCCGCCTCCGCCTGCTTCACCTCACCTCACTACAGTATATAAGCCACGTCTACGGCCCTATGCTGTACATTCTACAAGATTGATGGACTGAACACATCGACTCCAGGTTGAGGGACTGATTACCTCATTCTCCTCCTCTCCTTACGCCTTCTTTGTATTGGACTGATGAAGCCACTGTGTGGCGAAACGTTTCCTGAATAAAGATTCCCATATGCTGCATAAGTGTCTCAATCTTCAACTTGTCGGTTTTTCAAACCATTCATCACAACTGTCACACACTGCAGCATCATGGGATCTTGTTACAAAGAACTCTTCAACACTTGTTCAACCTTTGGACGAAGACCTACTTCGACTAGTGGATGGTACCACTATGACCCCGCCTCCGCCTGCTTCACCTCACCTCACTACAGTATATAAGCCACGTCTACGGCCCTATGCTGTACATTCTACAAGATTGATGGACTGAACACATCGACTCCAGGTTGAGGGACTGATTACCTCATTCTCCTCCTCTCCTTACGCCTTCTTTGTATTGGACTGATGAAGCCACTGTGTGGCGAAACGTTTCCTGAATAAAGATTCCCATATGCTGCATAAGTGTCTCAATCTTCAACTTGTCGGTTTTTCAAACCATTCATCACTACGTTTGGTAGCATGTGCTGGGAACTTTGATATCATTGCATTAACTGAAACGTGGTATGATTTAAAGAGTCGGGATATGTCTGCTGAGTGTAATATTCAGGGATTTAAGTTGTTCAATGTGGATAGATGTAATGGGAAGGGGGGAGGAGTTGCATTGTATGTTCGAGAAAATATTAATTGATAAATTAGACACATGTGCAACTCTTGGGTATCTTTGAGGAAACGTTTCGCCACACAGTGGCTTCATCAGTCCATACGTAGGAGAAACTTGAAGAACAGGAGGAGAATGAGGTAATCAGTCCCTCAACCTTGAGTCGATGTGTTCAGTCCATCAATCTTGAATAGAATACGGCATATCAGCGTAGAAGCAGCTTATAAACCATATGGCAGGAGAGGTGCAGCAGTCATAGGTCGTGTCACATTTGTTCAATGTGGAAGTAGGTCGTGCCCAAGAATTAGGCAAGCGAAGAATTCCTAAGTATTAAGATCCCTAGAAATTGCAGTGTCTGACAGATTTGTCTAATTTATCAACATGTCGGTTCTCTGAACCACTCATCTACAAATCTGTCAGACACTGCAATTTCTTGGCATCTTAATACTTAGGAATTCTTCGCTTGCCTAATTCTTGGGCACGACCTACTTCCACATTGAACAAATGTGACACTACCTATGACTGCTGCACCTCTCCTGCCATACGGTTTATAAGCTGCTTCTACGCTGATATGCCGTATTCTATTCAAGATTGATGGACTGAACACATCGACTCAAGGTTGAGGGACTGATTACCTCATTCTCCTCCTGTTCTTCAAGTTTCTCCTACGTATGGACTGATGAAGCCACTGTGTGGCGAAACGTTTCCTCAATAAAGATACCCAAGAGTTGCACATGTGTCTAATTTATCAACATGTCGGTTCTCTGAACCATTCATCTACAAAATATTAATTGTTGCATAAAAACAGGTATAAAAATAGATGGAGCAGTAACAGAGTCTGTTTGGGTAGAGTTCGTGGAGGGTCAAGAAAAACTAATTCTTGGTGTAATATACCGACCTCCAGGCTTGGATCACGATAGAGGGAGACTTTGGCACGAAATTGTTAGGGCTTCTGGACACAGTAACATAGTCATAGTAGGGGACTTTAACTTTAGTCAAATTGACTGGAATTCTTTGACAGGTAATCTAGAGTCCAGTGACTTTATGGAAACAGTTCAGGACTGTTTTCTGAAACAGAGCGTAACTGAGCCTACCAGGGGTAATAATTTGCTAGACCTAGTCTTGTCAAATAAGGAAACACTCGTGAATAATCTGGAGATCACTGAAGAGCTTGGCGCAAGTGATCACAAATCCATCACTTTTAGCATTAATTGGGAATGCAAAAATAATGATAATACAGTAAAAATCCCTGATTTTCGTTCTGCCGATTATAATGGACTTAGGGAACATCTGTCTAATCTTGATTGGGGTTATCTAGCTAATGATTTTATTGACGATAATCATACTTATGAATATGAAGGGATCTGCTTTTATGATTGTTTTCTTAATAATGTACACAGTGCCCAGAGTGCATACATTCCCCAGAGAGAAATTAGGTCTAATAATAACGATCCCAAATGGGTTAACAGGAGGCTAAAGCATCTATTAGGGGAGAAAAGAGGAATTTATAGGTGCATCAGAAGAGGAGAGGTTAACCTTACTGACCAATATGTTCAGCTTAGAAGAGAAGTAAAAAAGGCGATTAGAAAGGCTAAACGTGACTATGAAATTAGAGTTGCTAATGAATCAAAGACTAATCCAAAGGGGTTCTTTCAAGTGTATAGGACGAAGGTGAAGGAAAAAGTAGGATCTCTGAAAACTGGGAATGGACAGCTGACGGATAATGAACTGGAAATGTGTTCCTTATTTAATGACTATTTTTTGTCAGTTTTTACACAGGAAGATGTAAATGAGATTCCAGTAATTAACAATTATTTAGTTCCTGATGAATTTAAGTTAACTAATATTACTGTCACGAGGGACATGGTTATTAAACAGATAGACAAACTGAAACAAAATAAGTCCCCGGGACCCGATGAGTTGTTTTCAAGGATACTTAAGGAATGCAAGATGGAGCTTAGTCAGCCATTAACGAGTGTGGAAATATAAACACAAATGCAGTATAATGTGATCCTTTATTGACAACGTTTCGCCCACACAGTGGGCTTTTTCAAGTCACAAACAGAACTGTTTGTGTGACTTGAAAAAGCCCACTGTGTGGGCGAAACGTAGTCAATAAAGGATCACATTATACTGCATTTGTGTTTATATTTCCATTGTGTCGGTATTTTATACCATTTATTTCCATTAACGAGTGTATTCAATGCGTCCATCCTTACCAGTGTTGTGCCAGAGTTGTGGAAGATGGCTAATGTGGTTCCTATATTCAAATCAGGGGATAAGTCCACTCCTTCAAATTACCGTCCAATAAGCCTGACGTCTATAGTGGGCAAGTTATTGGAGTCAATTATAGCTGACATTATCAAAAGTCACCTTGAAGAGCATAACTTGATAAATGAATCTCAGCATGGATTCACGGGAGGTCGTTCCTGCCTGACAAACTTCCTGACGTTCTTCAATAGAACATTTGAGGCAGTTGACAGTGATAAGGAATATGATATTGTTTATTTGGATTTTAGTAAAGCCTTCGACAGAGTACCTCACAAGAGACTCTTAAGAAAAGTGGCAGCTCATGGTATAGGAGGTAAAGTTCTAGCATGGATTGAGGCATGGCTTACCAATAGAAAGCAGAGAGTTACCATTAATGGAGTGAAATCTGAATGGGGATTAGTCACTAGTGGCGTTCCACAAGGATCAGTTTTAGGCCCTCTCCTGCTCATAATTTACATTAATGACCTTGATGAAGGGATTACTAGTGACATGAGTAAGTTTGCTGATGATACAAAGATAGGCCATATAATTCACTCTGAGGAGGATATCAATGAACTCCAGGACGATTTGAACAAATTAATGTCTTGGTCTGAAAAATGGCAGATGAAGTTTAATGTGGATAAGTGTAAGGTACTTGCCCTTGGTAATGAAAATAACCCTCGAAGCTATAATCTAGGTGAAGTAGAGCTTGGTCATACAGAATGTGAAAAAGACTTGGGAGTCATGGTAAGCAGAAATCTAAAGCCAAGACAGCAGTGCCTTAGTGTGCGCAACAAGGCCAACAGATTACTTGGATTTATCTCAAGAAGTATAAGTAACAGAAGTCCAAAAGTTATTTTACAGCTCTATACATCACTAGTGAGGCCTCATTTAGATTATGCTGCTCAGTTTTGGTCCCCTTACTACAGGATGGACATAGACTCATTAGAGAACATACAGAGAAGAATGACTAAAATGATTTACTGTGTAAGGAACCTCCCGTATGAAGATAGAATTAAAGCCTTAAATCTCCACTCTCTGGAGAGGCGTAGAATGAGGGTGATATCATTGAAGTGTATAAGTGGATGACGGGCATAAACAAGGGAGACATTAATAAAGTACTGAGGGTGTCGAACCAGGTAAGAACCAGGAATAATGGATTTAAGTTGGATAAATTTAGATTTAGAAAGGACATAGGTAAGTACTGGTTTTCTAACAGAGTTGTAGATGCGTGGAACAGTCTTCCCAGTGGGGTGATAGAGGCTAGGACCTTGGGTAGCTTTAAGAAGAGACTGGACAAATATATGAGTGGGAGGGGCTGGGTTTGATTGGTGTCAAGGGGTACGGGAGTTATTTGAACATTAAAATGGTATAAAATACCGACAGGTTGTTAGTTAAGACACATATGCAACAGTTAGGTATCTTTATTATGAAACGTTTCGCCTACACAGTAGGCTTCTTCAGTCTTACCTAAGTGTCTTACCTAACAACCTGTCGGTATTTTATATCATTTTAATGTTCAATCTGTCAGACACTGCAACACAAGGGTATCTTGGTACAGACCTGCAATCAACTTCGACAACTTCCACTAGTGAGAGCGGCTGGATTTGAGAGGGACCTGACCTCTCAACATCTGAGTTCTTACCTCTCCTAGTGGCCTACGTCTCACCTCTTGGCGCTATAAAAAGCTCCATCCCGTCACTTCATCTCCATATTGTTTCATACTATGGAACAATGCTCTTCTCCTGACTGAGGGACTGACCACCTCAAAACTTTAAGGGTGATGGACTGATTACATCGTCTTCAAGTATCTTCTGCTTCTATCAACTTTTCTGTACTTGACTGAAGAAGCCTACTGTGTAGGCGAAACGTTTCATAATAAAGATACCTAACTGTTGCATATGTGTCTTACCTAACAACGGGAGTTATTTCTTGAGTAGCTTTAGGTAGATGTCGTTTTGATAAGGACCTGCCTCGTATGGGCCAGTAGGCCTTCTGCAGTGTTCCTATGTTCTTATGGTCTTATGTTCTTAAAGTTCCCAGCACATGCTACCAAACGTAGTTCATTAATTTTATTTTTTGCACTTCGACTGTTAGCATAAAATACCATCATATGTTTTTTCTTCTGCACATTTTTCCTATTCATCTTAGTTTTAACACAATTTCTGAAATTATCATTACCCAGAGTTACTCCATGACAGTTACTATTAAGATTCTTAATATCAGAGCATAAGTCAATATATCCATACTCATTATTTATCATTTCTAAACCCATACCTCTAACTAATCCTAGTTTAATGTCCTAACAACCCCCTCAACTGAGTTAGCAAGAAAACCCACACCTGCCCTGGATAAGTGAACCCCATCCCTGGCATACATGTCGTTTCGGCCATAGAAGTTGTCCCAGTTGTCAATGAATGGTACTGCATTATCCTTAGTGTTTATCCAGCCAACAATTAATACCAATTGCTCTGGACAACCATTCATTACCAACACCTCTTCTTGGCAAAATCCCACATATAACAGGGCGCCCCCCCTTCTTCCTAATTATGTCTATAGCTGTCCTGAACTTTCTAACTAAATCCTCACTTCTACGCTTGCCTACATCATTGCCTCCAGCACTGAGGCAAATAATAGGATTGATCCCATTACCGTTCATGATGTTGTCAAGCCAGCTAACAATGTCCTCCATCCCAGCCCCAGGAAAGCATACCCTCTGTCTCCTACTCCTGTCCTTCAAGCAGAATGCCCTATCCATGTATCTAACCTGGCTATTCCCAACAACAATATTCTTGAGAGTAAGACACATGTGCAACATCTGGGTATCTTTATTGTAGACGTTTCGCCATCCAGTGGCTTTATCAATACAAATTCTAGGACATAACTTGAAGACAGTAGAACTGTGTACAGAAGATGAGGTAATCAGTCCCTCAACCTAGGAGTAGGTGCAAACAGCATTATAGTCGTGGTGCTGTTTGCACCTACTCCTAGGTTGAGGGACTGATTACCTCATCTTCTGTACATAGTTCTACTGTCTTCAAGTTATGTCCTAGAATTTGTATTGATAAAGCCACTGGATGGCGAAACGTCTACAATAAAGATACCCAGATGTTGCACATGTGTCTTACTCTCATCTTGTCGGTATTATATACCATTCGTACACAACAATATTCTTACCTTCCTTGTTGTCGTCGTGACGATCCCAGTAGTCGACTCACATTCGTCTGGTAGCACCGAGAATGCGTTGGAGGTTTCCACAGGAGTTTCCACAGCAGTCTCTTTCTTCTTCATCGTTTCTGGCTTTCCATTCGTCTTCTTGATCGTCAACTTCGTCGTCCCCTGCTGTCCAGCCACTGACCACGATCCCTTCTTGACCTGAGGGCTCGAAACAGTAGGACTACTACGAATCCTCTTGTTTTCCTCTGTCAATCGCCGTATCTCCATCTTCGCTGCCCTCAATTCTTCCTTAAGTTGCTAGTAAAGTTCCTCGATGGAGGGCATCTTGGTTCAGTCCACGGGAGCACACAAGACACTTCTTCACAGAGTAGACACTTCTTCACATCGAATAAGTATTTTCTAAGCACCACTATCCTCATCACTTCATCAGAGCTTCCAGACTCAGTGAACATAACACCTTCAACTCACCCAGACATGGAAACAAACACATATGCAGTTTAATGTGATCCTTTATTGACAACGTTTCACCCACACAGTGGGCTTTTTCAAGTCACACACAGATCTTGAGGTGGTCAGTCCCTCAATCTGGAGAAGAGTATTGTTCCATTGTCTGAAACAATATGGAGTTGAAGTGACAGGATGAAGCCTTATATACCGCCAGGAGGTGAGATGTAGGCCACTAGTAGAGGTAAGAATGTAGTCGTTTTGAGGTCACGTCCCTCTCAAATCCAGCCATTCTAAGTTGCAGAAGTTGTCTGTTCTGTACTAATATACCATTGTGTTGCAGTGTCTGACAGTGAATATTAAAATGGTATAAAATACCGACAGGCCTGCTGGCCTATGCGAGACAGCTCCAATTCTCCCACCGGCTTAAGCCAATGCCTTGACCTAGTGAGGTCAGACAAGTCACTTAAGGAAGAAGCAGTGCATCCGACCTAGTAGCACAAGCTAGTCAGCTTTATACATCATTAGTAAGGCCTCACCTAGATTATGCAGCTCAATTCTGGTCTCCATATTACAGAATGGACATAAATTCGTTAGAAAACATTCAGCGTAGGATGACTAAATTAATACATAGCATTAGAAATCTTCCTTATGATGAAAGATTGAAGACTCTTAAGTTACATTCACTTGTTAGACGAAGAATGAGGGGAGACCTGATTGAAGTGTATAAGTGGAAGATAGGTATTAATAAAGGAGATATTAACAAGGTCTTGAGGATATCTCTCCAAGAGAGAACCCGCAGTAATGGATTTAAATTGGATAAGTTTAGATTTAGAAAGGACGTAGGAAAGTATTGGTTTGGAAATAGGGTAGTTGATGAGTGGAACAGTCTACCTAGTTGGGTTATTGAGGCTAGGACTTTGGGTAGTTTCAAATTTAGGTTGGATAAGTCTGAAACAATATTGTTTCAGACAACGGAACAATGCTCTTCTCCAGACTGAGGGACTGACCACCTCAAAACTTTAAGGGTGATGGACTGATTACATCGTCTTCAAGTATCTTCTGCCTCTATCAACTTTTCTGTACTCGACTGAAGAAGCCTACTGTGTAGGCGAAACGTTTCGAAATAAAGATACCTAACTGTTGCATATGTGTCTTACCTAACATTCACAACTCTGTTAGAAAACCAGTACTTACCTATGTCCTTTCTAAATCTAAATTTATCCAACTTAAATCCATTATTTCTGGTTCTTACCTGGTTCGACACCCTCAGTACTTTATTAATATCTCCTTTGTGAAATTAAGACACATGTGCAACATCTGGGTATCTTTATTGTAGACGTTTCGCCATCCAGTGGCTTTATCAATACAAATTCTAGGACATAACTTGAAGACAGTAGAACTATGTACAGAAGATGAGGTAATCAGTCCCTCAACCTAGGAGTAGGTGCGAACAGCACCATAGTCGTGGTGCAAATTATGTCCTAGAATTTGTATTGATAAAGCCACTGGATGGCGAAACGTCTACAATAAAGATACCCAGATGTTGCACATGTGTCTTAATGTCATCTTGTCGGTATTATATACCATTCTTACACAATATCTCCTTTGTTTATGCCCGTCATCCACTTATACATTTCAATGATATCTTCCCTCATTATACGTCTCTCCAGAGACGGGAGAGACATAGAATGAGGGTTGTGTAGTGAAGATACCCAAGAGTTGCACATTTGTCTAATTTATCAACGTGTCGGTTCTCTGAACCATTCATCTACAAGTAGGGATGTGTAGTGAAGATGAGTAGGGTTGTGTAGTGAAGATGAGTAGGGTTGTGTAATGCAGATGTGGAGAGTTGTTTAGTGAAGATGTTGCAGGGTTTTGTAGTGAAGATAAATTTGCACGACTATTTAATTAACTCTTCAAACAGTATTGATCAGGATGAAAGAACTTCTTTGGAACGTAAAAAAGTTGTTCCACAGCAGCTTCCTCTGCTGATGTGGATAAATAATTAATAGGTAAATTACCATACCAAAATTAGATCAAATTAGTGATTATATTTTGTATAAATCAAGTAATTATGATAATGTTTTTGAACAGCATTTGGAGAAAACATAAATATGGCCAAGAAATATATGAAAAATACAAATAAAACACAATAAATTAGGTAAAAAAGTAAACGCAGAATGCAACTCTCAAGAGTTGTCAGTAAGTCCACTTCAATAACGGTCTCAGCCCGTTTTTTCCTTTTGACGTTTTGAAGAGAGCAGTGCATCCCTGTATGACTTTAGTGGTTGTAGAGCTTCTCTTTCATAATCTTGAGCAAGTGTCTGTTTAACTTGCTTGTTCGAGAAGACTTTTCGGGCGGGTGAACCCGAACCCAATTTCTGTTTTTTTGGCTTTTTCAGCTTTCCTTTGTAATAATGATTATTGTCTTCTGGGTCACCATTGATCACTGTGCCACCGGCGACCACTGGGCGACCGGCGACCACTGGGCGACCGGCGACCACTGGGCGACTGGCGACCACTGGGCGACCGGCGACCACTGGGCGACCGGCGACCACTGGGCGACTGGCGACCACTGGGCGACCGGCGACCACTTTGCCACCAGTGACCACTGGGCTACCAGCGACCACTGGGCTACCAGCTACCACTGGGCCACCAGCGACCACTGGGCCACCGGCGACCACTTTGCCACCAGTGACCACTTGGCCACCGGCGACCACTGGGCTACCAGCTACCACCGGGCCACCAGCGACCACTGAGCCACCAGCGACCACTTGGCCACCAGCGACCACTGGGGCACCAGCGACCACTGGGCCACCAGCGACCACTGGGCCACCAGCGACCACTGGGCCACCGGCGACCACTGGGCCACCGGCGACCACTGGGCCACCGGCGACCACTGGGCCACCTGCGACCATGGGGTCACTAACGACCCCAGGAACATCAACAGCCATGGGGTCACGAACGACTCCTGGACGAGAAGCTTCCACTGAGGTTGTGCTGTTGTGTTTACGAAGTATTGACTTAAGTTCCATCACTAATATCACAATGGATGCTGTTATTACAGCAATAAACACAAATCCTCCTGAGGTTTTGCTACCCTCAATCAGATCCCTTTGACGCTCTATTAGTCTGAGTTGGTGGTAACGATGCATTAGCGTTCGGAGGGAACCCAACAGTGGCACATGTTGCCACAAGGTGCCTGAATCCAGTTCTAAGGGAAGAATATGTGGTGGAGCCGAGATTGCGTATGAGAACGGGCTGAACTGCAGCAAATTTTGCAAATAATAAAATGAAGACCATTGGTCAACAAGTTTTCTGTACTCGACCAAGAGGGTCTTTTCCAATTGATTATTTAACTCGCACAGCCGAAAACCGCAGAGTAACACTACCCCAATACCGATTACCAAATATTTGTAAGTCATTTTGCACTAATATGTTAAATTTTTCTTAAATGTTAATGCGTATGACTTTAAGAAATTATGTTGGTTGTGCCTTGACCTAAATTAAATATACAAGATTCTGCATTATAGTCAACTTCGAATTTTGATTAAATGTCACTGAAAAGGATTAATAGAAAAAACTTGTGCGTTATACACTATTCTCCACCACAGTATATATGATGATTCTGTAATATAGTGATGTTTTATGATGATAATATTTTAAGATAGTGATGTTTTCACTGTTAAGATTTATATAAAGTCTGTAAATTATTTATTAATGAATGTGCGCCACTAAAATAGTGATGATAAATTCATCATCTGTCATATTGTTTAGATAAGGAAGCTAAGTGAAAATATTTAGTAATGAGTTGTGTAGATGAGCATGTGTAGTGAAGATGAGTAGGGATGTGTAGTGAAGATGAGTAGGGATGTGTAGTGAAGATGAATTGGGTTGTGTAGTGAAGATGAGTAGCGATGTGTAGTGAAGATGAGTAGGGTTGTGTAGTGAAGATGAGTAGGGATGTGTAGTGAAGATGAGTAGGGATGTGTAGTGAAGATGAGTTGGGTTGTGTAGTGAAGATGAGTAGCGATGTGTAGTGAAGATGAGTAGGGTTGTGTAGTGAAGATGAGTAGGGATGTGTAGTGAAGATGAGTAGGGTTGTGTAGTGAAGATGAGTAGGACTGTGTAGTGAAGATGAGTAGGGTTGTGTAGTGAAGATGAATAGGGTTGTGTAGTGAAGATGAGTAGGGTTGTGTAGTGAAGATGAATAGGGTTGTGTAGTGAAGATGAGTAGGGATGTGTAGTGAAGATGAGTAGGGATGTGTAGT
The DNA here is from genome assembly GCF_038502225.1 of Cherax quadricarinatus. Classification (NCBI taxonomy): domain Eukaryota; kingdom Metazoa; phylum Arthropoda; class Malacostraca; order Decapoda; family Parastacidae; genus Cherax; species Cherax quadricarinatus. The sequence continues at coordinate 49,206,345 of NC_091298.1, forward strand.
GAAGATGAGTTGGGTTGTGTAGTGAAGATGAGTAGCGATGTGTAGTGAAGATGAGTAGGGTTGTGTAGTGAAGATGAGTAGGGTTCTGTAGTGAAGATGAGAAGGGATGTGTAGTGAAGATGAATAGGGTTGTGTAGTGAAGATGAGTAGGGTTGTGTAGTGAAGATGAGTAGGGTTGTGTAGTGAAGATGAGTAGGGTTGTGTAGTGAAGATGAGTAGGGTTGTGTAGTGAAGATGAGTAGGGTTGTGTAGTGAAGATGAGAAGAGATGTGTAGTGAAGATGAGTAGGGTTGTGTAGTGAAGATGTGTAGGGTTGTGTAGTGAAGATGTGTAGGGTTGTGTAGTGAAGGTGAGTAGGGTTGTGTAGTGAAGGTGAGTAGGGTTGTGTAGTGAAGATGAGAAGGGATGTGTAGTGAAGGTGAGTAGGGTTGTGTAGTGAAGATGAGTAGGACTGTGTAGTGAAGATGAGTAGGGTTGTGAAGTGAAGATGAGTAGGGATGTGTAGTGAAGATGAGTAGGGATGTGTAGTGAAGATGAGTAGGGTTGTGTAGTGAAGATGAGTAGGGTTGTGTAGTGAAGATGAGTAGGACTGTGTAGTGAAGATGAGTAGGGTTGTGTAGTGAAGATGAGTAGGGTTGTGTAGTGAAGATGTGTAGGGTTGTGTAGTGAAGATGAGTAGGGTTGTGTAGTGAAGATGAGTAGGGTTGTGTAGTGAAGATGAGTAGGGTTGTGTAGTGAAGATGAGTAGGACTGTGTAGTGTAGATGAGTAGGGTTGTGTAGTGAAGATGAATAGGGTTGTGTAGTGAAGATGAGTAGGGTTGTGTAGTGAAGATGAGTAGGGTTGTGTAGTGAAGATGAGTAGGGTTGTGAAGTGAAGATGAGTAGGGATGTGTAGTGAAGATGAGTAGGGATGTGTAGTGAAGATGAGTAGGGTTGTGTAGTGAAGATGAGTAGGACTGTGTAGTGAAGATGAGTAGGGTTGTGTAGTGAAGATGAGTAGGGTTGTGTAGTGAAGATGAGTAGGGTTGTGTAGTGAAGATGAGAAGGGATGTGTAGTGAAGGTGAGTAGGGTTGTGTAGTGAAGATGAGTAGGGTTGTGTAGTGAAGATGTGTAGGGTTGTGTAGTGAAGATGAGTAGGGTTGTGTAGTGAAGATGAGTAGGGTTGTGTAGTGAAGATGAGTAGGGTTGTGTAGTGAAGATGAGTAGGGTTGTGTAGTGAAGATGAGTAGGACTGTGTAGTGAAGATGAGTAGGGTTGTGTAGTGAAGATGAGTAGGGTTGTGTAGTGAAGATGTGTAGGGTTGTGTAGTGAAGATGAGTAGGGTTGTGTAGTGAAGATGAGTAGGGTTGTGTAGTGAAGATGAGTAGGGTTGTGTAGTGAAGATGAGTAGGACTGTGTAGTGTAGATGAGTAGGGTTGTGTAGTGAAGATGAATAGGGTTGTGTAGTGAAGATGAGTAGGGTTGTGTAGTGAAGATGAGTAGGACTGTGTAGTGAAGATGAGTAGGGTTGTGTAGTGAAGATGAGTAGGGATGTGTAGTGAAGATGAGTAGGGATGTGTAGTGAAGATGAGTTGGGTTGTGTAGTGAAGATGAGTAGCGATGTGTAGTGAAGATGAGTAGGGTTGTGTAGTGAAGATGAGTAGGGATGTGTAGTGAAGATGAGTAGGGTTGTGTAGTGAAGATGAGTAGGACTGTGTAGTGAAGATGAGTAGGGTTGTGTAGTGAAGATGAATAGGGTTGTGTAGTGAAGATGAGTAGGGATGTGTAGTGAAGGTGAGTAGGGTTGTGTAGTGAAGATGAGTAGGGTTGTGTAGTGAAGATGAGTAGGGTTGTGTAGTGAAGATGAGTAGGGTTGTGTAGTGAAGATGAGAAGGGATGTGTAGTGAAGATGAGTAGGGTTGTGTAGTGAAGATGTGTAGGGTTGTGTAGTGAAGATGAGTAGGGTTGTGTAGTGAAGATGAGTAGGGTTGTGTAGTGAAGGTGAGTAGGGTTGTGTAGTGAAGATGAGTAGGGCTGTGTAGTGAAGATGAGTAGGGCTGTGTAGTGAAGATGAGTAGGGTTGTGTAGTGAAGATGAGTAGGGATGTGTAGTGAAGTGGGGTAGGGTGGTGTAGGGAAGATGAGTAGGACTGTTAGTGTAGTAGGGTTGTGTAGTGAAGATGAGTAGGATTGTGTAGTGAAGATGAGTAGGGTTGTGTAGTGAAGATGAGTAGTGTTGTGTAGTGAAGATGAGAAGGGATGTGTAGTGAAGGTGAGTAGGGTTGTGTAGTGAAGATGAGTAGGGTTGTGTAGTGAAGATGAGTAGGGTTGTGTAGTGAAGATGAGTAGGGTTGTGTAGTGAAGGTGAGTAGGGTTGTGTAGTGAAGGTGAGTAGGGTTGTGTAGTGAAGATGAGTAGGGCTGTGTAGTGAAGATGAGTAGGGCTGTGTAGTGAAGATGAGTAGGGTTGCGTAGTGAAGGTGAGTAGGGATGTGTAGTGAAGGTGAGTAGGGTTGTGTAGTGAAGATGAGTAGGGTTGTGTAGTGACGATGAGTAGGGTTGTGTAGTGAAGATGAATAGGGTTGTGTAGTGAAGATGAGTAGGGTTGTGTAGTGAAGATGAGTAGGGTTGTCTAGTGAAGATGAGTAGGGTTGTGTAGTGACGATGAGTAGGGTTGTGTAGTGAAGATGAATAGGGTTGTGTAGTGAAGATGAGTAGGGTTGTGTAGTGAAGATGAGTAGGGTTGTCTAGTGAAGATGAGTAGGGTTGTGTAGTGAAGATGAATAGGGTTATGTAGTGAAAATGAGTAGGGTTGTGTAGTAAAGATGAGTAGGGTTGTGTAGTGAGGATGAGTAGGGTTGTGTAGTGAAGATGAGTAGGGTTGTGTAGTGAAGATGAGTAGGGTTGTGTAGTGAAGATGAGTATGGTTGTGTAGTGAGGATGAGTACGGTTGTGTAGGGAAGATGTGTATGGTTGTGTAGTGAGGATGTGTATGGTTGTGTAGTGAAGATGAGTAGGGTTGTAGGGTTGTGTAGTGAACATGACTAGGGTTTTGTGGTGAATATGAGTAGGGTTGTGTAGTGAAGATGAGTAGGGTTGTGCAGTGATGATGAGAAGGGATGTGTAGTGAAGGTGAGTAGGGTTGTGTAGTGAAGGTGAGTAGGGTTGTGTAGTGAAGATGAGTAGGGTTGTGTAGTGAAGATGAGTAGGATTGTGTAGTGAAGATGAGTAGGGTTATGTAGTGAAGATGAGTAGGGTTGTGTAGTGAAGATGAGTAGGGTTGTGCATTGATGATGAGTAGGGTTGTGCAGTGATGATGAGTAGGTTTATGTAGTGAAGATGAGTAGGGTTGTGTTGTGAAGATGAGTAGGGTTGTGTAGTGAAGATGAGTAGGGTTGTGTAGTGAAGATGAGTAGGGTTGTGTAGTGAAGATGAGTAGGGTTGTGTAGTGAAGATGAGTAGGGTTGTGTAGTGAAGATGAGTAGGGTTGTGCAGTGATGATGAGTAGGGTTGTGCAGTGATGATGAGTAGGTTTATGTAGTGAAGATGAGTAGGGTTGTTTTGTGAAGATGAGTAGGGTTGTGTAGTGAAGATGAGCAGGGTTGTGTAGTGAAGATTAGTAGGGTTGTGTAGTGAAGATGAGTAGGGTTGTGTAGTGAAGATGAGTATGGTTGTGTAGTGAGGATGAGTACGGTTGTGTAGTGAAGATGTGTAATGGTTGTGTAGTGAAGATGTGTATAGTTGTGTAGTGAAGATGAGTAGGGTTGTGTAGTGAACATGACTAGGGTTTTGTGGTGAATATGAGTAGGGTTGTGTAGTGAAGATGAGTAGGGTTGTGTAATGCAGATGTGGAGAGTTGTTAAGTGAAGATGTTGCAGGGTTGTGTAGTGAAGATAAATTTGCACGACTATTTAATTAACTCTTCAAACAGTATTGATCAGGATGAAAGAACTTCTTTGGAACGTAAAAAAGTTGTTCCACAGCAGCTTCCTCTGCTGATGTGGATAAATAATTAATAGGTAAATTACCATACCAAAATTAGATCAAATTAGTGATTATATTTTGTATAAATCAAGTAATTATGATAATGTTTTTGAACAGCATTTGGAGAAAACATAAATATGGCCATGAAATATATGAAAAATACAAATAAAACACAATAAATTAGGTAAAAAAGTAAACGCAGAATGCAACTCTCAAGAGTTGTCAGTAAGACCACTTCAATAACGGTCTCAGCCCGTTTTTTCCTTTTCTTGACGTTTTGAAGAGAGCAGTGCATCCCTGTATGACTTTAGTGGTTGTAGAGCTTCTCTTTCATAATCTTGAGCAAGTGTCTGTTTAACTTGCTTGTTCGAGAAGACTTTTCGGGCGGGTGAACCCGAACCCAATTTCTGTTTTTTTGGCTTTTTCAGCTTTCCTTTGTAATAATGATTATTGTCTTCTGGGTCACCATTGATCACTGTGCCACCGGCGACCACTGGGCGACCGACGACCACTGGGCGACCGGCGACCACTGGGCGACTGGCGACCACTGGGCGACCGGCGACCACTGGGCGACTGGCGACCACTGGGCGACCGGCGACCACTTTGCCACCAGTGACCACTGGGCTACCAGCGACCACTGGGCTACCAGCGACCACTGGGCCACCAGCGACCACTGGGCGACCAGCGACCACTGGGCCACCAGCGACCACTGAGCCACCAGCGACCACTGGGCCACCAGCAACCACTGGGCCACCAGTGACCACTGGGGCACCAGTGACCACTGGGCCACCGGCGACCACTGGGCCACCAGCGACCACTTGGCCACCAGCGACCACTGGGGCACCAGCGACCACTGGAGCACCAGCGACCACTGGGCCACCGGCGACCACTGGGCCACCGGCGACCACTGGGGCACCGGCGACCACTGGGCCACCTGCGACCATGGGGTCACTAACGACCCCAGGAACATCAACAGCCATGGGGTCACGAACGACTCCTGGACGAGAAGCTTCCACTGAGGTTGTGCTGTTGTGTTTACGAAGTCTGGACTTAAGTTCCATCACTAATATCACAATGGATGCTGTTATTACAGCAATAAACACAAATCCTCCTGAGGTTTTACTACCCTCAATCAGATCCCTTTGACGCTCTATTAGTCTGAGTTGGTGGTAACGATGCATTAGCGTTCGGAGGGAACCCAACAGTGGCACATGTTGCCACAAGGTGCCTGAATCCAGTTCTAAGGGAAGAATATGTGGTGGAGCCGAGATTACGTATGAGAACGGGCTGAACTGCAGCAAATTTTGCAAATAATAAAATGAAGACCATTGGTCAACAAGTTTTCTGTACTCGACCAAGAGGGTCTTTTCCAATTGATTATTTAACTCGCACAGCCGAAAACCGCAGAGTAACACTACCCCAATACCGATTACCAAATATTTGTAAGTCATTTTGCACTAATATGTTAAATTTTTCTTAAATGTTAATGCGTATGACTTTAAGAAATTATGTTGGTTGTGCCTTGACCTAAATTAAATATACAAGATTCTGCATTATAGTCAACTTCGAATTTTGATTAAATGTCACTGAAAAGGATTAATAGAAAAAACTTGTGCGTTATACACTATTCTCCACCACAGTATATATGATGATTCTGTAATATAGTGATGTTTTATGATGATAATATTTTAAGATAGTGATGTTTTCACTGTTAAGATTTATATAAAGTCTGTAAATTATTTATTAATGAATGTGCGCCACTAAAATAGTGATGATAAATTCATCATCTGTCATATTGTTTAGATAAGGAAGCTAAGTGAAAATATTTAGTAATGAGTTGTGTAGATGAGCATGTGTAGTGAAGATGAGTAGGGATGTGTAGTGAAGATGAGTAGGGATGTGTAGTGAAGATGAGTAGGGTTGTGTAGTGAAGATGAGTAGCGATGTGTAGTGAAGATGAGTAGGGTTGTGTAGTGAAGATGAGTAGGGTTGTGTAGTGAAGATGAGTAGGGTTGTGTAGTGAAGATGAGTAGGGTTGTGTAGTGAAGATGAGTAGGGTTGTGTAGTGAAGATGAGTAGGGTTGTGTAGTGAAGATGAGTAGGGTTGTGTAGTGAAGATGAGTAGGGTTGTGTAGTGAAGATGAGTAGGGTTGTGTAGTGAAGGTGAGTAGGGTTGTGTAGTGAAGATGAGTAGGGTTGTGTAGTGAAGATGAGTAGGGTTGTGTAGTGAAGATGAGTAGGGTTGTGTAGTGAAGATGAGTAGGGATGTGTAGTGAAGATGAGTAGGGATGTGTAGTGAAGATGAGTAGGGTTGTGTAGTGAAGATGAGTAGGACTGTGTAGTGAAGATGAGTAGGGTTGTGTAGTGAAGATGAGTAGGGTTGTGTAGTGAAGATGAGTAGGGTTGTGTAGTGAAGATGAGTAGGGTTGTGTAGTGAAGATGAGTAGGGTTGTGTAGTGAAGATGAGTAGGGTTGTGTAGTGAAGATGAGTAGGGTTGTGTAGTGAAGATGAGTAGGGATGTGTAGTGAAGATGAGTAGGGTTGTGTAGTGAAGATGAGTAGGGTTGTGTAGTGAAGATGAGTAGGGTTGTGTAGTGAAGATGAGTAGGGTTGTGTAGTGAAGATGAGTAGGGTTGTGTAGTGAAGATGAGTAGGGTTGTGTAGTGAAGATGAGTAGGGTTGTGTAGTGAAGATGAGTAGGGTTGTGTAGTGAAGATGAGTAGGGTTGTGTAGTGAAGATGTGTAGGGTTGTGTAGTGAAGATGAGTAGGGTTGTGTAGTGAAGATGAGTAGGGTTGTGTAGTGAAGATGAGTAGGGTTGTGTAGTGAAGATGAGTAGGGTTGTGTAGTGAAGATGAGTAGGGTTGTGTAGTGAAGATGAGTAGGGTTGTGTAGTGAAGATGAGTAGGGTTGTGTAGTGAAGATGAGTAGGGTTGTGTAGTGAAGATGAGTAGGGTTGTGTAGTGAAGATGAGTAGGGTTGTGTAGTGAAGATGAGTAGGGTTGTGTAGTGAAGATGAGTAGGGTTGTGTAGTGAAGATGAGTAGGGTTGTGTAGTGAAGATGAGTAGGGTTGTGTGGTTGTGTAGTGAAGAGGGGATGTGTAGTGAGGAGTAGGGTTGTGTAGTGAAGATGAGTAGGGTTGTGTAGTGAAGATGAGTAGGGTTGTGTAGTGAAGATGAGTAGGGTTGTGTAGTAAGATGGTAGGGTGTGTAGTGAAGATGAGTAGGGTTGTGTAGTGAAGATGAGTAGGGTTGTGTAGTGAAGATGAGTAGGAGTTGTGTAGTGAAGATGAGTAGGGTAGGGTGTGTAGTGAAGATGAGTAGGGATGTGTAGTGAAGATGAGTAGGGTAGTGAAGATGAGTAGGGTTGTGTAGTGAAGATGAGTAGGGGTGTGTAGTGAATATGAGTAGGGTTGTGTAGTTAAGATGAGTAGGGTTGTGTAGTGAAGATGAGTAGGGACTGAGTGAGGGTAGGGTGTGTAGTGAAGATGAGCAGGGTTGTGTAGTGAAGATTAGTAGGGTTGTGTAGTGAAGATGAGTAGGGTTGTGTAGTGAAGATGAGTAGGGTTGTGTAGTGAAGATGAGTAGGGTTGTGTAGTGAAGATGAGTAGGGTTGTGTAGTGAAGATGAGTAGGGTTGTGTAGTGAAGATGAGTAGGGTTGTGTAGTGAAGATGAGTAGGGTTGTGTAGTGAAGATGAGTAGGGTTGTGTAGTGAAGATGAGTAGGGTTGTGTAGTGAAGATGAGTAGGGTTGTGTAGTGAAGATGAGTAGGGTTGTGTAGTGAAGATGAGTAGGGTTGTGTAGTGAAGTGTGTAGTGAAGATGAGTAGGGCTGTGTAGTGAAGATGAGTAGGGTTGTGTAGTGAAGATGAGTAGGGTTGTGTAGTGAAGATGAGTAGGGTTGTGTAGTGAAGGTGAGTAGGGTTGTGTAGTGAAGATGAGTAGGGTTGTGTAGTGAAGATGAGTAGGGTTGTGTAGTGAAGATGAGTAGGGTTGTGTAGTGAAGATGAGTAGGGTTGTGTAGTGAAGATGAGTAGGGTTGTGTAGTGAAGATGAGTAGGGTTGTGTAGTGAAGATGAGTAGGGTTGTGTAGTGAAGATGAGTAGGGTTGTGTAGTGAAGATGAGTAGGGTTGTGTAGTGAAGATGAATAGGGTTGTGTAGTGAAGATGAGAAGGGTTGTGTAGTGAAGATGAGTAGGGTTGTGTAGTGAAGATGAGTAGGGTTGTGTAGTGAAGATGAGTAGGGTTGTGTAGTGAAGATGAGTAGGGTTGTGTAGTGAAGATGAGTATGGTTGTGTAGTGAGGATGAGTACGGTTGTGTAGTGAAGATGTGTATGGTTGTGTAGTGAAGATGTGTATGGTTGTGTAGTGAAGATGAGTAGGGTTGTAGGGTTGTGTAGTGAACATGACTAGGGTTTTGTGGTGAATATGAGTAGGGTTGTGTAGTGAAGATGAGTAGGGTTGTGCAGTGATGATGAGAAGGGATGTGTAGTGAAGGTGAGTAGGGTTGTGTAGTGAAGGTGAGTAGGGTTGTGTAGTGAAGGTGAGTAGGGTTGTGTAGTGAAGGTGAGTAGGGTTGTGTAGTGAAGATGAGTAGGGTTGTGTAGTGAAGATGAGTAGGGTTGTGTAGTGAAGATGAGTAGGGTTGTGTAGTGAAGATGAGTAGGGTTGTGTAGTGAAGATGAGTAGGGTTGTGTAGTGAAGATGAGTAGGGTTGTGTAGTGAAGATGAGTAGGGTTGTGTAGTGAAGATGAGTAGGGTTGTGTAGTGAATATGAGTAGGGTTGTGCAGTGATGATGAGTAAGGTTGTGCAGTGATGATGAGTAGGGTTGTGCAGTGATGATGAGTAGGTTTGTGTAGTGAAGATGAGTAGGGTTGTGTTGTGAAGATGAGTAGGGTTGTGTAGTGAAGATGAGCAGGGTTGTGTAGTGAAGATTAGTAGGGTTGTGTAGTGAAGATGAGTAGGGTTGTGTAGTGAAGATGAGTATGGTTGTGTAGTGAGGATGAGTACGGTTGTGTAGTGAAGATGTGTAATGGTTGTGTAGTGAAGATGTGTATAGTTGTGTAGTGAAGATAAGTAGGGTTGTGTAGTGAACATGACTAGGGTTTTGTGGTGAATATGAGTAGGGTTGTGTAGTGAAGATGAGTAGGGTTGTGTAATGCAGATGTGGAGAGTTGTTAAGTGAAGATGTTGCAGGGTTGTGTAGTGAAGATAAATTTGCACGACTATTTAATTAACTCTTCAAACAGTATTGATCAGGATGAAAGAACTTCTTTGGAACGTAAAAAAGTTGTTCCACAGCAGCTTCCTCTGCTGATGTGGATAAATAATTAATAGGTAAATTACCATACCAAAATTAGATCAAATTAGTGATCATATTTTGTATAAATCAAGTAATTATGATAATGTTTTTGAACAGCATTTGGAGAAAACATAAATATGGCCATGAAATATATGAAAAATACAAATACAAATAAAACAATAAATTAGGTAAAAAAAGTAAACGCAGAATGCAACTCTCAAGAGTTGTCAGTAAGACCACTTCAATAACGGTCTCAGCCCGTTTTTTCCTTTTCTTGACGTTTTGAAGAGAGCAGTGCATCCCTGTATGACTTTAGTGGTTGTAGAGCTTCTCTTTCATAATCTTGAGCAAGTGTCTGTTTAACTTGCTTGTTCGAGAAGACTTTTCGGGCGGGTGAACCCGAACCCAATTTCTGTTTTTTTGGCTTTTTCAGCTTTCCTTTGTAATAATGATTATTGTCTTCTGGGTCACCATTCATCACTGGGTCACCGGCGACCACTGTGCCACCGGCGACCACTGGGCGACCGGCGACCACTGGGCGACCGGCGACCACTGGGCGACTGGCGACCACTGGGCGACCGGCGACCACTTTGCCACCAGTGACCACTGGGCGACCGGCGACCACTGGGCGACCGGCGACCATTGGGCCACCGGCGACCACTGGGCCACCAGCGACCACTGGGCCACCAGCGACCACTGGGCGACCAGCGACCACTGGGCCACCAGCGACCACTGAGCCACCAGCGACCACTGGGCCACCAGCGACCACTGGGCGACCTGCGACCACTGGGCCACCGGCGACCACTGGGCCACCAGCGACCACTTGGCCACCAGCGACCACTGGGCTACCAGCTACCACTGGGCCACCAGCGACCACTGAGCCACCGGCGACCACTGGGCCACCAGCGACCACTGGGCCACCAGCGACCACTGGGCCACCAGCGACCACTGGGCCACCAGCGACCACTGGGCCACCGGCGACCACTGGGCCACCGGCGACCATGGGGTCACTAACGACCCCTGGAACATCAACAGCCATGGGGTCACGAACGACTCCTGGACGAGAAGCTTCCACTGAGGTTGTGCTGTTGTGTTTACGAAGTCTTGACTTGAGTTCCATCACTATTATCACAATGGATGCTGTTATTACAGCAATAAACACAAATCCTCCTGAGGTTTTACTACCCTCAATCAGATCCCTTTAACGCTCTATTAGTCTGAGTTGGTGGTAACGATGCATTAGCGATCGGAGGGAACCCAACAGTGGCACATGTTGCCACAAGGTGCCTGAATCCAGTTCTAAGGGAAGAATATGTGGTGGAGCCGAGATTACGTATGAGAACGGGCTGAACTGCAGCAAATTTTGCAAATAATAAAATGAAGACCATTGGTCAACAAGTTTTCTGTACTCGACCAAGAGGGTCTTTTCCAATTGATTATTTAACTCGCACAGCCGAAAACCGCAGAGTAACACTACCCCAATACCGATTACCAAATATTTGTAAGTCATTTTGCACTAATATGTTAAATTTTTCTTAAATGTTAATGCGTATGACTTTAAGAAATTATGTTGGTTGTGCCTTGACCTAAATTAAATATACAAGATTCTGCATTATAGTCAACTTCGAATTTTGATTAAATGTCACTGAAAAGGATTAATAGAGAAAACTTGTGCGTTATACACTATTCTCCACCACAGTATATATGATGATTCTGTAATATAGTGATGTTTTATGATGATAATATTTTAAGATAGTGATGTTTTCACTGTTAAGATTTATATAAAGTCTGTAAATTATTTATTAATGAATATGCGCCACTAAAATAGTGATGATAAATTCATCATCTGTCATATTGTTTAGATAAGGAAGCTAAGTGAAAATATTTAGTAATGAGTTGTGTAGATGAGCATGTGTAGTGAAGATGAGTAGGGATGTGTAGTGAAGATGAGTAGGGATGTGTAGTGAAGATGAGTAGGGTTGTGTAGTGAAGATGTGTAGGGTTGTGTAGTGAAGGTGAGTAGGGTTGTGTAGTGAAGATGAGTAGGGTTGTGTAGTGAAGATGAGTAGGGTTGTGTAGTGAAGATGAGTAGGGTTGTGTAGTGAAGATGAGTAGGGTTGTGTAGTGAATATGAGTAGGGTGTGTGAAGATGAGTAGGGTTGTGTAGTGAAGATGAGTAGGGTTGTGTAGTGAAGATGAGTAGGGTTGTGTAGTGAAGATGAAGATGAGGGTTGTGTAGTGAAGATGAGTAGGGTTGTGTAGTGAAGATGTGTAGTGAAGATGAGTAGGGTTGTGTAGTGAAGATGAGTAGGGTTGTGTAGTGAAGATGAGTAGGGTGTTGTAGTGTAGATGAGTAGGGTTGTGTAGTGAAGATGAGTAGGGTTGTGTAGTGAAGATGAGTAGGGATGTGTAGTGAAGATGAGTTGGGTTGTGTAGTGAATGTGTATGAGTAGGGGTTGTATAGTGAAGATGAGTAGGGTTGTGTAGTGAAGATGAGTAGGGTTGTGTAGTGAAGATGAGTAGGGTTGTGTAGTGAAGATGAGTAGGGTTGTGTAGTGAGGATGAGAAGGGTTGTGTAGTGAAGGTGACTAGGGTTGTGTAGTGAAGATGAGTAGGGCTGTGTAGTGAAGGTGAGTACGGTTGTGTAGTGAAGATGTGTATGGTTGTGTAGTGAAGATGTGTATGGTTGTGTAGTGAAGATGAGTAGGGTTGTAGGGTTGTGTAGTGAAGATGAGTAGGGCTGTGTAGTGAAGATGAGTAGGGCTGTGTAGTGAAGATGAGTAGGGTTGTGTAGTGAAGATGAGAAGGGATGTGTAGTGAAGGTGAATAGGGTTGTGTAGTGAAGGTGAGTAGGGTTGTGTAGTGAAGGTGAGTAGGGTTGTGTAGTGAAGATGAGTAGGGTTGTGTAGTGAAGATGAGTAGGGTTGTGTAGTGAAGATGAGTAGGGTTGTGTTGTGAAGATGAGTAGGGTTGTGTAGTGAAGATGAGTAGGGTTGTGTAGTGAAGGTGTGTAGGGTTGTGTAGTGAAGATGAGTAGGGTTGTGTAGTGAAGATGAGTAGGGTTGTGTAGTGAAGATGAGTAGGTTTGTGTAGTAAAGATGAATAGGGTTGTGTAGTGAAGATGAGTAGGGTTGTGTAGTGAAGATTAGTAGGGTTATGTAGTGAAGATGAGTAGGGTTGTGTAGTGAAGATGAGTATGGTTTTGTAGTGAGGATGAGTACGGTTGTGTAGTGAAGATGAGTAGGGTTGTAGGGTTGTGTAGTGAAGATGAGTATGGTTTTGTGGTGAACATGAGTAGGGTTGTGTAGTGAAGATGAGTAGGGTTGTGTAGTGAAGATGAGTATGGTTGTGTAGTGAGGATGAGTACGGTTGTGTAGTGAAGATGTGTATGGTTGTGTAGTGAAGATGAGTAGGGTTGTAGGGTTGTGTAGTGAACATGACTAGGGTTTTGTGGTGAAGATGGGTAGGGTTTTGTAGTGAAGATGAGTAGGGTTGTGTAGTGAAGATGAGTAGGGTTGTGTAATGCAGATGTGGAGAGTTGTTTAGTGAAGATGTTGCAGGGTTTTGTAGTGAAGATAAATTTGCACGACTATTTAATTAACTCTTCAAACAGTATTGATCAGGATGAAAGAACTTCTTTGGAACGTAAAAAAGTTGTTCCACAGCAGCTTCCTCTGCTGATGTGGATAAATAATTAATAGGTAAATTACCATACCAAAATTAGATCAAATTAGTGATCATATTTTGTATAAATCAAGTAATTATGATAATGTTTTTGAACAGCATTTGGAGAAAACATAAATATGGCCATGAAATATATGAAAAATACAAATAAAACAATAAATTAGGTAAAAAAGTAAACGCAGAATGCAACTCTCAAGAGTTGTCGCGCTAACCACTAGACCAGCTAGCCACAATAAGATTCATCCAACTAGGTATATTTCTACACCATAGGAAGGTTAGCACAGGCACCTCTGTGACCACAAATGCAAGTTTTTACAGACGAATCTCCAGCTAGCGTGGCCGTGACGAACTCTAGCTCAAGTCCCTTCACTGCCGTCAACATGACTTAAGAAATCGTAATGACACGATTGCAAATAAACCATACCCCCGGCCGGGATTGAACCCGCGGTCATAGAGTCTCAAAACTCCAGCCCGTCGCGGGTTCAATCCCGGCCGTGGTGTATATCTCTGTTTATGTCTGATATGAGGATAAGGAATAAGATGGGGGCGAGTACTGTGCCTTGTGGAACAGAGCTCTTCACTATGGCAGCCTCCGATTTAACTCTGTTGACCACTAACTACTCTTTGTGTTCGATTTGTTAGGAAGTTGAAGATCCATCTCCCCACTTTCCCAGTTATTCCTTTAGCACGTATTTTATGGGCTATTACGCCATGATCGCTATTGTCAAATGCTTTTGCAAAGTCTGTGTATATTACATCTGCATTCTGATTTTCTTCCAGTGCATCCAAGGCCATGTCATAGTGATCCAGTAGTTGTGAGAGGCAGGAGCGACCTGCCCTGAACCCATGTTGCCCTGGATTGTGCAGATTTTGGGAATCCAGGTGATTTGCAATCCTGCTTCTTAGCACTCTTTCAAAGATTTTTATGATGTGGGACGTCAGAGCTATTGGTCTATAGTTCTTAGCTAATGCTTTGCTGCCACCTTTATGGAGTGGGGCTATATCCGTTGTTTTAAGTGACTGTGGAATTTCACCCATGTCCAAGCTCCTCCTCCATAGTGTACTTAGGGCCCAGGGCTGAGTGCATAGGCATGTTGTCAATGGCTTTTTCGAAATCTATCGGAGTTAATGTAATGTCGGAAATCTGGCATACATATATGGAGTTTTGAGGCTCATTCATGAAGAAATCATTTGGGTCGTCGATCCTCAGACCGATTAGTGGTTCACTAAACACAGAGTCGTACTGGGATTTCAATATTTCACTCATTTCCTTGTTGTCATCTGTGTAAGTCCCATCCTGTCTGAGTAAGGGCCCGATACTAGATGTGGTATTTGCCTTGTTTTTGGCATATGAAAAGAAATATTTTGAATTTCTTTCAATTTCACTAATAGCTTTAAGCTCCTCCTGCCTCTCCTGGTTCCTGTAAGGGTCATTTAGCTTAAGTTCGATAGTTTCCACTTCCCTGGTCAGCGCCTCCTTTCGTGCATCAGATATTCTAGCACTCCTGAGGAGCTCAGTGACTCTTCGTCGTCTTCTGTAGAGGGAGCGTCTTTTTCTCTCCAGTTTACTCCTACTCTTCTTCTTTCTTAGGGGAATATGCCTAGAACATGCTTCGGCTACGAGGAAGTTGATCCTTTCAAGGCACTGGTTTGGATCCATGTCATTTAAGACATCTTCCCAACATGTTTCGTTTAGGACATGGTTTACCTGGTCCCAGTTGATGTTCTTGTTGTTGAAATTGTATTTTGTGAAGACACCTTCACAGTTACATGCATTCTGCTGATCAGGACCCCTATGCATGTACGTCTGGACTTCGATTAGATTGTGATCGGAATTAGTTGTTTTTGATATTCTTATGTCTCTTATCAGGTCCTCATTATTTGTGAAGATAAGGTCAAGTGTGTTTTCTAGTCTTGTTGGCTCCACTATCTGCTGGCTTAAGGTGTGTTTTTCGCAGAGACTTAGTAGCTCATGTGTGTGTGACCTTTCATCTGCGCTACTTCCGGGGATTGTTTCAGCTATAACATTATTTGCTACATTCTTCCATTTTGTATGCCTTAGGTTGAAATCACCAAGCAGTAAGATGTTTGGGGATGGAGCTGGAAGGTTTTCCAAACAGTAATCGATTTTCAGTAGCTTTTCCTTGAACTGTTGTGAGGTTGCATCTGGTGGCTTGTATACAACCACAATGACTAGGTTTTGGTTCTCGATCTTTATTGATAGAACTTCAACTACCTCATTTGTGGTGTTCAGCAACTCCGTGCAGATAAGGGACTCTTTGACATACAGGCCAACCCCCCCTTGTTGCCTGTTTTTTCTGTCGCATCTAAAAAGGTTGTAACCACTTCAAAGCAGGTGAAATCGCAGATCTAGAGAGTGTACAGAGATCCTTTACTGCACGTATAAGTTCTGTCAAGCACCTTAACTACTGGGAACGCTTGGAAGCACTTGACTTGTACTCGTTGGAACGCAGGAGGGAGAGATATATCATAATCTACACTTGGAAAATCTTGGAAGGAATGGTCCCAAATCAGCACACAGAAATCACTCCCTACGAAAGTAAAAGACTGGGCAGGCGATGCAAAATGCCCCCAATAAAAAGTAGGGGCGCCATTGGTACACTAAGAGAAAACACCATAAGTGTCCAGGGCCCAAAACTGTTCAACAGCCTCCCATCAAGCATTAGGGGAATTGCCAATAAACCCCTGGCTGCCTTCAAGAGAGAGCTGGACAGATACCTAAAGTCAGTGCCGGATCAGCCGGGCTGTGGCTCGTACGTTGGACTGCGTGCGGCCAGCAGTAACAGCCTAGTTGATCAGGCCCTGATCCATCGGGAGGCCTGGTCATGGACCGGGCCGCGGGGGCGTTGATCCCCGGAATAACCTCCAGGTAACTTATCCATATTTCACTGTCAAAGTGATCTTTTGTGTGAGTCTCTGTGAAGGCTGCAAACATTGCATTAGACTCCACTAGAAGTCCACTGATAAAAGGTATTTTGTTGTTGGTGGATGGCTTAAGGCCCTGTATATTAGCAAATATGAACGAGGTTGTATTCTGTGTTTGTTGGGGGGATTTTGTTATTGGCATCAGTGGTTGTAGAGCTTCTCTTTCATAATCTTGAGCAAGTGTCTGTTTAACTTGCTTGTTCGAGAAGACTTGGGGCGGGTGAACTCGAACCCAATTTCTGTTTTTTTTGTCTTTTTCTGCTTTCCTTTGTAATAATGATTATTGTCTTCTGGGTCACCATTGATCACTGGGTCACCGGCGACCACTGTGCCACCGGCGACCACTGGGTGACCGGCGACCACTGGGCGACCGGCGACCACTTTGCCACCAGTGACCACTGGGCGACCGGCGACCACTGGGCGACCGGCGACCACTGGGCCACCGGCGACCACTGGGCCACCAGCGACCACTGGGCCACCAGCGACCACTTGGCCACCAGCGACCACTGGGCCACCAGCGACCACTGGGCCACCAGCGACCACTGGGGCACCAGTGACCACTGGGCCACCGGCGACCACTGGGCCACCGGCGACCACTGGGCGACCTGCGACCACTGGGCCACCGGCGACCACTGGGCCACCGGCGACCACTGGGCCACCAGCGACCACTGGGCCACCGGCGACCACTGGGCCACCTGCAACCATGGGGTCACCAACGACCCCTGGAACATCAACAGCCATGGGGTCATATTTTGTATAAATCAAGTAATTATGATAATGTTTTTGAACAGCATTTGGAGAAAACATAAATATGGCCATGAAATATATGAAAAATACAAATAAAACAATAAATTAGGTAAAAAAGTAAACGCAGAATGCAACTCTCAAGAGTTGTCAGTAAGTCCACTTCAATAACGGTCTCAGCCCGTTTTTTCCTTTTCTTGACGTTTTGAAGAGAGCAGTGCATCCCTGTATGACTTTAGTGGTTTTAGAGCTTCTCTTTCATAATCTTGAGCAAGTGTCTGTTTAACTTGCTTGTTCGAGAAGACTTTACGGGTTGTGTAGGGTTGTGTAGTGAAGATGAGTAGGTTTGTGTAGCGAAGATGAGTAGGGTTGTGTAGTGAAGATGAGTAGGGTTGTGTAGCGAAGATGAGTAGGGTCGTGTAGTGAATATGAGTAGGGTTGTGTAGTGAATATGAGTAGGGTTGTGTAGTGAAAATGAGTAGGGTTTTGTAGTGAAGATGAGTAGGGTTGTGTAGTGAAGATGAGTAGGGTTGTGTAGTGAAGATGAGTAGGGTTGTGTAGCGAAGATGAGTAGGGTTGTGTAGTGAAGATGAGTAGGGTTGTGTAGCGAAGATGAGTAGGGTTGTGTAGTGAAGATGAGTAGGGTTGTGTAGTGAAGATGAGTAGGGTTGTGTAGCGAAGATGAGTAGGGTCGTGTAGTGAAGATGAGTAGGGTTGTGTAGTGAAAATGAGTAGGGTTTTGTAGTGAAGATGAGTAGGGTTGTGTAGTGAAGATGAGTAGGGTTGTGTAGTGAAGATGAGTAGGGTTGTGTAGTGAAGATGAGTAGGGTTGTGTAGTGAAGATGAGTAGGGTTGTGTAGTGAAGATGAGTAGGGTTGTGTAGTGAAGGTGCATAGGGTTGTGTAGTGAAGGTGCGTAGGGTTGTGTAGTGAAGGTGCGTAGGGTTGTGTAGTGAAGATGAGTAGGGTTGTGCAGTGATGATGTGCATTGGTGGGTAGTGACGTTGAGTTGGGTTGTATAGTGAAGATGTGTTGGGATATGTAATGATGTGCTGAGTTGTGATGATTAACCTCCACAAGTGTATCTTGTGTTATTAACATATAGAAGAGGATCATTTGCG
Source organism: Cherax quadricarinatus (assembly GCF_038502225.1). Taxonomy (NCBI): domain Eukaryota; kingdom Metazoa; phylum Arthropoda; class Malacostraca; order Decapoda; family Parastacidae; genus Cherax; species Cherax quadricarinatus. The sequence goes on from NC_091298.1 coordinate 49,224,104, forward strand.
TTATTAATCAAATCAGTAGTATAGGAAGATATATTAAGTCTTAGTATGAGAGCTTATGTGTTGAGATTGTGAACAAATGTAAGTTAATGTTTTTTTACTGTGGTTTTTATACATTTATGTATGTGATATGACTGACAATCACCAGTCTCGTGAAAAATAATAATTAGTGTACTCTCCAGAAATGAGTAAATGGTTGCCAATAATTTTCCACCTCTGGAGTGTGTTGTGGTATGTGTGATAATGTGTTTAATTTATAAGACATCAGTGAAGAAAAGTTAGTGAAGAGGACTGTTCTCAAAAATTCCAACTTTGGTAACATAGATTAGCTGGTTGTTGGTATGTGCGCTGATGGAGACATGACTGTGAGAGACAAAGCTGTCTCAGTGATAAGAAAAATTAAAGATAATCAGCAGACAGAAGAAAGTTCTGAGAGCTCTGATGAGGATGGAGAAGATTCTGCTGATGCTGCTGATGAGGACTTGTTAATCTACACTGATGATGATGATGACAGTGAAGATGAAGAGAATGACAATGTGGCTCCTATTGTCAGCTCAAGAAAAGAAGCAACTCCCAAACTATAGTGGCAAGCAAAGAGCTATCATTCCATGATTGACTTGAAGACTGAATTCAAAACTGAGCCTCCTGTCATTGCTTCTCTATCAGATCAACAGGTTCTGAAAATTGAGACTTGACTGGAGGTGCCCAAGTGGCCAAGCAACACTCAGGCTGTTGAGAGAGTTTGATAAAATTGATGACTGAAGCTGACACTGAAGTGACTGGACAGAAGACAAGAATACTTTCCAGGAAAGTGATGTCCAAGTTCCGTACCAAGAATGACTTCATTTATAACTTGTAATAGATTATAATTAAATAGTTGATGACTGATACAATCCATCTACATTTGATTATACAGTCTTCACAGCCAAAAATTATATAAACCATCTACACTTGATTATTATCCTGACAACCAATAACTAATTACTTTCAATGGTATATAATTTGACGAAAAGTCGATCGCAATGCTGCAAGGTAAAAGGGCATGAATGGTCTGAAATTTTGCAGTTTGTTGTGACCATACAAATAATGTCTGAAAAGTGCAGCTTGCATCTATAAAATTTACTTTTTCAGTCCTCCCTATTACATATCTCTACCTACTAATGCTGCCTACGATCCCTTCTCTGTATTTGAAGAAATCTGTCCTGTAGGCGAAACGTTTTATCAATAAAGATGCCCAACTGTTGCACATGTGTCGTAATCATTATCTTTACAGCAGGTGTTTACACGGTTGAACAAGCCAGATAAGAATGATTCATTGATGTAGGGAAGCTGGCCAGGGTCTAAGAATTCTCTCTCGTCTCTCTCACTTATCCAGAAGATAGTGATTTTGTGTATGTCTCCATCGGACGAATCAGGACACTTTAAATGTATCCAAATTCCAAATATCTGACGCGGTATGTATCACGGATAAGCCATGTGTCCGCCACGCTGTGAGCAGCCATCTTGTTTTTTCCATAGTTCTGATGGAGTTAGTAAGTTTATTTAGGCACTAGTACACATAAGTATAATTATCATACACAGTGAAATGTGTAAAATACCTAGGATAACCCTTAAAAGTCAGATGGTGCTCCGTGGCCTGGTGGCTAAAGCTCTCGCTTTACACGGCGAGGGTCCTGGTTCGATTCCCGGCGAGGGTAGAAATATTAGGCGTGTTTCTTAACGCCGGTTGTCTGTTTCCCATCAGTAAAATTGGTACCTGGGTGTTAGTCGATTGGTGTGGGTCGCATCCTGGGACAAAACTGACCTAATTTGTCCAAAATGCTCTTTAAAAGGGGCTTTCTGTATGGTAGTGTGTCAGCTAGGCCTGTATACCATGTACATATACTTGTAGAAATAATGAGTTGTAGATATAGATATTGGGTGGGTGGTGGGTGGGAGTATGGGTGGACGTGTACAGTGTAGAGGTGGGTTGCTGGTAACTTTACCGTAGTGGTATGTGTCTGGAGTATACCTAGAGCGTTAGTGAGCTTGTTATCCTCCGAGAAACTGGTTCAGCTCCATGTGATGGTCATATCCTGGTGGCGAGTGAGGTGGTGTCAGTAGTAAAGATATTTAGCTGTGCTGAAGCTTCGGCGGTGGCAAGCACCATCAGCAGCAGCAAGAACAGCAGCAGCTGTGGTGGCACCATCAGCTGTGGTGGCACCATCAGCTGTGGTGGCGGCAGCAGCTGCCGTCTTGAGTATAGGAAGTGTATTAACGTCAGCGTGGGTGATACTTTGTGTGAGGAAATGCACCTCCAGCCTCGCCACAGTGTATAAGACAAGGGTGAAACAGCCACAGAGACACAGAAGATAACGAAGGAGGTGGAAACGACGACCAAGAGGCTACCAAAGACGACAAAGAAGGCGAATAAGAGTAGTAGACAGAAATCGACCAACAAGAAGACAAGAGTTACTTCTTATTAACCCAAGATAACTCCACAAAGCCGAATTTACCTTTGCTATGCCTTGGATGGGTTTGGAGAGTTTGTCCTGCTCCCGCAGCCCGTTCCTGGGGCAGGCTCGTCTGGTGCTTGCCTGGTCAACCAGGTTGATTAATTAGACACTTGTGCAGCACTTGAGAATATCGTGGAAACCTTTCGCCAACCAGTGGCTTCCTCAGTTCAATACAGAGAAAAACGGTTGAAGATCAGTGAAGGATTTTGAGGTGATCAGTCGCTGAGAGACTGATCACCTAACTCCTAGTACCTATTTACTCCTAAGTAAACAGGAACGGGGTTAGGTAAAAGGGTCATTCAAACAGCCATGGTAAACACTGCAGAGTGCAAGAGTTATGCTCAAGAATGTAGAGGGTCACTAGGTGACCTGTGACCTTAAATAAGTCTTGGTGACCAGTGACCTACCCCCCACCTTCCCAGACAACAACCACAGTGACCTCAGGTCAGGAAACAGTCTCTCTCTCTCTCTCTCTCTCTCTCTCTCTCTCTCTCTCTCTCTCTCTCTCTCTCTCTCTCTCTCTCTCTCTCTCTCTCTCTCTCTCTCTCTCAAGGGAGGTTCCTTGACGCTGGTGAGGGGCTCTTGATATGAGGAATTGGATCTGTGCTCCAGTTCCTTGAATTAAGCCTGAATACCTTCCACCCCCCACACACAGGCGCTGTACAATCCTACGGGTTCAGCGCTTCTCCATGATTATGATACTTGCTCTCTCTCCCCCCTCCTCTTCCCCTACCTCTCCCACCTCCTCTTCCCCTACCTCTCCCACCTCCTCTTCCCCTCCTTCTCCCACCTCCTCTTCCCCTCCTTCTCCCACCTCCTCTTCCCCTACTCCCACCTCCTCTTCCCCTACCTCTCCCACCTCCTCTTCCCTTCCCTCTCCCACCTCCTCTTCCCTCTCCCACCTCCTCTTCTCCTCCCTCTCCCACCTCCTCTTCTCCTCCCTCTCCCACCTCCTCTTCCCCTCTCTCTCCCACCTCCTCTCCCCCTCCCTCTTCCACCTCTTCTCCCCTTCCTCTCCCGCCTCCTCTCCCCCTCCCACTCCCGCCTCCTCTCTCCCTCCCACTCCCACCTCCTCTCCCCTCCCTCTCCCGCCTCCTCTCCCCTCCCTCTCCCACCTCCTCTCCCCCTCCCTCTCCCACCTCCTCTCCCACCTCCTCTCCCTCTCTCACCTCCTCTCCCCCTCCCTCTCCTACCTCTCCCCCTCCTGTGATCATTCTATCCCTACAGCCTAACCTGAGGATAAGCCTGTCATGCCAGTATGGTCAACCAGGTTGTTGGTGTTAACTGCCCACAGACCTTCACAACCATCACAGCCTGGCTGTTCTGACACTAGTATGAGACACTGATCCAGTTTCCTCTTGAAACCTTCTACCCTTGTTGCAGCAATATTTCTGATATCTGCTGGTAGCCAGTTGAAGAGTCTTGGACCACACATGTTGCCACACTGCCTCTGCGTTTTGCTGGGTATATTCTACCCCTCAACTCTTATCTGCCACTGGGTGAGGGTAGGGGAGAATAATGGGGTGAGGGTAGGGGAGAATAATGGGGTGAGGGTAGGGGAGAATAATGGGGTGAGGGTAGGGGAGAATAATGGGGTGAGGGTAGGGGAGAGGCTTAATTTACTCACTACGTCTTAATATATGCGGGCATCAAGACTCGCTTTGAGACCTGTGTGTGTGTGTGTGTGTGTGTGTGTGTGTGTGTGTGTGTGTGTGTGTGTGTGTGTGTGTGTGTGTGTGTGTGTGTGTGCGTGTGTGTGTGTGTGTGTGTGTGTGTGTGTGAGTGTGTGTGTGTGCGTGTGTGCGTGTGTGTGTGTGTGTGTGTGTGTGTGCGTGTGTGCGTGTGTGTGTGTGTGTGTGTGTGTGTGTGCGTGCGTGTGTGTGTGTGTGTGTGCGTGCGTGTGAGTGTGTGTGTGTGTGTGTGTGTGTGTGTGTGTGTGTGTGTGTGCGTGTGTGTGTGTGTGTGTGCGTGTGTGTGTGTGTGTGTGTGTGTGTGTGTGTGAGTGCGTGTGTGTGTGTGCGTGTGTGTGTGTGTGTGTGTGTGTGTGTGTGTGTGTGTGTGTGTGTGCGTGCGTGTGCGCGCGCTCACCTATTTGTGGTTGCAGGAGTAGAGATTCAGCTCCTGGCCCCGCCTCTTCACTGACCACTATTAGGTCCTCTCTCTCCCTGCTCCATGAGCTTCATCATACCTCGTCTTAAAGCTATGTATAGTTCCCGCCTCCACTACGTCACTTGCCAGATTATTCCACTTCCTCACAACTCTATGACTATAGAAATACTTCCTAACATCCCTGTGACTCATCTGAGTTCTCAACTTTCAATTGTGACCCCTTGTTCCTCTGTCCCATCTCTGGAACATTTTGTCCCTGTCCTCTTTGTCAATTCCTCTCAGTATTTTATATGCCGTTATCATGTCCCCTCCCCCTATCTCTCTTGTCCTCAGGCGTTGTCAGGTTGTCTTTACCTCTTCTCGTAGGACATACCCCTCAACTCCGGGACTAGTCTTGCTGCAAACCTTTGCACTTTCTCTAATTCCTTGACGTGTTTTGACCAGCTGTGGGTTCCATACTGGTGCTGCATACTCCAGTATGTGCCTGACTTGCACGGTGTACAGTGTCGTGAATGATTCCTTAGATGTCGAAACGCTGTTCTCAGGTTTGCCAGGCGCCCTTGTGCTGCAGCAGTTATTTGCTTGATGTGCGTCTTCGTCTCAGGAGTTGTGCTCTGTATGATGCTCACCCCAAGATTCTTTTCCTCGAGTGAGTTTTGCAGTATTTGATCTCTTAGGCTGTACTCCGTCTGTGGTCTTTGTCCTTCCCCAGTCTTCATAACTTTGATCTTGCTGGGGTTAAACTCCAGGAGCCATTTGTTGGACGAGGCTTTTATTTTGTCCAGATCCCCTTGTGGGTTAACCTGATCCTTATCTGCTTGTATTAGCCTCAGATTCACATCGTTTGCGAACAAGGACACCTCTTTAGTCTATCCCTTCCATCATGTCATTCACATACACAAGAAACAGCCCCGGACCTAGAACTGACCCTTGTGGAACCCTACTTGACACATGCGCCCTCTCTGACACCTCGTTTCGTACCAACACGTTGTTTGTTACCTGTCAGGTATTCCCTGATCCATTGCAGTACTTTCCCTGCTATTCCTGACTTCTCCTCTAACTTTTCAACTAGTCTGTTGTGTGGTAGTGTGTCGAAAGCCTTATTACAGTCCAAGAAGATGCACCCTACTCATCCCCTCTCTCTCCTCTCTTATTTTTGTTTGAGACGCAGGATTTCCCTTCCCTGAAGCTATGCTGGTTGTCATGTATGCGCCCATTCCTTTCTAGATGCTGCACCATTCTTCAGATAATCTGTAACTTTACATGTCAGCGACACTTCCCTGTAATTTAGCGCAGCTTGCCTTTTGTCTTTCTTAAAAATCGGGACTACATTTGCTGTCTTCCTCACCTCAGGCAGTTCTTAATATTACGGATTGCGAAAAAGATTTAGGAGTTCTGGTTAGCAGTAATGTGAAACCAAGACAACAGTGCATAAGTGTTCGCAATAAAGCTAATAGAATCCTTGGCTTCATATCAAGAAGCATAAATAATAGGAGTCCTCAGGTTGTTCTTCAACTCTATACATCCTTGGTTAGGCCTCATTTAGATTATGCTGCACAGTTTTGGTCACCGTATTACAGAATGGATATAAATGCTCTGGAAAATGTACAAAGGAGGATGACAAAGTTGATCCCATGTATCAGAAACCTTCCCTATGAGGATAGACTAAGGGCCCTGAATCTGCACTCTCTAGAAAGACGTAGAATTAGGGGGGATATGATTGAGGTGTATAAATGGAAGACAGGAATAAATAAAGGGGATGTAAATAGTGTGCTGAAAATATCTAGCCTAGACAGGACTCGCAGCAATGGTTTTAAGTTGGAAAAATTCAGATTCAGGAAGGATATAGGAAAGTACTGGTTTGGTAATAGAGTTGTGGATGAGTGGAACAAACTCCCAAGTACAGTTATAGAGGCCAGAACGTTGTGTAGCTTTATAAATAGGTTGGATAAATACATGAGTGGATGTGGGTGGGTGTGAGTTGGACCTGATTAGCTTGTGCTACCAGGTCGGTTGCCGTGTTCCTCCCTTAAGTCAAGGTGACCTGACCTGACTAGGTTGGGTGCATTGGCTTAAGCCGGTAGGAGACTTGGACCTGCCTCGCATGGGCCAGTAGGCCTGCTGCAGTGTTCCTTCGTTCTTATGTTCTTATGATAGATTTACTGAAGATTGTAGTTAGTAGCACACACAGTGCATGTGCTCAAGGACAGAGGTTATCTGGGCCCACCGCCTTCGACGTATCTAGCTCCCCAACTGTTCCTTCACCACCTACTTGGTTGTGTGCAGTGTGTCCAGCACTTTCTGGTGTACCCTACTACCTCGGTTTGCTGGAAGCCTCTCTTGTCTCCACTGTGAATACCGCCCTGAATCGTGAACTGAGCTCTTCACATACTTCCTGGTCGTTCCCTGTGAGCTCCCCTCTTTCCTTTGCCTGGCCCGTGGCCGCAGCCCGGCCATGGGCCAGGATCGTCTGGTGCTTGCCTGGTCAACCGTGCTGCTGCTGTTGGTGACTCACTGACCCACATATCCATTTGGCTCCTGGTGGAGATACTTGTCCAGTTTCCTCTTCTGGTAAGATGTTGAATAATCTGGATCCACGGATGTTGATACAGTGTTCCTTTATTGTGCTAATTGCATCCCAGTTTTTCTCCTAGTGTATTTTTCATTTTCTCCCACATATCTCATTCCAGTATGATAGTACTGCAGTGTCTAGAATTGGGACTTCTTCAAGTGCCTTCCACGTATATATTATGCACCTCTCTCTCTCTCTCTGGCTCTCTGACTCTCTGACTCTCTGACTCTCTCTCTCTCTCTCTCTCTCTCTCTCTCTCTCTCTCTCTCTCTCTCTCTCTCTCTCTCTCTCTCTCTCTCTCTCTCTCTCTCTCTCATTCCCCCCCAGTCTCTCTCCCCTCCCTACTCCCTCCTCCCTCTGTCTCCTCCCACTCCGAAGAGTACATATTTAAGACTTCGAGGCGTTCCCAGTAATTTAAATACTTTATTGGCTCTATGCGGGTCGTAAATTATCTCTGCCTGTTCCAGCTGTGATCTCTCTCTCGCCATGAACGGAGCCGTCAACACACAATAATATTCTTAGGTCATAGAAAACAGTTGACTTGAAAAGTGTCACCACTGGCACTATTTCCTAAGTTTTGAAATTTCTCTTATCGACCCAGTCATTTTCCTGCTTCTCATGACACTTGCCTTAGTGTGTGTTTGTGAGAAGCAAAATCAACCGGGATTGTTACACCCAGGTCCTTCACCTGTACTCTTCGTTTGTTTGTGTGTGTGCTTGGGCATGTGTGCGTCCCCTACCAATTTGTGTTTGCAGGGGTCGAGTCCTGGCTCCTGGCTTCATTGACCAGTATTCCTGATTTCTTATCTCTGGAGCCCCTGTGGAAATAAGTCACTTGGACTTATTTCCACAGGGTTCAAGGGATAAATCAGAAATACTTGTCATTGAAGCCAGGAGCCAGGACTCGACCCCTGCGAACACAAATCGGTGGGAAACGTACATATACCCACGTTCACACAAATAAAGAAGGGTAGAGGTGAAGGACCTGCGTGTAACAACCCCAGCTGAATTTGCTTCTCACGAAGGTAATTTACACTATGTATGACAATTGTACTTACGTGTACCTGTGCCTAAATAAACTTACTGTTAAAACTGTATGGAGTTAGCCTCCACATGTCCACATCCAGGTCGTTCTATTCTGTTATTCCATCTTCTAACTTCCAAGTCTTCTTGTACCTGATCCTTGCATTATAACTGTCTTTATCCTCCTAATCAAGTCGTCTGAGTACTTTTTAAGATGTAATTACGTCCTCCCTCATCTCTCTCTCCCAGAGTCGTTAGGTACAGTTTCTTACCTAGAGTCGTTAGGTACAGTTTCTTACCTAGAGTCGTTAGGTACAGTTTCTTTAGTCTCCCCACATATTGCACTCTAAGTTCTGTAATTACCTATAGACATTTCTGGGTATCATTATCGTCACCACGTACCCCTTCCCAGCTGACCAGTCCCAAACCAAGCCTTCCTGGTACCTTCCTGGTCACTCAGGTTGTTAGTACTAGCCACACACAGTCCAACGCAGGCACTACATCCCGACTGATCAGGAATTGATTTGAGGAACTTATCAAGTTCCTGCTGAAAACCACCTAAGGCACTGGTATGTATGGAGGGCGGGAGTAAGTCTTGGTCCCTTTACACTGACTGCGCCCATGCTTTCATTCCAGAGTAATTTCTGCGTATAGATTTGAGACTAAACCCTCCAGAACTACCCTGGTGTAAATTATGATGCTTAATTTACACTTGGGTAAATTTATTGCTGAAACATGTCAGAGCTGAGGGACTGACCACCTTAAAAATTACCTCCCCATTTCTTCCACCGTCTTCAGTGTTAAATCTGTACTCGACTGAGGAAGTCTCCTACGCCTGGGCAGTGAAGATAAGCAAGGTTTTTATCCATCGGTAAAACAAATAATGAAACCGGACGCGAGGAAGACGCAGAAGATCATGGTAGCAGTGATGATGTGAAGCCAAGGAGAGAGAGCGACAGTGTTCCTGATGACCCAGCTACATTGTTTGACTTAATATATACAAGACGTAACAAAGCTAGAAATACAAGTAACTCGAGTCACAAGGTTATTATAAATAACGAAACACTGAAGGGTAGCCCAGATATAAACAGAAAAAATACCTAATAGAAATTTTTCTGTACTTCGACTCCCTCTGGGGTTATCATCAGAAAGTGCAACAGAGGGAGGAGTACAGCATAGACAAGTAGGTGAAAGATAAAGGTATGTATATGAATGTGTGTGTGTGTGTGTGTGTGTATATATATATATATATATATATATATATATATATATATATATATATATATATATATATATATATATACACAACCACTGATCTCTGGCTGAACGAGACTCGAACCTACGAACCTTGGAACAAGGTACGCAGTGCTTTACCAATCTACCCACACTGGACCAATACCTTGGAGAGCTGGCTGTCTTGGATCAAAGTCTAGCGCAAGCTGGACTCCATCGTATTGGTCCTAGTCTGGGTAGATTGGAAAAGCACTGCGTACCTTGTTCCAAGGTTCGTACGTTCGAGTCTCCTTCAGACAGAGATCAGTGTTTGTGTATATTTCGCCTCCTCTTGCGAATTCCTTGCATATATATATATATATATATATATATATATATATATATATATATATATATATATATATATATATATATATATATATATATATATATTCATTCACTCAAAGACTGTAATATCCCACCCGTCCTTCAGAGTGCAGGCACTGTACCTCATACCTCCAGGACTCGAGTCTGGCTAACCTGTTTCTCTGAATCCCTTCATAAATGCTACCTTGCTCACACTCCAACAGTACATAGTTGTTCTCGTTAATTTTATTAATTTACACAGGAGAAGGGGTTACTAGCCCCTTGTTCGCAGTATTTTAGTCACCTCTTACGACATGCATGACTCAGGAAGTAATCTTCCATTTCCCCATGGAGATAAGAGGGAAATAAACAGGAACTAAGAAGAAGATAGAAGAAAATTCAGATGGATGTGTATACATATATGTGTACATGTATAACATGACTCACGAAATCGTAATGACACGATTGCAAACAAACCATACCACGGGTGGGGTTTGAACCCTCGGTCAGAGAGTCTCAAAACTCCAGACCGTCGCGTTAGCCACTGGTCCAGTGGCTAACGCGACGGTCTGGAGTTTTGAGACTCTGACCGCGGGTTCAAACCCCACCCGTGGTATGGTTTGTGTACATGTATATGTAATGTGACCTACGTGTAAGTAGAAGTAGCAAGACCAGTTATCTTGCGTGTTTCTGAGACACAAGAAAAAAGGCACCAACAATCCTACCATCATGTAAAACAATTACAGGTTTCTGTTTCACGCGCATTTGACAGGATGGTAGTACCTCCTTGGGCGGTGCTGTCTGCTAACCTACTACTATTGATATATATATGTCGTGCCGAATCGGTAAAACTGGTCAATTAGCAAGAACTCGTTTAAAATTAAGTCCTTTCAAAATTTTTCTCTTATACGTTTAAAGATATTTTTTTTCAATTATGTTAATGTAAAAATTAATAATTTTGTACCAAAAGAACCTTAGAAAACTTACTTAACCTTATTATAACAAGTGCAAATTAATTTAGCCTAACCCAGCTAAATATATTTTAGATAAGTTTACAATAATTTAATAACAGAGACAATAAAATATATTTTTTTCGTTAGATTCAGAATGATTTTTTGCGAATTTATTGCATACACAAATTTTCACTTGCCTTATTCAGCAAGAAGAACGTTGTTATTTAAGCCAAAATAATAAGTTTTACCTATTCGGCACGACATATATATATATATATATATATATATATATATATATATATATATATATATATATATATATATATATATATATATATATATATATATATATAATATATATTATATATATATATATATATATATATATATATATATATATATATATATATATATATATATATATATATATATATATATATATATATATATATATATATATATATATATATATATATATATATATATATATATATATATATATATATATATATATATACACACACACACAAACACAGTGAACAGCATACAAATATGGATGAAGTTCAGTTGTGTTGATATATTTTTCAGTGGAAGCTTGGGAATACCATCACAGACATGGAAATATTCATGTAGTGTACACCACCAGTCATGTACACTGTGTGTACACCAGTCATGTACACTGTGTACACCACCAGTCATGTGCACTGTGTGTACACCACAGAAGGGCTCATGTACACCAGTCATGTAAAAATTCAAATGTACACTTCAGACATGTAAACCTAACGGTAGTGTGCACCACCTCAGCTCTGGCTGAGGAAGTTCAGGTATGAACGTTTCCACTGTGTTCATCACGTTCTCTCATCACCAGTGTTCAACGTTCAGCTTTGAACCTTTCATTTTTTCGTACACTTCGTTGCCAGACATTTTACGACATTTTCTTTAATTTACTTATAGCTCAATATTCGTTATTAGAGGTTCAGATGGCTCAATATTCGTTATTAGAGGTTCAGTTGGCTCAATATTCGTTATTAGAGGTTCAGATGTCTCGATATTCGTTATTAGAGGTTCAGATGGCTCAATATTCGTTATTAGAGGTTCAGATGGCTCAATATTCGTTGTTAGAGGTTCAGATGGCTCAATATTCGTTATTAGAGGTTCAGATGGCTCAATATTCGTTATTAGAGGTTCAGATGGCTCAATATTCGTTGTTACAGGTTCAGATGGCTCAATATTCGTTATTAGAGGTTCAGATGGCTCACTATTCGTTATTAGAGGTTCAGATGGCTCAATATTCGTTATTAGAGTTTCAGATGGCTCGATATTCGTTATTAGAGGTTCAGATGGCTCGATATTCGTCATTAGAGGTTCAGATGGCTCGATATTCGTTATTAGAGGTTCAGATGGCTCAATATTCGTTATTAGAGGTTCAGATGGCTCGATATTCGTTATTAGAGGTTCAGATGGCTCGATATTCGTTATTAGAGGTTCAGATGGCTCAATATTCGTTATTAGAGGTTCAGATGGCTCAATATTCGTTAGAGGTTCAGATGGCTCAATATTCGTAATTAGAGGTTCAGATGGCTCAATATTCGTTATTAGAGGTTCAGATGGCTCAATATTCGTTATTAGAGGTTCAGATGGCTCAATATTCGTTATTAGAGGTTCAGATGGCTCAATATTCGTTATTAGAGGTTCAGATGGCTCAATATTCGTTATTAGAGGGTCAGATGGCTCGATATTCGTTATTAGAGGGTCAGATGGCTCGATATTCGTTATTAGAGGGTCAGACGGCTCGATATTCGTTATTAGAGGTTCAGACGGCTCAATATTCGTTATTAGAGGTTCAGATGGCTCAATATTCGTTATTAGAGGTTCAGATGGCTCAATATTCGTTATTAGAGGTTCAGATGTCTCGATATTCGTTATTAGAGGTTCAGATGGCTCAATATTCGTTATTAGAGGTTCAGATGGCTCAATATTCGTTGTTAGAGGTTCAGATGGCTCAATATTCGTTATTAGAGGTTCAGATGGCTCAATAATCGTTATTAGAGGGTCAGATGGCTCAATATTCGTTATTAGAGGTTCAGATGTCTCGATATTCGTTATTAGAGGTTCAGATGGCTCAATATTCGTTATTAGAGTTTCAGATGGCTCGATATTCGTTATTAGAGGTTCAGATGGCTCGATATTCGTCATTAGAGGTTCAGATGGCTCGATATTCGTTATTAGAGGTTCAGATGGCTCAATATTCGTTATTAGAGGTTCAGATGGCTCGATATTCGTTATTAGAGGTTCAGATGGCTCGATATTCGTTATTAGAGGTTCAGATGGCTCAATATTCGTTAGAGGTTCAGATGGCTCAATATTCGTTATTAGAGGTTCAGATGGCTCAATATTCGTTATTAGAGGTTTAGATGGCTCAATATTCGTTATTAGAGGTTCAGATGGCTCAATATTCGTTATTACAGGTTCAGATGGCTCAATATTCGTTATTAGAGGTTCAGATGGCTCAATATTCGTTATTAGAGGTTCAGATGGCTCAATATTCGTTATTAGAGGTTCAGATGGCTTAATATTCGTTATTAGAGGTTCAGATGGCTTAATATTCGTTATTAGAGGTTCAGATGGCTCAATATTCGTTATTAGAGGTTCAGATGGCTCAGTATTCGTTAGTAGAGTTTCAGATGGCTCAATGCTCGTTATTAGAGATTCAGAGGCCCAGGAGCTGGAGATCATCACCTTAGAGGCCCATAAGCTTTAGCTATATAGGTTAACATTCTCAACAGACCCAGGAACCGTCAGTTAACACCACAGAGGTCCAGGAGCTGGAGTTCAACCCAGCGACGCCACCAACAACCTCGTTGATCAGGCAACCAATAAAGATTTATCACTGTTGGCACTTACACACACACACACACACACACACACACACACACACACACACACACACACACACACACAAGCCTGGCAAACCTGAGAATAGCGTTCCGATACCTTAATAAGGAATCATTCAAGACACTGTACACTGTGTACGTCAGGCCCATACTGGAGTATGCAGCACCTGTTTGGAACCCACACCTGGTCAAGCACGTCAGGAAGTTAAAGTACAAAGGTTTGCAACACTGCCAGTTCCAGAGCTCAGGGAAATGTCCTACGATGAAAGGTTGAGGGAAATCGGACTGACGACACTGGAGGACAGGAGGGTCAGGGGAGACATGATAACGACATACAAGATACTTCGGGGAATAGATAAGGTGGACAGAGACAGGATGTTCCAGAGAGGGGACACAGGGACAAGGGGTCACAATTGGAAGTTGAAGACTCAGACGAGTCATAGGGACGTTAGGAAGTATTTCTTCAGTCATAGAGTTGTCAGGAAGTGGAATAGCCTAGCAAGTGAAGTAGTGGAGGCAGGAACCATACATAGTTTTAAGACGAGGTATGACAAAGCTCAGGGAGTAGAGAGGGAGAGGACCTAGTAGCGATCAGTGAAGAGGCGGGGCCAGGAGCTGAGTCTCGACCCCTGCAACCACAATTAGGTGAATACACACCAGTGAAGAGGCTCGGCCAGGAGCTATGAATCGACTCCCTGCAACCACAATTAGGTGAGTACACCCACCCACCTCCCTACCTTAATAGGATGCAGCAGTGTTGAAGGTTTGAAGACGATAAGACGAAGCATTCTCGGATTATTGGACAGAAACCAGAATTACTTTCAGGTGTGTGACAGTAAGCAGAGGTCGCAAGTGCTTGTCACTACTTGCAACAACTTTCATCTTAGTTAAAGTGCACTAGCCATGAAAGTTTCAACCCGATCGGATGAGGCATTCTCATAGCATAAAAGAAAACCTGAGAGGAAGGCAACCTTTTAGAGGTACTCCGGGATATACCCACTGTAGGGTGTATGCCCTTCAGGGGATATCTACTCTAGGGTATACCCACTCCAGAGTATATCCCTTTCAGGGGGATATCTACTCGAGGGTATATTCTCTTCAGGGGATACCTACTCTAGGGTATACCCACACAGTTTATACCCCCTCAGAGGATACCCAGTCAGATTATACCCCTACAAAAAATACCTACTCCAGGGCATAAAACTCCAGGGATACCTAATTAATATAATGAAATGAGGAAAGGTCGTGTTACACGAGGAACGGCAATGCCTCCGCCTGCCAGCCTGCTTGCTGACAAGCTGGCTGCCATCCTCTCTCCCTTCCCTTACTCTCACTCCTCTACATCCTCTCATTCTCCTTCCCCTTTGCTCTTCTTCTGCTTCTCCCCTCACTCCCCCTTTTTCTCCCCTCTCCACCACCATTTTCATCACCCTCACCACCAGTCACCCCACCTACAACCCCCGACACACACTCGTGGTCTCCAGTGCCATTTATTACACTGGAAAATCAGAATGACAAGGCAGTGAACTGGTCAGGTCAGGATAGGGTAGGAGGGGAGAGGAGCCTCGGGGAGTGCCAGAGCAGTATGCAGGCCGTAATGTGAGTGCCAATACTCGGCTCACATCGTCAACTTCCAGAACAAGTCGAGTGAGAAGTTGAATTCCCCGTATTAACAAAACCCCCCCCCACTATATCCAGCGAAATTAAACATAAGTAATTTATTGAAAATATGGCTTATTCTCTAAGGATTAATGTGTATTAAAGTACTAAATGTACCTTGGTAAACATTAAGGTCGATATCGTATACCAGATTCTAAGTAACTTATTGTGTAATTTGCTTTGCTGGTCGTTATGTCGTGTGCTTAATTGATACGACAAAGAAAGTGCTTCTAGAAGCTTCAGATATTGTGCTTATTCACGCAAATGTTGGGTATTTGTGTGCTTATTCACGCAAATGTTGGGTATTTGTGTGCTTATTCACGCAAATGTTGGGTATTTGTGTGCTTATTCACGCAAATGTTGGGTATTTGTGTGCTTATTCACGCAAATGTTGGGTATTTGTGTGCTTATTCACGCAAATGTTGGGTATTTGTGTGCTTATACACGCAAATGTTGGGTATTTGTGTGCTTATACACGCAAATGTTGGGTATTTGTGTGCTTATACACGCAAATGTTGGGTATTTGTGTGCTTATACACGCAAATGCTGGGTATTTGTGTGTGGTTATACACGCAGATGTTGGGTATTTGTGTGTGGTTATACACGCAGATGTTGGGTATTTGTGTGCTTATTCACGCAAATGTTGGGTATTTGTGTGCTTATTCACGCAAATGTTGGGTATTTGTGTGCTTATTCACGCAAATGTTGGGTATTTGTGTGCTTATTCACGCAAATGTTGGGTATTTGTGTGCTTATTCACGCAAATGTTGGGTATTTGTGTGCTTATACACGCAAATGTTGGGTATTTGTGTGCTTATACACGCAAATGTTGGGTATTTGTGTGCTTATACACGCAAATGTTGGGTATTTGTGTGCTTATACACGCAAATGTTGGGTATTTGTGTGCTTATACACGCAAATGTTGGGTATTTGTGTGCTTATACACGCAAATGCTGGGTATTTGTGTGTGGTTATACACGCAGATGTTGGGTATTTGTGTGTGCTTATATACGCAAATGTTGGGCATTTGTGTGTGCTTATACACGCAAATGTTGGTATTTGTGTGCTTATACACGCAAATGCTGGGTATTTGTGTGTGCTTATACACGCAAATGTTGGGTATTTGTGTGTGCTTATGCACGCAAATGCTGGGTATTTGTGTGTGCTTATACACGCAAATGCTGGGTATTTGTGTGTGCTTATACACGCAAATGTTGGGTATTTGTGTGTGCTTATACACGCAAATGTTGGGTATTTGTGTGCGCTTATACACGCAAATGCTGGGTATTTGTGTGTGCTTATACACGCAAATGTTGGGTATTTGTGTGTGCTTATACACGCAAATGCTGGGTATTTGTGTGTGTTTATACACGCAAATGCTGGGTATTTGTGTATGCTTATACACGCAAATGCTGGGTATTTGTGTGTGCTTATACACGCAAATGCTGGGTATTTGTGTGTGCTTATACACGCAAATGATGAGTATTTGTTGTAAGTGGTGAAATGATTTCACAGTGTGTACAGTGTGTGTGGACATGTATGGTACATGTTTGTAAGTATGCAGTAATATCACCGTAAACTGGTGATATTACATTATGCAAGAATAACCACTGTGAAAAAAAACACTGAAAGTTCGTGAATGCTCTTGGAATTTCACATTTTTTCCACCAAATATATATATATATATATATATATATATATATATATATATATATATATATATATATATATATATTATTTTTATTATTATTTTATTATCACACTGGCCGATTCCCACCAAGGCAGGGTGGCCCGAAAAAGAAAAACTTTCACCATCATT
>NC_091298.1:49241302-49328802 GCF_038502225.1 Cherax quadricarinatus
AAGTGACTGACAAAGTCCTCAAATAAACTAACTTCTTGACCGACTGGCAACCCGAACAGTCTGCTTGAACAACAAAGAATGCTAAGCCCAATAGCAATGCAATATGCGACTGCGACACAATCAGGATCAAGGAGATAATATAACGACACTAAGTAGGGACCATCTGCAGATCCTCCACAAAAGTTACAACACTCCCATAATACTGAATCTTTGTTCAGCATAGGTAAAACTGTGACTGTGACAATACACAGGAACCAGTACAAAATTAGGTCAGAAGCTATAGCTCGGGACCTGAGATGTTCAGAGTGTCAGTGTGACACACAACCTCAGTACAACGTCGAAAATCACAAAGTCTTTACAATGTTCTGTGAACAAAGTTCTACAGAACTAACAAGAATAATGAGACAGACAATCTGTCCAACCAGCAAGCGAGTCTCCAGCAGACTGACAATTTCACGAGAGGTGAAGACACCCCCCCCTCGATCACGTGATAGCTACGTGGACAACTGCAGCTCAGAAGCCGGCAGTATAACGAGCGACAAGCGATAATTATAGTAGTTTGACAATCAAGCCTAACTGAGCACATTTTATATACATCCTAACAACATAAGCTAAATAACAATATAAAAGTCAAATAATAATATAAAGTCATACATTTACGATTTAGCTATTATCGCAAATATAAGCAATATAAAATTATATGAAAAGATAATATACATTACATATATACATAATAATCATTGTAACCCATTCAAGGGTTGCAACACCCCCCCCAACACGACAGAGGGTCGCACTAGGAGTTGCATGAATGTCTCACATTATTTCTGATTACTCATATCAATATTATATAATATTATAAATATTACTGAGTCTCTCTCTTGTGCCAAGCACCTCTACAATTTCACAGCGTCCGTCACTAGGATATGCCCCTAGTTCTAGGGCAGTACACAGTATCGTTCTGCATACTCGTGGTTATATACATCAGTGTAGAGACAGGATAGCATAGACGAGCAGGGCACTGAGGCTCGATCATAGTAGAGGAGACTGCATTCCACTCTTAAGTAGTGGTTGTGGAATGCGAGGCAGTATGAACATCTGAGTATGAAACAGCTTAAGGTGTGTAGTGAAGGGGGGGGGTCTGCGGCAGGACAGTGTTGCGTCACGCAGTACCATCTCCCACACGACACTACCCACTCAACACTCAGCTTATGTCTCCTTACCACACACATCAATACTGTGAATATATAAAGATAATAATTAGACATGACATGAGTATACATAGTTAATATGGGCTGGATGGATTAAGTTACTTTACTGAATTTGACATAGCAAGTAACAAAAGGTATTTGGGCATAAAATTACGTTAATTTAATGTAATTGATAATTATTAAGGACGAGACAGAGCGTCAGCAATTACATTACAATGACCACTTGTGTGTTTTATGCTAATAGAATATGGTTGGATTCTGAGGGCCCACCTCATGATCCTAGCATTTTTACTTTTCATGGTATTAATATAGGTGAGTGGATTGTGGTCTGAAAAAACGTTAATTTTAAATGGGGAAGTGCCCAAATACACGTCAAAATGTTCCAAAGACACCACAAGAGCTAGAGCCTCTTTCTCAATAGTGGCATAATTTTTCTGGTGTCGTTTAAGCTTAGATGAATAGTAACATATAGGATGGAGAATGTCAGTGGATGTTGACTGTTGGAGCAGCACAGCGCCCACTGCATAACCACTCGCATCTATATGTAAAAAGAAGGGAAGATTGAAATTAGAACTCTTCAACACAGGAGCAGAGGATAGCAAGCGCTTCAACCTTTTGAACGAGTCTGAACAATCTCTAGTCCAGGTGAACTGAACTTTGCTACTAGTAAGCTCAGTGAGAGGAGCTGCAATCTGAGAAAAGTTTGGACAGAACCTGCGATAATATCCTGCCATACCCAGGAATCTCTGTACTCCTTTCCTATCCTGTGGCACTGGAAATTCAGAAATTGCACGAACCTTAGCCTCAATAGGAGCAACCTCACCTTGGCCGATACAAAAGCCTAGATAGGTAATCTTGGCTTGACCAAAACTACATTTGGCTAAGTTAACAGTGAAGTTGTAGTGCGCCAGTCTCTCAAACAATGCTCTGAGACGCGTCAAGTGCTGTTCCCACTCGTCACTATACACCACTAAGTCGTCAAGGTAGGCTTCTACTCCTTCTAAGTTGTGGGTCAACTCGTTCATTATACGTTGGAATGAAGAAGCCGCGTTACATAGGCCGAAGGGGGTGACGAGGTAGTTAAACAATCCATCTTGAACAGTAAAAGCAGATATTTCTTGAGCACGTTCAGTAAGCGGGACTTGATAATAGCCTCGTAAGAGATCTAAACGGCTGACAAACTGGGCTCCTGACACACGATCAATAAGGTCGTCAATGCGAGGTAGAGGATAACCATCAGGCAAGGTGACAGAGTTCACTTTCCTGTAGTCAGTGCACATCCTGAAACTACCGTCAGGTTTAGGCACTAAAATACAGGGAGATGCCCATGGACTTTTACTGCGCTCAATAAGTCCGTGAGATAACAGAAAATCAACCTCTTCTCTCAATGCTTTATGCTTTGTTGGACTCATCCTATATGGTGATTGCTTAATGGGTGATGCTCCCTGTACATCAACGTCATGTACACCCAGAGTACAACGTTTAGGAACATCACCGAACAATTCAGGGAAATGCAAAATCATGTTTTTAATATCACCAGCTTTATCACTCCCAAGGTTACTAAGAAAATCGTCTAGTGACTGTAGAGTCACAGAATTTTCTAAACGAACCTCTATACCTCTAGAGATGTCAGGTAGACTGACGTTTTCTTCCTCTGTCCTAGGAAGAATAGAAGTAGTAGGTAGAGGACTAGCGTAGTATGCCTTGAGCTGGTTAACATGGTACACATGATTAGATTTCTTTTTCCCAGGCGTACGTACCAAATAATTTACGTCGCTAAGCTTTTTCACTACTTCCAGGGGACCATCATACCTGGCTTGTAGAGCATGACCTGGTACTAATTTCCGAGCCATCACCTTATCTCCTGCTTTAAAAGAACGAGAGACAGCACGCTTGTCATAATGTTGCTTCATTCTAGATTGGGCTGAAACTAGGTTTTTCGAAGCTAGCTCTCTAGCGGCTGTCAAATGTTGCTGCATTAATGAAGATGAAGTACTCAATGATGGATTTGATTTTCCTGTCCACACGTCTTTTAACACTGCAAGAGGACCACGCACTTGGTGTCCGAATATTAATTCAAACGGACTAAATCCGAGACTTTCTTGCTCACTTTCTCTCATAGCGAACAGAAGAAAAGGTATACCCTCATCCCAGTCTCTAGAAAAATGTTCACAATAAGCTCTCATCATGGACTTCAGTGTCTGATGAAATCTCTCTAGAGCACCTTGTGACTGTGGATGATAACTGGTTGAAAGTACAGACTTTATTCCTAGGTGGGATAATGCTTCTCGAAAGATCTTAGAAGTGAAATTAGATCCCTGATCTGATTGTATCTCTCGTGGCAATCCAACCTGGGAGAAAAATTTCATCAGCGCTCTCACAATAGCACGAGCATTAATTTTTCTCATAGGAATAGCTTCGGGATAGCGTGTTGCAGCGTCCATAATAGTAAATAAGTATTGGTTTCCTAGTTTGGTTCTAGGCAAAGGACCAACACAATCAATAATAAGACGTGAGAATGGTTCACCATACACGGTGATAGGAATGAGAGGCGCAGGTGGAGGTGTGTGCGCTGGCTTGCCTGTCACTTGACACACGTGGCAACGTCGCACATGATCAGCTACTGTTTCCTTCATCTTTGGCCAAGTAAAATGTTTTGCCAGTTTACCGAGTGTCTTCTTGACACCCAAATGTCCTCCTATGGGACTATTGTGAGCAAAATCAATGGCTTGTTCACGAAATGTAACTGGTAACACAACTAGATTCTTGACTGTGGTAGAAACACTATCAGCTGACAACTTACATGTACTTTTCTCCATCAGTACACCGTTACTATAATAGTAACAATTATCGAGATCCTTTGCTTCACTCTCAGTAACTGCTATATCTCTCAGTCTTTCCAGTGACTGATCAACAAACTGATCCTTGATTAAATCATCATGAGTTAAAAATTTAACGTCAGGTGTGTCCTGACTAGGTTGATGACCGGGGGGAGTCAGTGTTAATGATCCTGGGAGCAGAGCGTCACTAAACAACATATTCAACCCCAAATCATTGTCATCCACTAACTCAACAGGAGACAAGGATGGTTGTTGAATCTTTGACATAGCTCTAGTAATTGCGCTGAGAGGAAATAAAATAGGTTTCTCTTTGGAAATCTTCTTCGTTCAATCTCCTTTGTGCCTCAATTTGTGCAGTCTGCAACATAATGAGGCGTTCAAACCTCTCAAACTGTTCCTGAGAGATAGGACCAGTGGGTAATGGAGGAGTAGGGAAATTAACATGGTCTGGACGGTCCTTAGGTCGGACACTTGGTCCAGCCGTCTCTAGAGTGTCTAGATCTGGTCTAGGATACGTAAATACAGGTGTAGCATATACAGTACTAGCGTGAGGCTTAGTCATACCAGCTATACTCTGTACTATAGTGTCAGTGAGGGAAGGCGTGAGCGAGAACTGAGCTACACTAGGGTCAGACACTAGGCTCACTTCTGCCTTAGTTGCTCTTTCTTCAACTTCAAATAGAGCCATACTTCCTAATTGTGACACTAGACTTTCTGAATCTGAATCATAATCAGACATCTCTGTATGAGCAGGAAACAATATATCTTTAATTAATGCTCTGACAGTTTCTGCGGTGTAATTCCTGTTATACGTCACACCGAGATACTTGGCTACTTGCCAACACGTCTGAATTTTTAATGTACTTAACTCAGACAAAGTCAGAGTATCAATTAACTGTTTCACTTTGGCATACATCACATAAATAATTGTACTACGAGAGAGAGATTATGGGAAACTATAATCTTAATAGGAATTTTAGTGTTGGTTGTCTTAGAGCTAGAGCTCATAAACAGTATTTCCATCTCCTTGGATCAAGAGACTCAGTCAGGTACATACATCCACCTGGTATGTTGTACAAGACTAAACTCAAAGTCTTCAGATTAGGAAAGTACTCAAAGTGTTTGATCATAGAGTTACTAGTATGTCAAACTGGACAATTTCTCCAACACCTTGGATCAAGAGATCCCGGACAGGCCCCCATTTGTTACAAAAAACGCGATTCTAAAAGCTTAGAGATCTCCAGTGAATACTAGAAAGGACTGCCCTTCTAGCATCCAGCCTGTTACTGGGTTTTCGTAACAAGTAGTCAGTATCCTTGTCCAATTATCCATTAAAATTCAGTATGGTTCAATAGCTTTAGGATTACAACTGGTAGGCTACTAACTAGAGAAATTAAAATTTAATAAATTTATTAAGTAGTAAGTTGTCTAGAGGTATATTATCAAATTAAATTAATTACAGCAATCAAAATAAAATCAATCTCTCGAGTTCAATATTATTGTGCTGAAAGCACATATCACATTTATAATTCTTAAGTACCGTCAGGTACATTAACATTTAATAAGATATTACAAATATGTACAAGTAAGTGTGTGTATGCGTGTAAGTGCTCTTAAGTAGTTAGCTATGTCTCAAGACTCGAATAAGACTTAAACAAGTGACTGACAAAGTCCTCAAATAAACTAACTTCTTGACCGACTGGCAACCCGAACAGTCTGCTTGAACAACAAAGAATGCTAAGCCCAATAGCAATGCAATCAAGGAGATAATCTCTTACACTTGTTACTTCTCTTACACTTGTTACCTCTCTTACACTTGTTACTTCTCTTACACTTGTTACCTCTCTTACACTTGTTACCTCTTACACTTGTTACCTCTCTTACACTTGTTACCTCTCTTACACTTGTTACTTCTCTTACACTTGTTACCTCTCTTACACTTGTTACCTCTCTTACACTTGTTACTTCTCTTACACTTGTTACTTCTCTTACACTTGTTACCTCTCTTACACTTGTTACCTCTTACACTTGTTACCTCTCTTACACTTGTTACCTCTCTTACACTTGTTACCTCTCTTACACTTGTTACCTCTCTTACACTTGTTACCTCTTACACTTGTTACCTCTCTTACACTTGTTACCTCTTACACTTGTTACTTCTCTTACACTTGTTCCCTCTTACACTTGTTACCTCTCTTACACGTGTTACTTCTCTTACACTTGTTCCCTCTTACACTTGTTACCTCTCTTACACGTGTTACCTCTCTTACACGTGTTACCTCTCTTACACTTGTTACCTCTCTTACACTTGTTACTTCTCTTACACTTGTTACCTCTCTTACACTTGTTACCTCTCTTACACTTGTTACCTCTCTTACACTTGTTACCTCTCTTACACTTGTTACCTCTCTTACACTTGTTACTTCTCTTACACTTGTTACCTCTCTTACACTTGTTACCTCTCTTACACTTGTTACCTCTCTTACACTTGTTACCTCTCTTACACTTGTTACCTCTCTTACACTTGTTACTTCTCTTACACTTGTTACCTCTCTTACACTTGTTACTTCTCTTACACTTGTTACCTCTCTTACACTTGTTACTTCTCTTACACTTGTTACACTTGTTACTTCTCTGACACTTGTTAGTTCTCTTACACTTGTTACACTTGTTACCTCTCTTACACTTGTTACCTCTCTCTTACACTTGTTACCTCTCTTACACTTGTTACTTCTCTTACACTTGTTACCTCTCTTACACTTGTTACCTCTCTTACACTTGTTACTTCTCTTACACTTGTTACCTCTCTTACACTTGTTACTTCTCTTACACTTGTTACCTCTCTTACACTTGTTACCTCTCTTACACTTGTTACTTCTCTTACACTTGTTACCTCTCTTACACTTGTTACTTCTCTTACACTTGTTACCTCTCTTACACTTGTTACTTCTCTTACACTTGTTACCTCTCTTACACTTGTTACCTCTCTTACACTTGTTACCTCTCACTACACACTTGTTACCTCTCTCACTTGTTACACACTTGTTTCCTCTCTTACACTTGTTACCTCTCTTACACTTGTTACTTCTCTTACACTTGTTACTTCTCTTACACTTGTTACCTCTCTTACACTTGTTACTTCTCTTACACTTGTTACCTCTCTTACACTTGTTACCTCTCTTACACTTGTTACCTCTCTTACACTTGTTACCTCTCTTACACTTGTTACCTCTCTTACACTTGTTACTTCTCTTACACTTGTTACCTCTCTTACACTTGTTACCTCTCTTACACTTGTTACTTCTCTTACACTTGTTACCTCTCTTACACTTGTTACTTCTCTTACACTTGTTACCTCTCTTACACTTGTTACCTCTCTTACACTTGTTACTTCTCTTACACTTGTTACCTCTCTTACACTTGTTCCCTCTTACACTTGTTCCCTCATACACTTGTTACCTCTCTTACACTTGTTACCTCTCTTACACTTGTTACCTCTCTTACACTTGTTACTTCTCTTACACTTGTTACCTCTCTTACACTTGTTACCTCTCTTACACTTGTTACCTCTCTTACACTTGTTACACTTGTTACTCTTACACTTGTTACACTTGTTACCTCTCTTGTTACTTGTTACACTTGTTACCTCTCTTACACTTGTTACTTCTCTTACACTTGTTACCTCTCTTACACTTGTTACTTCTCTTACACTTGTTACCTCTCTTACACTTGTTACTTCTCTTACACTTGTTACACACTTGTTACCTCTCTTACACTTGTTACTTCTCTTACACTTGTTACCTCTCTTACACTTGTTACTCTCTTACACTTGTTACACACTTGTTACACTTGTTACTTCTCTTACACTTGTTACCTCTCTTACACTTGTTACCTCTCTTACACTTGTTACTTCTCTTACACTTGTTACCTCTCTTACACTTGTTACTTCTCTTACACTTGTTACTTCTCTTACACTTGTTACCTCTCTTACACTTGTTACCTCTCTTACACTTGTTACTTCTCTTACACTTGTTACTTCTCTTACACTTGTTACCTCTCTTACACTTGTTACACTTGTTACTCTTACACTTGTTACTTCTCTTACACTTGTTACCTCTCTTACACTTGTTACTTCTCTTGTTACTTCTCTTACACTTGTTACTTCACTTGTTACTTTTTTACCTCTCTTACACTTGTTACCTCTCTTACACTTGTTACTTGTTACTCTCTACACTTGTTACCTCTCTTACACTTGTTACCTCTCTTACACTTGTTACTCTTTACACTTGTTACCTCTCTTACACTTGTTACTTGTTACTCTCTTACACTTGTTCCCTCTTACACTTGTTCCCTCTTACACTTGTTACCTCTCTTACACTTGTTACCTCTCTTACACTTGTTACTTCTCTTACACTTGTTACTTCTCTTACACTTGTTACTTCTCTTACACTTGTTACTTCTCTTACACTTGTTACCTCTCTTACACTTGTTACCTCTCTTACACTTGTTACCTCTCTTACACTTGTTACCTCTTACACTTGTTACCTCTCTTACACTTGTTACCTCTCTTACACTTGTTACCTCTCTTACACTTGTTACCTCTTACACTTGTTACGTCTCTTACACTTGTTACCTCTCTTACACTTGTTACTTCTCTTAACCTATTACTAAATGAGTATCCAAGAAATTGTCGGCTCGAGTTAAAGACCCTGGAACCTTAGATACACTTGGCTTAGGTTAGTCCCGCAGCTGGAACTTTTGGTCATTTGGCCGAGGCCTTCAGCTGGCTTACCCCTGCACCTCCCCTTTTAAGAATTATAATTATAACATTCCTGAGTCTGTAACTCTCGTGCTTGCTGACCTCTTGTCTACCTGTTGATGGTTCTTGGGTGCATCGTCCCTGTGGCCCGGTCCCAGGCTAGGCCTCCTGGTTGATTGGCCTGATCAGTCAGGCTGTTGGTGCCAGAAACGCTCCTTTCATTGTAACCACAGACTGGCTGAACAAGACGTCCTTGTACGTACTTGTTTTGCTCCTTCTGAAGACATCTTGAGAAACCATACCACGGGTGGGGTTAGAACCCGTGATCAGAGAGTCTCAAAACTCCAGACAGACGCGTCTGGAGTTTTATGAGTCTCTGAACGCGGGTTCTAACCCCACCCGTGGTATGGTTTGTTTGCAATCGTGTCATTACGATTTCGTGAGTCAAGACATCTTGAGTGCTGTTGGTAATTTATATATATATATATATATATATATATATATTTTTATTTTTTTTATTATCACACTGGCCGATTCCCACCAAGGCAGGGTGGCCCTAAAAAGAAAAACTTTCACCATCATTCACTCCATCACTGTCTTGCCAGAAGGGTGCTTTACACTACAGTTTTTAAACTGCAACATTAACACCCCTCCTTCAGAGTGCAGGCACTGTACTTCCCATCTCCAGGACTCAAGTCCGGCCTGCCGGTTTCCCTGAATCCCTTCATAAATGTTACTTTGCTCACACTCCAACAGCACGTCAAGTATTAAAAACCATATATATATATATATATATATATATATATATATATATATATATATATATATATATATATATATATATATAATATAAGGAGGTACCACCTCTATAACTGGACTGGAGACCCTCATCCTCAGAGAAGACATTAAACGTACCTCAGGGAAAACTCAAGGTTCTCCCCGGAGCTGTTTGAGTATTTTCTTCTCCTACCACCCCCTATATATTTTATATTCTATTCTAGGGAAACTATTGAAAAAACTTGGGCCCTTTACACTTGGTGAATTAGCTCTGTGTTTTTGTTGCCTTTCCTGCTCTTTGCAACCTTGGACAAATAATAATACTGGTAGAATTACCGACAAAATGTCATGTATGAACACAGTTGCATGTGTGCATTTACCTGACAACCTTTGATCTTACGCTCTTTTATGAGTTATTTCAGTGTTAAGATTCAGTCTGGTCTAGTAGCTTTGAGAGACAGATTATGATGTATCCTTCTCGCTTACGCTCCAGGGAGTACAATCTCAGGTGGTTATTAGTCTTTCCTGTCTGAAGCCTCTCAATGACTTTCGTAGAACTTGGGTCTCAGAGAGAATCAAAGACATCATTTCTGTGCGAGGTCGTTTATATTCTTATGTTTTTATAGAGGAAATTAGGACTTGCCTTGTATGGGCCAGTAGGCCTGCAACAGTGCTCCTCCATGCTTATATTTACAAGTATTAACTCCTTTTACTTATTTATGTTAGCGGTCCACAGGTCTACCTTGCCATCGCCCGACTGATTCAACACTTGTAGCAGGGAGCTGGCCAACTGTAGAATAAAGATTGTATCCTCGTTCTTGTAATATATTGAAGAGTCTTGGGCCCCGAAAGTTAATACAGTATTGTCATGATGTACCCTTGGCACCTCTGTTCTTTACTGGGCATATTTTTATAAGCACACACACACACACACACACACACACACACACACACACACACACACACACACACACACACACACACACACACACACACACACACACACACACATTCTTCAGTCCGATATATTCCGTGGTTACTACCAGGGTATCTATCTCCTACATTCCAAGGAGAACAGCACAAATGCTCTAAGGCTTCCCTTTAGTTTTGCTTAAATGAGTGTGTGGCAGGGAACGACCTCTGTACATTTTCCAGTCATGTTGTCTCTCCTGCCTTACTACACGCTATAAGCAAAGGATAATCTGGTCATTAGATAATCAGGTCGTTAGACATGTTTCTCTCCTCGTAAACCTGGTTGCGCCAACACGTTTCTCTCCTGGTGATGATGGTTGCGCCAACACGTTTCTCTCCTCGTAATGGTGGTTGCGTCAACACGTTTCTCTCCTCGTAATGGTGGTTGCGCCAACACGTTTCTCTCCTGGTGATGCTGGTTGCGCCAACACGTTTCTCCTCACAATGGCTTAATCCACTCCCTCTCCCTCCCCTCTCCCACCCTCCCCTTCCCTCCTCCTTCCTTTACCCTATCCCTGTATTCTCACTCCCCCTTCCCATCACCTATTCCCCTCCCTCCTCTCCCTCCCCTCTCCCCCTCCTCTCCCTTCCCTCTGTCCCCCTCCGTCCCACCTGAGTATCACATACTAAAAAAAATGCGACAATTTAAGATTTGTCGTCGATCACCAGAGTTCAATAACAAAGGTTTAGACTCGACTTAAAAAATATCCAAAAATAATCTTGACAACGTATACACGATGGTGCTACAAAGACAGGGAAAAAAAATGGACGCATCCGTCATCTCGTATTAAAATGAAGAGTTTTATATCAACAACAATAATAATCGTTTTATTGGAATAAAACTTGAGTTTTAGCTGGTGTTCAGAGCGGGTTTTTCAGCCTTCACGAGTATCGTGATGGACTGATCACGTTGACTCCAGACTGAGGGACTCATTACTTCAAACTCCTTTTGATCCTGGACCATTCTTATCTATATTGGACTGAGGAAGCCACTGGTTGGAGAAGAAAGAGTTTTTGTAAGTGTTTTTGTATAGTTTTAGTTGTTTTGTGGTGTTTTTGTATAGTTTTAGTTGTTTTGTGGTGTTTTTGTAGTTTTTCAAGTGTTTCGTTGTATTCTCGTAGTTTTTTCAGTTTTTGTATAGCCAGGTGTTGCACATGTCTTTATTCATCATCATCTATATATATTCATCTATATATATTCACCATTCATCAACTGTATATAAATGGTTCTATCAACCATTTATATATATTTATGATTAACAAACATAGGAACATAAGAACATAAGAAAGGAGGCACACTGCAGGAGGCCTGTTGGCCCATACTAGGCAGGTCCTTTACAATTCATCCCACTAACAAACATTTGCCCAACCCAATTTTCAATGCTACCCAAGAAATAAGCTCTCATGTGAAAGTCCCACTCAAATCCAACCCCTCCCACTCATGTACTTATCCAACCTAAATTTGAAACTACCCAAAGTTCTAGCCTCAATAACCCAGCTAGGTAGACTGTTCCACTCATCAACTACCCTATTTCCAAACCAATACTTTCCTATGTCCTTTCTAAATCTAAACTTATCTAATTTAAATCCATTACTGCGGGTTCTCTCTTGGAGAGACATCCTCAACACCTTATTAATATCCCCTTTATTAATACCTATCTTCCACTTATACACTTCGATCAGGTCTCCCCTCATTCTTCGTCTAACAAGTGAATGTAACTTAAGAGTCTTCAATCTTTCTTCATAAGGAAGATTTCTAATGCTATGTATTAATTCAGTCATCCTACGCTGAATGTTTTCTAACGAATTTATGTCCATTCTGTAATATGGAGACCAGAACTGAGCTGCATAATCTAGATGAGGCCTTACTAATGATGTATAAAGCTGCAGTATGACCTCTGGACTTCTGTTGCTTACACTTCTTGATATAAATCCCAGTAATCTATTTGCCTTATTACGTACGCTTAGGCATTGCTGTCTTGGTTTAAGGGTGCTGCTCACCATAACCCCGAAGTCCTTTTCGCAATCTGTATGGCTAAGTTCTTCATTTAACTTATAAGTACTAGGGTTATGGGCACTCCCGAGCTTCAGAACCTTGCATTTATCTACATTGAACTGCATCTGCCACTTTTCTGACCAAGAATAGAGTTTGTTTAAATCCTCCTGAAGTTCCATAACATCTACGTTTGAATCAATTATCCTACCTATCTTTGTGTCATCGGCGAATTTTCTCATATCACTAGTAATTCCCTCATCAAGATCATTGTTATATATTATAAACAACAACGGGCCCAAGACTGATTCCTGTGGAACGCCACTTGTTACAGATCCCCACTCGGATTTAACCCCATTTATGGACACTCTCTGCTTCCTGTCAGTGAGCCATGACTCGATCCACGAGAGCACTTTTCCCCCAATGCCATGAGCTGCCACTTTCTTTAACAGTCTATGGTGCGAAACTCTATCAAAAGCCTTACTAAAATCTAAGTAAATAATATCAAATTCTTTATCGTGGTCAACAGCCTCAAAAGCTTTACTGAAGAAAGTTAATAAATTAGTTAGACAAGACCGGCCTCTTGTGAATCCATGCTTAGTATCATTAATCAAGCTATGCTTTTCGAGATGGCTTCTTATAATCTCAGCTATAATTGACTCTAGTAATTTGCCTACAATTGAGGTCATGCTTATTGGGCGGTAATTTGACGGTAACGACTTGTCCCCTGTTTTAAAAATAGGAATTACATTAGCCATCTTCCACATATCAGACACTACACCTGTTTCAAGAGATAAATTAAAAATATTAGTTAATGGTTCACAGAGTTCCATTTTGCATTCCTTAAGAACCCTTGAAAAAACCTCATCAGGACCCGGTGACTTATTTTGCTTCAGTCGGTCTATCTGCTTCACAACCATTTCACTAGTGACTGTGATGTTACATAATTTATCTTCTTCTAGCCCACTATAAAAATTAATTACTTGAATATTGTTAGTGTCTTCCTGTGTAAAAACTGAGAGAAAATAATTATTAAAAATCGAGCACATTTCATTCTCTTTGTCAGTAAGGTGCCCATAGTTATTTTTAAGGGGACCTATCTTATCTCAAACTTTTGTTCTATAGACCTGGAAAAAACTTTTTGGGTTAGTTTTAGAATCCCTAGCAACTTTAATTTCATAGTCCCTTTTAGCTTTTCTTATCCCCTTTTTAATGTCCCTCTTAATGTCAATATACTGATTCATAAGATGACCCTCACCTCTTTTGATACGCCTATAAATTCCTTTCTTATGCCCTAGTAGATATTTGAGCCTATTATTCATCCATTTTGGGTCATTTCTATTTGATCTAATTTCTTTATATGGGATAAACGTTCTTTGAGCAGCATGTATAGTGTTCAGAAAACTGTCATATTGATAGCTCACTTCGTTACCCCAGTCAACAGATGATAAGTGTTCTCTAAGCCCATCGTAATCTGCTAAGCGAAAATCTCGGACTGTTACTGAGTTATCGCTACTATCGTACTTCCATTCAATGCTAAATGTAATTGATTGTGGTCGCTAGCACCCAGTTCCTCTGAAATTTCTAAATTATTAACAAGGTATTCATTGTTTGCCATAACTAAGTCAAGCAGGTTATTTCCCCTTGTAGGTTCTGTCACAAACTGCTTCAAAAAACAATCCTGAACTACTTCTAAGAAGTCGTATGATTCTAAATTCCCAGTCAAGAAATTGCAATCAATATGACTAAAGTTAAAGTCTCCTAGAATTACTACATTATCGTGCCTTGTGGCCTTAACAGTTTCCTCCCATAGTAGTCTCCCTTGGTCCCTATCTAAGTTTGGGGGACGGTATATCACTCCTAAAATCAGTTTTTCATGCCCCTCTGAAAATTCTATTCAAACAGACTCTGTATGTGTTACTTCAGACTTAATACCCGTTTTTATGCAACAGTTCAAGCGATCTCGTACATACAATGCCACCCCACCCCCCTTCCCGATACTTCTATCTACTTGGAACAATTTAAAACCCTGAATATGACATTCCACAGGTATGTCCCGACTTTTTGAATTAAACCACGTCTCAGTTAAGGCAAATACATCAATGTTACCTGCACTAGCAACTAATCTCAACTCGTCCATCTTATTCCTAGCACTACGGCAATTAGCATAATAAACATTGAAAGACTCTCCTTTCTCTTTACCCTTCCTGCTCATTTCTGTTTTTCTACTAAACCTATTACTGTCCTTATCACCCAAAGTCCCTGGCTTTTCAATATCTACCTCGTTCTGCTTATTACTAGTTCCCCTAGAACTCGTAATATTACTACACTGGGACTTCACTGTTTTCCTGCCAAAACCCATACCACTAACTATTCCTAGTTTAAAGTCCTAACTGCTCCCTCCACTGCAGTTGCCAGTGCTACCACCCCAGACCTAGATAAGTGAACCCCATCCCTGGCATACATGTCATTTCTGCCATAGAAGAAGTCCCAGTTGTCAATGAATGTTACCGCATTTTACTTACAGTATTTGTCCAGCCAGCAATTGACACCAATTGCCCTGGACAACCATTCATTTCCAACTCCTCTCCTTGGCAAAATACCACATATGACAGGGTTCCCACCCTTACTCCTAATTATTTCTATTGCTGACCTATACCTGCTAATCAGGTCTTCACTCCTACGTCTGCCAACATCGTTGCCTCCAGCACTGAGACAGATAATAGGATTGCTCCCATTACCTCTCATGATGTCATCCAGACGGCTAACAATATCCTCCATCCCAGCCCCAGGAAAGCAAACTCTCTGTCTCCTACTCCTGTCCTTCAAGCAGAACGCCCTATCCATATACCTAACTTGGCTATCCCCAACAACAACAATATTCTTACCTTCCTTGGTGTCGTTCGTCGTGTTGTTCCCAGTAGTCGACTCACATTCGTCGGGTAGCACTGAGAATGTATTAGATGTTTCCACAACAGTTTCCACGGCAGTCTCTTTCTTCTTCATCGTTTCTACCTTTCCATTCGTCCTCTTGATCGTCAACTTCGTTCCCTGCTGTCCAGCCACTGACCAGTTTCTCTTCTTGACCTGAGGACTCAAAACAGGAGGACTACTACGAATCTTCTTGTTTTCCTCGGTCAGTCGCCGAATCTCCACCTTCGCCATCCTCAATTCTTCTTTAAGCTGTTGGTAAAGTTGCTCGATGGAGGGCATCTTGCTTCAATTCGTAGAGAGCGCGCAAACAGGTCTTCACAGAGCTAAGTACACGTCAACGCTGCGCAAAAGCCAACTCAATCAGGAGCTACTGCGCAGCACGTTCGCACGGCCCAATAGCGATGCGAACAGTAATGCGTCAGTAATGCCATTAAAATTTATTTTTTTGCCCCATTGGGTTTGCGCTTGTAAAAGACTTAGGGGGCACGTCCATTCTCCCGTTTTCCAATATCATGTTTATTTTTTACCCTGTAATCTACCTTGCCCATAATTACTGCCCCATTTGGTTTGTCTGCTTTCGTAAGGTGACGTCCAGGATCTTTCCTTAATTCAACAATTGTGTTGCAGAGGTGTGAGCTGTGCCTAGACCTCAGCAACATAATTGTCCTCAAAGATTTGTTAAGTTATACCATGAATTAAGGAAAGATCCTGGATTTCACCTTACGAAACAGAACAAATGCGATTGTAATTATGAACAAGGTAGATTTTAGGCTAAAAATTATCTTGTTATTAAGAGATAGGGAAACTCAGGTGCCTCTTAAAGTGTGTAGTCGACAATAAACTAAAAAGTAGAGTACATTGAGAAAAGGATAAGGGAAGAAGAGGAATCTATAGCAGGAACACGAGAAAAAGAAAAACAGGAATATACTTAGAGGGGAAAAAAAACAAGAGAATCTATATCACTTGGCAGAAAGCGAGAATAAATGAAACACTCTTAATAGGAAGTCAGGACATCTTCAAATATTACGGTAAAGGGATGTACGTATATGGGAGAAAAATAATGATATAAACACACCAGAAAACGTGTAAACATGATAAAGAATGGGAAGTATCGTGTGACATAGAATACGGGTACTACCATCCAGTGATGTGCACAGCCTCAGTACACCTCAGAGACTGACACAAATGATCTCAGCACAGTTGTTACTCTTCTCAGAGTACTAAAAGTGAGTTGTACCTCTCCAAGCGCAACTAATATTCCCAGTGCATTGCATACATTTAGAAATACAGCGTTAAAATTAAAACAGTATCAACTATCAGGTAATTGCAATGTCAGTCAGTATCTCTGTTTTTAGTGAACGTGTTCTTTGTAAATACTGCGGCTACTTTGCTAGTTCCTGGTACACATCTGTGCTGTGTTTACGACACAGTTTCCATCGACACTTGTTGTTAGAAGATATTTCTTCGAGACACTGATATCTGGCTCCAGTTCTCTCCTTGGGAAGTTCTATATACTAGTTTCTCCTGTTATCTGTGATCTTCCTAACTTTTGCCTTTTAGTTGAGATTGATGCTGTTATATCACTGATGCTGTTACATCACTGATGCTGTTATATCACTGATGCTGTTACATCACTGAAGCTGTTACGTCAATGATGCTGTTACATCACTGATGCTGTTACATCACTGACGTTGTTACATCACTGATGTTGTTACATCAATGATGCTGTTACGTCAGTATGACTCACGAAATCGTAATGACACGATTGCAAACAAACCATATCACGGGCGGGGATAGAACCCGCGATCAGAGAGTCTGAAAACTCCAGCCAGAGACTCTGATCGCGGGCTCTATCCCCGCCCGTGGTATGGTCTGTAACGTCAATGTTTGCAGCAGGAGGCTTCCATTTTGATAAGATTATATTCCAGTTATTTCTGAAACAACAGCCTGGGTCTCCCCATCTTGTTCTTGTCCAGACCAGAGCTTTGGTGAGATGGGTAAGGAAGAAGGATGGGTAAGGATAGAAATTTTGGAAAAGGGTGGGAGGGGGGAGAGAGGTAGGATATAAAAGGTAAGTGGCCCAACCACTTTGGTGTAATTTAAAGTGTACGTGAAATGATAAGATATTCTTAAAGGGGTATAATACTAACCCATCAGAGTCACATAGATATAACAGATATATAAGTACATGACTCTGAATTGGTAGTAATTATACAAGTTGCAATTTTTTTTTTTTTGCGATTGCACAACGGATATTTATGCGACATTGAAGGCAATAATTTTCTGGCCAGTTTATTGAATTCCGTGACAATGGCTTCTTACAGGTGGTGTCCAGCCATAGTAAATAGCATAATTTTTACATTAGATTGTTATATGTCTCC
The DNA here is from genome assembly GCF_038502225.1 of Cherax quadricarinatus. Classification (NCBI taxonomy): domain Eukaryota; kingdom Metazoa; phylum Arthropoda; class Malacostraca; order Decapoda; family Parastacidae; genus Cherax; species Cherax quadricarinatus. The sequence continues at coordinate 49,259,167 of NC_091298.1, forward strand.
CTAATTGGGGGCGATGATGTTCTCAGTATACATAGAAGGGTTCTGGTGTTACCCAATCTTCTTCATCAGGGAGGTTGCTCAATATCATGGGTCGATGGTAATCATCTTTATGTATAAAACGACGGACCCTCTGTGGGAGAGTCATTCTTTGAGTCCTGTGAGGAGGAGTATTGATGATATATTCCGTGGTATTTACCACTTGTATAGGATGTTCTCTGTCTGGCATGTATAGTTCTTGCATTGTATAGAGTTGTTTCTTTTTTAGGGTGTCAAGGCGTACATTTATGGCAGTAATATCTTGTTGTATGTGTAAATCTGCCATTTTAATTCTCTCTTCCTGGTATCGGTAATGAAGCGAAGAGCTCTATTCTGGACCCTTTGTAACCGTAGCATGTTGGTCTTTGTTGTTAATGACATTGGGACACAAGGGTATTCGAGTACAGGTCTTATTAACATTTTATACAGATGTTTTTTGACATGTTGAGGGGCTTGATTGAATCGAAAGAGAATGTTAAGACCGGCTTTGGCTATGTTGATCTTTTTAGTTATATGAGATGTTGAGTGGAGCAGCCTGTCTATTTCATATCCCAAAATCTTGTTAGGGTTTCTAATGGCTACAGGTGTACCTCTGATGGAGATACCCCCTTTATCTTCAATTGTTGATGCAAAACATCCTATCGTGCTAACAAGGACCTTGTCAGGATTAGTCGTAATTCTCCATTTCTTTTCCCAATTAGATGTTCGACGAAGTTCAATATTCATTTTTTCTATGACTCTCTCATACTTGTATTTTCCTGTTACCGGAGTTGATGAGACGACATGAATAACATCATCTGCAAACTGTGTCACAATTGTATCATTAAACTCTGGTTGAGGAAGGTCATTCACATAAATGTTGAACAGAAGTGGACTGAGACAAGAACCTTGTGGGACACCAGCCGTCGGTATAAAAGGCTCTGTCGACCTGCCATGAAAGGTGGGAATGATTTTTCTTTGAGTTAAGAAATTATATATTACTCTGAGAAAAGTCCAGTTATGGTCTGGTAGGTCAATGAGTTTGTATATAAGGCCATCATGCCATAAGCTATCAAAAGCTTTATGAACATCTCTGGTGGCAATTAAGGCAAGATTCCCCTGATGTTTTAGACTTGCTACAGTATCGAAAATAACATTTATTGCATGATTGGTACCTCTGTGTGTTCTAAAGCCAAATTGTTTTTCAGTAAACAAGTGATTAAACTCCATATAGTAATTCAATCTGTTGGAAATGACCTTCTCAAGAACTTTTCCAGTGACTTCAAGTAAAGATATAGGTCTATAGTTCCCAGGTTGGTGGATGTCTTTATTGGGCTTACCAAGAAAGATCATCCTAGCAGTCTTAAAAACAACTGGAAAATGTCCTGAGGCCAAGATGGCATTAAAGATATTTACCAAAGTCTGTTTACAATTTCTGGGGAAGAACTTTATTTGTTTCATTGTTATTCCAGAGAGGCCAGGGGCTCTATTTCGCATTCTTCCAATAACTTGACTCATCTCGAGTAATGTAATAGGTCTAGTAAGCGGGTGGGTGTCTTCAAGAGTTGAAGTATCGATGGAAGGTAGTGGTTGTAGATCATCCAAGTTCTCATCTCTCCATTCATTTACCAACTGATAATGATTATTGTTAAATTGACGACTGTTATTGTGGGAGAGAATTTTCTCCCATACATCACCTCTTGTCTATTGTTGAACTTATGTCTTTAAGACGTTTGTTTCTGTAGTTAATGGCGCTGGGAACTTACACCAAACTGAAGCCATAAGGACGCTGACGGATTACATATGGATAAGAATTCCGCACAAAGATGACCAGCGATTGGTCTTGCAGGCTCAACCATGGCTAACTTGTATGTGTAAGATGTTATGTAAGGAACGTGTAGATAACTATGTGATACAGCCTGGTCTCTGTTATGTGATACAGCCTGGTCTCTGTTCTGTGATACAGCCTGGTCTCTGTTCTGTGATACAGCCTGGTCTCTGTTATGTGATACAGCCTGGTCTCTGTTATGTGATACAGCCTGGTCTATGTTCTGTGATACAGCCTGGCCTCTGTTCTGTGATACAGCCTGGTCTCTGTTCTGTGATACAGCCTGGTCTCTGTTCTGTGATACAGCCTGGTCTCTGTTCTGTGATACAGCCTGGTCTCTGTTCTGTGATAAATCTGATCTCCGTTCTGTGATACAGCCTGATCTCTGTTATGTGATACAGCCTGGTCTCTGTTCTGTGATACAACCTGATCTCTGTTATGTGATACAGCCTGGTCTCTGTTCTGTGATACAGCCTGGTCTCTGTTCTGTGATACAGCCTGGTCTCTTGTTCTATGATACAGCCTGGTCTCTGTTCTGTGATTCAGCCTGGTCTCTTGTTCTATGATACAACCTGGTCTCTTGTTCTATGATACAACCTGGTCTCTTGTTCTATGATACAACCTTGTCTCTGTTCTGTGATACAGCCTGGTTTCTGTTCTGTGATACAGCCTGGTCTCTGTTCTATGATACAGCCTGGTCTCTGATTTGTGATACAGCCTGGTTTCTGTTCTGTGATACAGCCTGGTCTCTGTTCTGTGATACAGCCTGGTCTCTGTTCTGTGATACAGCCTGGTCTCTGTTCTATGATACAGCCTGGTCTCTGTTCTGTAATACAGCTTTGTCTGTTCTGTGATACAGCCTGGTTTCTGTTCTGTGATACAGCCTGGTCTCTGTTCTATGATACAGCCTGGTCTCTGATTTGTGATACAGCCTGGTTTCTGTTCTATGATACAGCCTGGTCTGTTCTGTGATACAGCCTGGTCTCTGTTCTGTGATACAGCCTGTTCTCTGTTCTATGATACAGCCTGGTCTCTGTTCTATGATACAGCCTGGTCTATGCTCTGTGATACAGCCTGGTCTCTGTTCTATGATACAGCCTGGTCTCTTGTTTTGTGATACAGCCTGGTCTCTGTTCTATGATACAGCCTGGTCTCTGTTCTATGATACAGCTTGGTCTCTGTTATGTGATACAGCCTGGTCTCTGTTCTGTGATACAGCCTGGCCTCTTGTTCTATGATACAACCTGGTCTCTTGTTCTATGATACAGCCTGGTCTCTTGTTCTATGGTACAGCCTGGTTTCTGTTCTATGATACAGCCTGGTCTGTTCTGTGATACAGCCTGGTCTATGTTCTGTGGTTCAGCCTGGTCTCTGTTCTATGTTACAGCCTGGTCTCTGATTTGTGATACAGCCTGGTATGTTCTGTGATTCAGCCTGGTCTCTGTTCTACGATACAGCCCGGTCTCTGTTCTATGATACAGCCTGGTCTCTGTTCTATGATACAGCCTGGTCTCTGTTCTATGATACAGCCTGGTCTCTGTTCTGTGATACAGCCTGGTATGTGTTCTATGATACAGCCCGGTCTCTGTTCGAGCCTGGTCTCTGTTCCATGATACAGCCTGGTCTCTGTTCCATGATACAGCCTGGTCTCTGTTCTGTGATACAGCCTGGTCTCTGTTCTGTGATACAGCCTGGTCTGTGTTCTATGATACAGCCTGGTCTGTGTTCCATGATACATCCTGGTCTGTGTTCTGTGTACTGTTCTCGTCTTGGGTTCATAATACCTCAGCAGTTGAAACTCTCCACCAGCGACCATCCTTTGTTTTTCATCTCCCATTGGAAGATTTAGTACACTTTGTCGAGATCTTTAATTTTTGTGTGACAGAAGACACCCATGTTAGTGTGGCTAGTGTTGTTCTCTGTGTCTCTGGTGTATAACATGTTAGTGTGGCTAGTGTTCTCTGTGTCTCTGGTGTATAACATGTTAGTGTGGCTAGTGTTGTTCTCTGTGTCTCTGGTGTATAACATGTTAGTGTGGCTAGTGTTGTTCTGTGTCAACGGTGAATAACATGTTAGTGTGGCTAGTGTTGTTCTGTGTCAACGGTGAATAACATGTTAGTGTGGCTAGTGTTGTTCTCTGTGTCTCTGGTGTATAACATGTTAGTGTGGCTAGTGTTCTCTGTGTCTCTGGTGTATAACATGTTAGTGTGGCTAGTGTTCTCTGTGTCTCTGGTGTATAACATGTTAGTGTGGCTAGTGTTGTTCTGTGTCAACGGTGAATAACATGTTAGTGTGGCTAGTGTTGTTCTCTGTGTCTCTGGTGTATAACATGTTAGTGTGGTTAGTGTTGTTCTGTGTCAACGGTGAATAACATGTTAGTGTGGCTAGTGTTGTTCTGTGTGAACGGTGAATAACATGTTAGTGTGGATAGTGTTGTTCTGTGTCTCTGGTGAATAACATCAATCAGAACTGTGGGTACTGGACGGCGGGGAACCCACCTGAACTACACCGAAGACCTCTCCACACCTCAATAGTGACACTGTGGTGCGGTGTCTCCACGATAGGAATCGTTACTCTTTTTTTGAAGAGGGAGAGACCGCGGTTGCAGTAACATCAGGGCGCTACGTCCACATGTTAAACTTCTGCATCCAGAACTCCAGTGGCGTCGGGCACATGCACAGTGTAGGTATGTGTGTTAGTTACCATTTTGTCCTAGGCACATGTCGATTAGACACTAGGCCCGTTGTGTGTGTGTGCGTGTGTGTGCGTGTGTGTGTGTGTGTGTGTGTGTGTGTGTGTGTGTGTGTGTGTGTGTGTGTGTGTGTGTGTGTGTGTGTGTGTGTGAAAAAGAACCATTCGTGTAGTATACCTGGAGAGGGTTTCTGGGGTCAACGCCCCCGCGGCCTGGTCTGTGACCAGGCCTCGTGATGGATCAGGCTCTGATCAACCAGGCTATTACTGCTGGCTGCACGTAAACCGACGAAAGAACCACAGCCTGGCTGGTCAGGTACTGACTTTAGGTGCCTGTCTAGTGCCTTGAAGACAGCCAGGGGTCTATTGGTAATCCCCCTTATGCATGCTGGAAGGCAGCTAAACGGTCTTGGGCCCCTGACACTTAGGGACGTTAGGAAGCACTTTTTCAGTCTCAGGTTGATGAGAAGGTACAACATATGACATCAACACCTGAAGATGGAAAAAAAAAACACCATACACAGCTTTAGGAGTGGATGTGGCCTAGCTCTCGAGGCCAGAAATCAGTGAAGTAGGCCGACAAGACATCAGAATCTGGGTCCGTGCTGTGAATCGACCCATGCAAATGTAACTAGGCCAGCACACAGCATTATATATACATATTTAGCAGAAATCTCTTCAGTTTTAACAATTAAGTAATGTACAGTGTCACAGTTGACCTTTGACCTCTACTGTGCTGAGTGCCACAGGCACCCTCCTCTCTTACCTTTGTTTTTAAGTTTTGCTGCATAAAACAGATTACGAAACATTGTGAAATATTGAGGAGTTACATAGAAAACGTAGTTTACCTGGAGTTTACCTGGAGAGGTTTTCGGGGGTCAGCGCCCCCCGCAGCACGTGTGTGTAGGGAAACAAATCCACTTTTTAAATACATTAATAATAATAATGCAGGAGAAATAAACACAAATGGTTACGTTTTTGGCTACGTTTCGCCCACTGAAATGTAACCCAAGATTATATGAGTATAAATCCCACTGTGTGCGCGATAGGTAGTCTATAAAGGATCACATTATGCTGCATTTGTGTTTCCAGCTTAACCGGTTTTATATCTTTCAACTACAATTATAATAGGAATAATAATAATTAATAATAATAATAATAATGAGAGAAACGAATGGGGAATTAGGAAAGGAGAAAGTTACAATAGCAACGTTTTCTTGTGTTGTTGTGTCTTCTCTCACGTCCCGTCTCAGACCAGGGTTGTTGTCTCACGTCCCGTCTCAGACCAGGGTTGTTGTCTCACGTCCCGTCTCAGACCAGGGTTGTTGTCTCACGTCCCGTCTCAGACCAGGGTTGTTGTCTCACGTCCCGTCTCAGACCAGGGTTGTTGTCTCACGTCCCGTCTCAGACCAGGGTTGTTGTCTCACGTCCCGTCTCAGACCAGGGTTGTTGTCTCACGTCCCGTCTCAGACCAGGGTTGTTGTCTCACGTCCCGTCTCAGACCAGGGTTGTTGTCTCTCTCACGTCCCGTCTCAGACCAGAGTTGTTGTCTCTCTCACGTCCCGTCTCAGACCAGGGTTGTTGTCTCTCTCACGTCCCGTCTCAGACCAGGGTTGTTGTCTCTCTCACGTCCCGTCTCAGACCAGGGTTGTTGTCTCACGTCCCGTCTCAGACCAGGGTTGTTGTCTCACGTCCCGTCTCAGACCAGGGTTGTTGTCTCTCTCACGTCCCGTCTCAGACCAGGGTTGTTGTCTCTCACGTCCCGTCTCAGACCAGGGTTGTTGTCTCTCTCACGTCCCGTCTCAGACCAGGGTTGTTGTCTCTCTCACGTCCCGTCTCAGACCAGGGTTGTTGTCTCACGTCCCGTCTCAGACCAGGGTTGTTGTCTCTCTCACGTCCCGTCTCAGACCAGGGTTGTTGTCTCTCTCACGTCCCGTCTCAGACCAGGGTTGTTGTCTCTCTCACGTCCCGTCTCAGACCAGGGTTGTTGTCTCACGTCCCGTCTCAGACCAGGGTTGTTGTCTCTCTCACGTCCCGTCTCAGACCAGGGTTGTTGTCTCTCTCATGTCCCGTCTCAGACCAGGGTTGTTGTCTCTCTCACGTCCCGTCTCAGACCAGGGTTGTTGTCTCTCACGTCCCGCCTCAGACCAGGGTGGTTGTCTCTCACGTCCCGCCTCAGACCAGGGTGGTTGTCTCTCACGTCCCGCCTCAGACCAGGGTTGTTGTCTCACGTCCCGTCTCAGACCAGGGTTGTTGTCTTTCTCACGTCCCGTCTCAGACCAGGGTTGTTGTCTCTCTCACGTCCCGTCTCAGACCAGGGTTATTGTCTCTCTCACGTCCCGCCTCAGACCAGGGTTGTTGTCTCTCTCACGTCCCGTCTTAGACCAGGGTTGTTGTCTCCCTTACGTCCCATCTCAGACCAGGGTTGTCTCTCCCACGTCCCATCTCAGACCAGGGTTGTCTCTCCCACGTCCCGTCTCAGACCAAGGTTATCATCTCCCACCACGTCCCGTCTCAGACCAAGGTTCTCTCTCCCACGTCCCGTCTCAGACCAGGGTTATCTCCAACCACGTCCCGTCTCAGACCAAGGTTCTCTCCCACGTCCTGTCTCAGACCAGGGTTCTCTCTCCCACTGTCCCATCAGACCAGGTTTGTCTCCCCCCACGTCCCGTCTCAGACCAGGGTTGTTGTTCTCTCCCCCCACGTCCCGTCTGAGACCAGGGTTGTTGCCTCCCCCCACGTCCCGTCTCAGACCAGGGTTGTTGTCTCCCTCACGTCCCGTCTCAGACCAGGGTTGTTATGTCTCCCCCACGTCCCGTCTCAGACCAGGGTTGTTGTTGTCTCCCCCACGTCCCGTCTCAGACCATTGTTGTCTTCCCCCACGTCCCGTCTCAGACCAGGGTTGTTGTGTCTTCCCCACGTCCCATCTCAGACCAGGGTTCTCCATCCCCCACGTCCCGTCTCAGACCAGGGTTGTCTCCCCCCAAGTCCCATCTCAGATCAGGGTTCTCTCCCACGTCCCGTCTCAGACCAGGGTTGTCTCCCCCCAAGTCCCATCTCAGATCAGGGTTCTCTCTCCCATGTCCCATCTCAGACCAGGGTTGTCTACCCCCACGTCCCATCTCACACAAGGGTTGTCTCCCCCACGTCCCGTCTCAGACCAGGGTTGTCTCCCCCACTTCCCGTCTCAGACCAGGGTTGTCTCCCCCCACGTCCCGTCTCAGACCAGGGTTGTCTTCCCCCACGTCCCGTCTGAGACCAGGGTTGTCTCCCCCACCTCCCGTCTCAGACAAGGGTTGTCTCCCCCCACGTCCCGTCTCAGACCAGGGTTGTCTCCTCCACGTCCCGTCTCAGACCAGGGTTTTCTCTCCCCACGCCCTATCTCAGACAAGGGTTGTCTCCCCCACGTCCCGTCTCAGACCAAGGTTGTCTCCCCCACGTCCCGTCTCAGACCAGGGTTGTCTCCCCCCACGTCCCGTCTGTGACCAGGGTGGTTCTTGTCTCCCCCACGTCCCGTCTCAGACTAGGGTTGTTGTCTCCCCCCACGTCCCGTCTGCGACCAGGGTTGTTGTCTCCCCACACGTCCCGTCTCAGACCAGTTTTGTTGTCTTCCCATACGTCCCGTCTCAGACCAGGGTTGTCTAACCCCACGTCCCGTCTCAGACCAGGGTTGTCTAACCCCACGTCCCGTCTCAGACCAGGGTTACTATGTCTCCCTCACGTCCCGTCTCAGACCAGGGTTGTTGTTGTCTCCCCCACGTCCCGTCTCAGACCAGGGTTGTCTTCCCGCACGTCCCGTCTCAGACCAGGGTTGTGTTTCCCCACGACCCGTCTCAGACCAGGGTTGTCTCCCCCCACGCCCCGTCTCAGACCAGGGTTATCTCCCACCACGTCCCGTCTCAGACCAGGGTTGTCTCCCCCACGTCCCGTCTCAGACCAGGGTTGTCTCCCCCACGTCCCGTCTCAGACCAGGGTTGTCTCCCCCACGTCCCGTCTCAGACCAGGGTTGTCTCCCCCACGTCCCGTCTCAGACCAGGGTTGTCTCCCCCACGTCCCGTCTCAGACCAGGGTTGTCTTCCCCACGTCCCGTTTCAGACCAGGGTTGTCTTCCCCACGTCCCGTTTCAGACCAGGGTTGTCTCCCCCACGTCCCGTCTCAGACCAGGGTTGTCTCCCCCACGTCCCGTCTCAGACCAGGGTTGTCTCCCCCACGTCCCGTCTCAGACCAGGGTTGTCTCCCCCACGTCCCGCCTCAGACCACGGTTGTCTCCCCCACGTCCCGTCTCAGACCAGGGTTGTCTCCCCCACGTCCCGTCTCAGACCAGGGTTGTCTCCCCCACGTCCCGTCTCAGACCAGGGTTGTTCTTGTCTCCCCCACGTCCCGTCTCAGACCAGGGTTGTCTTCCCGCACGTCCCGTCTCAGACCAGGGTTGTGTCTCCCCACGACCCGTCTCAGACAAGGGTTGTCTCCCCCCACGCCCCGTCTCAGACCAGGGTTGTCTCCCCCACGTCCCGTCTCAGACCAGGGTTGTCTCCCCACGTCCCGTCTCAGACCAGGGTTGTCTCCCCCACGTCCCGTCTCAGACCAGGGTTGTCTCCCCCACGTCCCGTCTCAGACCAGGGTTGTCTCCCCCACGTCCCGTCTCAGACCAGGGTTGTCTCCCCCACGTCCCGTCTCAGACCAGGGTTGTCTCCCCCACGTCCCGTCTCAGACCAGGGTTGTCTCCCCCACGTCCCGTCTCAGACCAGGGTTGTCTCCCCCACGTCCCGTCTCAGACCAGGGTTGTCTCCCCCACGTCCCGTCTCAGACCAGGGTTGTCTCCCCCACGTCCCGTCTCAGACCAGGGTTGTCTCCCCACGTCCCGTCTCAGACCAGGGTTGTGTCCCCCACGACCCGTCTCAGACCACGGGTTGTCTCCCCCACGTCCCGCCTCAGACCAGGGTTGTCTCCCCCACGTCCCGCCTCAGACCAGGGTTGTCTCCCCCACGTCCCGTCTCAGACCAGGGTTGTCTCCCCCACGTCCCGTCTCAGACCAGGGTTGTCTCCCCCACGTTCCGTCTCAGACCAGGGTTGTCTCCGTCTCAGACCAGGGTTGTCTCCCCCACGTCCCGTCTCAGACCAGGGTTGTCTCCCCCACGTCTCTCAGACCAGGGTTGTCTCCCCCACGTCCCGTCTCAGACCAGGGTTGTCTCCCCCACGTCCCGTCTCAGACCAGGGTTGTCTCCCCCACGTCCCGTCTCAGACCAGGGTTGTCTCCCCCACGTCCCGTCTCAGACCAGGGTTGTCTCCCCCACGTCCCGTCTCAGACCAGGGTTGTCTCCCCCACGTCCCGTCTCAGACCAGGGTTGTCTCCCCCACGTCCCGTCTCAGACCAGGGTTGTCTCCCCCACGTCCCGTCTCAGACCAGGGTTGTCTCCCCCACGTCCCGTCTCAGACCAGGGTTGTCTCCCCCACGTCCCGTCTCAGACCAGGGTTGTCTCCCCCACGTCCCGTCTCAGACCAGGGTTGTCTCCCCCACGTCCCGTCTCAGACCAGGGTTGTCTCCCCCACGTCCCGTCTCAGACCAGGGTTGTCTCCCCCACGTCCCGTCTCAGACCAGGGTTGTCTCCCCCACGTCCCGTCTCAGACCAGGGTTGTCTCCCCCACGTCCCGTCTCAGACCAGGGTTGTCTCCCCCACGTCCCGTCTCAGACCAGGGTTGTCTCCCCCACGTCCCGTCTCAGACCAGGGTTGTCTCCCCCACGTCCCGTCTCAGACCAGGGTTGTCTCCCCCACGTCCCGTCTCAGACCAGGGTTGTCTCCCCCACGTCTCCCCCCCCGCCCGTCTCAGACCAGGGTTGTCTCCCCCACGTCCCGTCTCAGACCAGGGTTGTCTCCCCCACGTCCCGTCTCAGACCAGGGTTGTCTCCCCCACGTCCCGTCTCAGACCAGGGTTGTCTCCCCCACGTCCCGTCTCAGACCAGGGTTGTCTCCCCCACGTCCCGTCTCAGACCAGGGTTGTCTCCCCCACGTCCCGTCTCAGACCAGGGTTGTCTCCCCCACGTCCCGTCTCAGACCAGGGTTGTCTCCCCCACGTCCCGTCTCAGACCAGGGTTGTCTCCCCCACGTCCCGTCTCAGACCAGGGTTGTCTCCCCCACGTCCCGTCTCAGACCAGGGTTGTCTCCCCCACGTCCCGTCTCACGTCCCGTCTCAGACCAGGGTTGTCTCCCCCACGTCCCGTCTCAGACCAGGGTTGTCTCCCCCACGTCCCGTCTCAGACCAGGGTTGTCTCCCCCACGTCCCGTCTCAGACCAGGGTTGTCTCCCCCACGTCCCGTCTCAGACCAGGGTTGTCTCCCCCACGTCCCGTCTCAGACCAGGGTTGTCTCCCCCACGTCCCGTCTCAGACCAGGGTTGTCTCCCCCACGTCCCGTCTCAGACCAGGGTTGTCTCCCCCACGTCCCGTCTCAGACCAGGGTTGTCTCCCCCACGTCCCGTCTCAGACCAGGGTTGTCTCCCCCACGTCCCGTCTCAGACCAGGGTTGTCTCCCCCACGTCCCGTCTCAGACCAGGGTTGTCTCCCCCACGTCCCGTCTCAGACCAGGGTTGTCTCCCCCACGTCCCGTCTCAGACCAGGGTTGTCTCCCCCACGTCCCGTCTCAGACCAGGGTTGTCTCCCCCACGTCCCGTCTCAGACCAGGGTTGTCTCCCCCACGTCCCGTCTCAGACCAGGGTTGTCTCCCCCACGTCCCGTCTCAGACCAGGGTTGTCTCCCCCACGTCCCGTCTCAGACCAGGGTTGTCTCCCCCACGTCCCGTCTCAGACCAGGGTTGTCTCCCCCACGTCCCGTCTCAGACCAGGGTTGTCTCCCCCACGTCCCGTCTCAGACCAGGGTTGTCTCCCCCACGTCCCGTCTCACGGGTTGTCCCCCCACGTCTCAGACCAGGGTTGTCTCCCCCCACGCCCCGTCTCAGACCAGGGTTGTCTCCCCACGTCCCGTCTCAGACCAGGGTTGTCTCCCCTACGTCCCGTCTCAGACCAGGGTTGTCTCCCCCACGTCCCGTCTCAGACCAGGGTTGTCTCCCCCACGTCCCGTCTCAGACCAGGGTTGTCTCCCCCACGTCCCGTCTCAGACCAGGGTTGTCTCCCCCACGTCCCGTCTCAGACCAGGGTTGTCTCCCCCACGTCCCGTCTCAGACCAGGGTTGTCTCCCCCACGTCCCGTCTCAGACCAGGGTTGTCTCCCCCACGTCCCGTCTCAGACCAGGGTTGTCTCCCCCACGTTCCGTCTCAGACCAGGGTTGTCCCCCCCACGTTCCGTCTCAGACCAGGGTTGTCTCCCCCACGTCCCGTCTCAGACCAGGGTTGTCTCCCCCACGTCCCGTCTCAGACCAGGGTTGTCTCCCCCACGTCCCGTCTCAGACCAGGGTTGTCTCCCCCACGTCCCGTCTCAGACCAGGGTTGTCTCCCCCACGTCCCGTCTCAGACCAGGGTTGTCTCCCCCTCGTCCCGTCTCAGACCAGGGTTGTCTCCCCCACGTCCCGTCTCAGACCAGGGTTGTCTCCCCCACGTCCCGTCTCAGACCAGGGTTGTCTCCCCCACGTCCCGTCTGAGACCAGGGTTGTCTCCCCCACCTCCCGTCTCAGACCAGGGTTTTCTCTCCCCACGTCCCGTCTCAGACCAGGGTTGTCTCCTCCACGTCCCGTCTCAGACCAGGGTTTTCTCTCCCCACGCCCTATCTCAGACAAGGGTTGTCTCCCCCACGTCCCGTCTCAGACCAAGGTTGTCTCCCCCACGTCCCGTCTCAGACCAGGGTTGTCTCCCCCCACGTCCCGTCTGTGACCAGGGTGGTTCTTGTCTCCCCCACGTCCCGTCTCAGACTAGGGTTGTTGTCTCCCCCCACGTCCCGTCTGCGACCAGGGTTGTTGTCTCCCCACACGTCCCGTCTCAGACCAGTTTTGTTGTCTTCCCATACGTCCCGTCTCAGACCAGGGTTGTCTAACCCCACGTCCCGTCTCAGACCAGGGTTGTCTAACCCCACGTCCCGTCTCAGACCAGGGTTACTATGTCTCCCTCACGTCCCGTCTCAGACCAGGGTTGTTGTTGTCTCCCCCACGTCCCGTCTCAGACCAGGGTTGTCTTCCCGCACGTCCCGTCTCAGACCAGGGTTGTGTCTCCCCACGACCCGTCTCAGACCAGGGTTGTCTCCCCCCACGCCCCGTCTCAGACCAGGGTTATCTCCCACCACGTCCCGTCTCAGACCAGGGTTGTCTCCCCCACGTCCCGTCTCAGACCAGGGTTGTCTCCCCCACGTCCCGTCTCAGACCAGGGTTGTCTCCCCCACGTCCCGTCTCAGACCAGGGTTGTCTCCCCCACGTCCCGTCTCAGACCAGGGTTGTCTCCCCCACGTCCCGTTTCAGACCAGGGTTGTCTTCCCCACGTCCCGTTTCAGACCAGGGTTGTCTCCCTCACGTCCCGTCTCAGACCAGGGTTGTCTCCCCCACGTCCCGTCTCAGACCAGGGTTGTCTCCCCCACGTCCCGTCTCAGACCAGGGTTGTCTCCCCCACGTCCCGTCTCAGACCAGGGTTGTCTCCCCCACGTCCCGTCTCAGACCAGGGTTGTCTCCCCCACGTCCCGTCTCAGACCAGGGTTGTCTCCCCCACGTCCCGTCTCAGACCAGGGTTGTCTCCCCCACGTCCCGTCTCAGACCAGGGTTGTTCTTGTCTCCCCCACGTCCCGTCTCAGACCAGGGTTGTCTTCCCGCACGTCCCGTCTCAGACAAGGGTTGTGTCTCCCCACGACCCGTCTCAGACCAGGGTTGTCTCCCCCCACGCCCCGTCTCAGACCAGGGTTATCTCCCACCACGTCCCGTCTCAGACCAGGGTTGTCTCCCCCACGTCCCGTCTCAGACCAGGGTTGTCTCCCCTACGTCCCGTCTCAGACCAGGGTTGTCTCCCCCACGTCCCGTCTCAGACCAGGGTTGTCTCCCCCACGTCCCGTCTCAGACCAGGGTTGTCTCCCCCACGTCCCGTCTCAGACCAGGGTTGTCTCCCCCACGTCCCGTCTCAGACCAGGGTTGTCTCCCCCACGTCCCGTCTCAGACCAGGGTTGTCTCCCCCACGTCCCGTCTCAGACCAGGGTTGTCTCCCCCACGTCCCGTCTCAGACCAGGGTTGTCTCCCCCACGTCCCGTCTCAGACCAGGGTTGTCTCCCCCACGTCCCGTCTCAGACCAGGGTTGTCTCCCCCACGTCCCGTCTCAGACCAGGGTTGTCTCCCCCACGTCCCGTCTCAGACCAGGGTTGTCTCCCCCACGTCCCGTCTCAGACCAGGGTTGTCTCCCCCACGACCAGGGTTGTCTCCCCCACGTCCCGTCTCAGACCAGGGTTGTCTCCCCCACGTCCCGTCTCAGACCAGGGTTGTCTCCCCCACGTCCCGTCTCAGACCAGGGTTGTCTCCCCCACGTCCCGTCTCAGACCAGGGTTGTCTCCCCCACGTCCCGTCTCAGACCAGGGTTGTCTCCCCCACGTCCCGTCTCAGACCAGGGTTGTCTCCCCCACGTCCCGTCTCAGACCAGGGTTGTCTCCCCCACGTCCCGTCTCAGACCAGGGTTGTCTCCCCCACGTCCCGTCTCAGACCAGGGTTGTCTCCCCCACGTCCCGTCTCAGACCAGGGTTGTCTCCCCCACGTCCCGTCTCAGACCAGGGTTGTCTGCCCCACGTCCCGTCTCAGACCAGGGTTGTCTCCCCCACGTCCCGTCTCAGACCAGGGTTGTCTCCCCCACGTCCCGTCTCAGACCAGGGTTGTCTCCCCCACGTCCCGTCTCAGACCAGGGTTGTCTCCCCCACGTCCCGTCTCAGACCAGGGTTGTCTCCCCCACGTCCCGTCTCAGACCAGGGTTGTCTCCCCCACGTCCCGTCTCAGACCAGGGTTGTCTCCCCCACGTCCCGTCTCAGACCAGGGTTGTCTCCCCCACGTCCCGTCTCAGACCAGGGTTGTCTCCCCCACGTCCCGTCTCAGACCAGGGTTGTCTCCCCCACGTCCCATCTCAGACCAGGGTTGTCTCCCCCACGTCCCGTCTCAGACCAGGGTTGTCTCCCCCACGTCCCGTCTCAGACCAGGGTTGTCTCCCCCACGTCCCGTCTCAGACCAGGGTTGTCTCCCCCACGTCCCGTCTCAGACCAGGGTTGTCTCCCCCACGTCCCGTCTCAGACCAGGGTTGTCTCCCCCACGTCCCATCTCAGACCAGGGTTGTCTCTCCCACGTCCCGTCTCAGACCAGGGTTGTCTCCCCCACGTCCCGTCTCAGACCAGGGTTGTCTCCCCCACGTCCCGTCTCAGACCAGGGTTGTCTCCCCCACGTCCCGTCTCAGACCAGGGTTGTCTCCCCCACGTCCCGTCTCAGACCAGGGTTGTCTCCCCCACGTCCCGTCTCAGACCAGGGTTGTCTCCCCCACGTCCCATCTCAGACCAGGGTTGTCTCCCCCACGTCCCGTCTCAGACCAGGGTTGTCTCCCCCACGTCCCGTCTCAGACCAGGGTTGTCTCCCCCACGTCCCGTCTCAGACCAGGGTTGTCTCCCCCACGTCCCGTCTCAGACCAGGGTTGTCTCCCCCACGTCCCGTCTCAGACCAGGGTTGTCTCCCCCACGTCCCGTCTCAGACCAGGGTTGTCTCCCCCACGTCCCGTCTCAGACCAGGGTTGTCTCCCCCACGTCCCGTCTCAGACCAGGGTTGTCTCCCCCACGTCCCGTCTCAGACCAGGGTTGTCTCCCCCACGTCCCGTCTCAGACCAGGGTTGTCTCCCCCACGTCCCGTCTCAGACCAGGGTTGTCTCCCCCACGTCCCGTCTCAGACCAGGGTTGTTCTTGTCTCCCCCACGTCCCGTCTCAGACCAGGGTTGTGTCTCCCCACGACCCGTCTCAGACCAGGGTTGTCTCCCCCGACGCCCCGTCTCAGACCAGGGTTATCTCCCACCACGTCCCGTCTCAGACCAGGGTTGTCTCGCCACGTCCCGTCTCAGACCAGGGTTGTCTCCCCTACGTCCCGTCTCAGACCAGGGTTGTCTCCCCCACGTCCCGTCTCAGACCAGGGTTGTCTCCCCCACGTCCCGTCTCAGACCAGGGTTGTCTCCCCCACGTCCCGTCTCAGACCAGGGTTGTCTCCCCCACGTCCCGTCTCAGACCAGGGTTGTCTCCCCCACGTCCCGTCTCAGACCAGGGTTGTCTCCCCCACGTCCCGTCTCAGACCAGGGTTGTCTCCCCCACGTCCCGTCTCAGACCAGGGTTGTCTCCCCCACGTCCCGTCTCAGACCAGGGTTGTCTCCCCCACGTCCCGTCTCAGACCAGGGTTGTCTCCCCCACGTCCCATCTCAGACCAGGGTTGTCTCCCCCACGTCCCATCTCAGACCAGGGTTGTCTCCCCCACGTCCCGTCTCAGACCAGGGTTGTCTCCCCCACGTCCCGTCTCAGACCAGGGTTGTCTCCCCCACGTCCCGTCTCAGACCAGGGTTGTCTCCCCCACGTCCCGTCTCAGACCAGGCCTCGTAGGTTGGAAAGAGAATATTATTGGATAGTCAGCCGACCAGGAGTTCATGGGAAAGTAAATGTCTTCACATGTAACCCACACATAAGAAAAGTAAATTTATGACGACGTTTCGGTCGGACCCAGACCATTAACTAGCCACACCTTAGTTAATGGTCCAAGACAGACCGAAACATAGTGATAAGTTTCATTCTATGTTCTGGTTATTTGTCTATTGTTCCAGTCTCGGAATTGTGCCTGCTTTTTAAGTAAATCCATGTGTATACCGAATGTAAGTTGAAATTTGTAAGATTGGCTTGTTATCTTACGTGTCTGTGAGGAAGGAAGTGCAATCCTGCCAGAATGCAAGAATTTGGTATTCGTTTGAGATGTCGTGGGGGTTCAGAAGGAGATATGATGGTTGAAGATAAACACACTTGTGGATGGTAACGCTACATATTGTCAGACTGATGTAAGGGAAGGGCCCAGCCTGCCTGTAGCTGCCTGTTGTATGTCTAAGCGTGGAGTGAGAGCGAGGTAGCGCGTCCCACTAACTCATGCACATCCCGTGACGTCATACAGTCACTAGGCCTAGGGATCTTCTATATAAACACATGGATGGTACTATGATACTCAGCTAAGCTATACAACACATGTAAGGGGATCAGCAACTATGCTGACAGAGAAGAGGGTAGTACCTCCCTGGATGGTTGTTGTCTTGCAGTGTACCACGCTGTAGGGGACCTAGGAGGAACAAGTCAAGAAGTTATCAGGGGTGAACTGATCCTTTGCTGCCTGTATGATCAGTCAGATTGTGATGGCTGCAGTTGGTGCTACTTTGGCTTGTTATCTACGTGTCATGAATCTAATTTGGGATGATATCTACACTTACATTGCGATCTACATATCATGAATCTCCTTTGTTATGCGATCTGCACCTTATATTGTAATCAACACGGTACCTAACCTAGGTTAGGTACCGTGTTGATTGCAATATAAGGTGTAAATCGCAATGTAAGTGTAGATCATTTTCCTTACCTGGAGGTTATTCCGGGGATCAACGCCCCCGAGGCCCGGTCCATGACCAGGCCTCCCGATGGATCAGGGCCTGATCAACTAGGCTGTTACTGTTGGCCGCATGCAGTCCAACGTACGAGCCACAGCCCGGCTGATCCGGCACTGACTTTAGGTATCGGTCCAGCTCTCTCTTGAGGGCAGCCAGGGGTTTATTGGCAATTCCCCTAATGCTTGATGGGAGGCTGTTGAACAGTCTTTGGCCCCGGACACTTATGGTGTTTTCCCTTAGTGTACCAATGGCGCCCCTACTTTTTATTGGGGGCATTTTGCATCGCCTGCCAAGTCTTTTACTTTCGTAGGGAGTGATTTCTGTGTGCAGATTTGGGACCATTCCTTCCAAGATTTTCCAAGTGTAGATTATGATATATCTCTCCCTCCTGCGTTCCAACGAGTACAAGTCAAGTGCTTCCAAGCGTTCCCAGTAGTTAAGGTGCTTGACGGAACTTATACGTGCAGTAAAGGATCTCTGTACACTCTCTAGATCTGCGATTTCACCTGCTTTGAATGGAGATGTTAATGAACAGCAGTATTCCAGCCTAGAGAGAACAAGTGATTTGAAAAGGATCATTATTGGCTTGGCATCTCTCGTTTTGAACGTTCTCATTATCCATCCTATCATTTTCTTTGCACGTGCGATCGTGGCACTGTTGTGATCCTTGAAAGTGAGATCCTCAGACATTACTACTCCCAGGTCCCTTACATTATTTTTCCGCTCTATTGTATGGCCAGAGTCTGTAGTATACTCTGTTCTAGTTATTATCTCCAGTTTTCCATAACGGAGTAGTTGGAATTTGTCCTCATTGAACATCATATTGTTTACCGTTGCCCACTGGAAAACTTTGTTTATATCTTCTTGGAGGTTAACCGCGTCCTCAGCAGATGACAGCCTCATGCAGATCCTAGTATCATCCGCAAAGGATGATACGGTGCTGTGATGTATATCTCTGTCTATGTCTGATATGAGGATGAGGAATAAGATGGGGGCGAGTACTGTGCCTAGTGGAACAGAGCTCTTCACTATGGCAGCCTCCGATTTAACTCTGTTGACCACTACTCTTGGTGTTCGATTTGTTAGGAAGTTGAAGATCCATCTCCCCACTTTACCAGTTATTCCTTTAGCACGTATTTTATGAGCTATTACGCCATGATCGCATTTGTCAAATGCTTTTGCAAAGTCTGTGTATATTACATCTGCATTCTGATTTTCTTCCAGTGCATCCAAGGCCATATCATAGTGATCCAATAGTTGTGAGAGGCAGGAGCGACCTGCCCTGAACCCATGTTGCCCTGGATTGTGCAGATTTTGGGAATCCAGGTGATTTGCAATCCTGCTTCTTAGCACTCTTTCGAAGATTTTTATGATGTGGGACGTCAGAGCTATTGGTCTATAGTTCTTAGCTAATGCTTTGCTGCCACCTTTATGGAGTGGGGCTATATCCGTCGTTTTAAGTGACTGGAATTTCACCCATGTCCAAGCTCCTCCTCCATAGTGTACTTAGGGCATGCGAGAGGGGTTTCTTGCAGTTCTTAATGAAAACAGAGTTCCACGAGTCTGGGCCCGGGGCTGAGTGCATAGGCATGTTGTCAATGGCTTTTTCGAAATCTATCGGAGTTAATGTAATGTCGGAAATCTGGCATACATTTATGGAGTTTTCAGGCTCATTCATGAAGAAATCATTTGGGTCGTCGATCCTCAGACCGATTAGTGGTTCACTAAACACAGAGTCGTACTGGGATTTCAATATTTCACTCATTTCCTTGTTGTCTGTGTAAGTCCCATCCTGTCTGAGTAAGGGCCCGATACTAAATGTAGTATTTGCCTTGTTTTTGGCATATGAAAAGAAATATTTTGAATTTCTTTCAATTTCACTAATAGGTTTAAGCTCCTCCTGTCTCTCCTTGTTCCCGTAAGAGTCATTTAACTTAAGTTCGATAGTTTCCACTTCCCTGGTCAGCGCCTCCTTTCGTGTATCAGATATTCTAGCACTCCTGCGGAGCTCAGTGGCTCTTCGTCGTCTTCTGTAGAGGGAGCGTCTTTCTCTCTCCAGTTTACTCTTGCTCTTCTTCTTTTTTAGGGGAATATGCCTAGAACATGCTTCAGCTGCCAGGAAGTTGATCCTTTCAAGGCACTGGTTTGGATCGATGTCATTTAAGATATCTTCCCAACATGTTTCGTTTAGGACATGGTTTACCTGGTCCCAGTTGATGTTCTTGTTGTTGAAGTTGTATTTTGTGAAGACACCTTCACAGGTACATGCATTCTGCTGTTCAGTACCCCTATGCATGTACGTCTGGACTTGGATTAGGTTGTGATTAGAATTAGTTGTTTTTGATATTCTTGTCTCTTATCAGGTCCTCATTATTTGTGAAGATGAGGTCAAGTGTGTTTTCTAGTCTTGTTGGCTCCACTATCTGCTGGCTTAAGGTGTGTTTTTCGCAGAGACTTAGTAGCTCATGTGTGTGTGACCTTTCATCTGCGCTACCTCCGGGCATTGTTTCAGCTATAACATTATTTGCTACATTCTTCCATTTTGTATGCCTTAGGTTGAAATCACCAAGCAGCAAGATGTTTGGGGATGGAGCTGGAAGGTTTTCCAGACAGTAATCAATTTTCAGTAGCTGTTCCTTGAACTGTTGTGAGGTTGCATCTGGTGGCTTATATACAACCACAATAACTAGGTTTTGGTTCTCGATCTTTATTGATAGAACTTCAACTACCTCATTTGTGGTGTTCAGCAACTCTGTGCAGATGAGGGACTCTTTGACATACAAGCCGAAGTAGCACCCTGTAGTTCGCACCTGGTGACGCAGGGTGAGCGTCCGCCATATTGGCGGTCAGGCGTGTGTCGGTGATGTGTGTACTTCTCGTAAGTCGTGAGAAAATACTGTTGTTGTTGCTGCTTCTGCTGCTGTAGTTCATCTTATGCTGTGAGCAGTAGCTTAGAAAACAGTATTACAAAGGTGACAATGGGCCCTTGTCACACCTCGTTAGAGCAAAGTTACCTTCATAATGATATTACAGTCATTTCATATATTAAACTCTGACAGTACTCAAGGCAGTCCATAAATACAGGGAGGCACTACCCTCCTGCCAAAGGAATACGAGAAGGAAACCCGCTGAACAGTACTTACCGAGATGCACAGATCGGGCCGCAGGGGGCGTTGACCTCCGGAACTCCAGGTAAATACAAGGCGGCGAAGTTCGCAATGGATGCTGTGACCACAAATCCAGGATTTTACAGATGACTCTCCCGCCAGATTGGTCGTATCCAACTCCGGTTGAAGTCCCCTCAAAGCCAGCTGGCCCAGTGGCTTGCGCACAGCCCTGGAGTTTTAAGACTCACTTGCCATGGGTTCTAACCTCACTCATACCGTGACTCAGTAAGTTTAACTTGGATCAGTTTGTCAGTATATTGTCTATCTGTACCTGCCTCGTGTGGAAAATATGTGGGGTTAAAGCCTTAGGCTTTTTACACTAAACAATGATTGCTTGGTTAATTGGGATATAAAGTCTACACGAAGGTCGTTAACGATACACACAAACTGTTCACTAACATTTAATAATATATTAATGCCTAAAATAAGGATTAAAGCAAATTCAGGTTATATACAGGGAGACATTCACTTCTGGGTGATTATGTCCTTAATGAGAATAGGGGATTAGAGATGATTACACTGGCTGTAGTTTTATGTTAGTGCTAATGACTACTAACGACTTGTATTACATTTCTATACACTGTTAAATTTGAGGTGGTCAGTCTCTCAGCCTGAAGAAGAGTTCAGCTTCATGGTCTGGACCGATGTGAAGCTTAAGTATGTATGAATGTATGCACAATATTCGCCAAGACCAGGGTCCTGGCACGGGTCTTAATCTTGCGATGACCCGTCCAAGACCAGGGTCCTGGCACGGGTCTTAATCTTGCGATGACCCGTCTGTGTCTCCTGAAGGAGAAAGTTAGGTAACACACATATGCAACAGTTAGGTATGTTTATTTCGAAATGTTTCGCCTAGACAGTAGGCTTCTTCAGTCGAGTACAGAAAAGTTGATAGGAGCAGAAGAGACTTGAAGACGATGCAATAAAGATACCTAACTGTTGCATATGTGTCTTACCTAACAACCTGTTGGTATTTTATATACCATTTTAATGTTCATCCTGATGGAGAAAGGTTTCTGCAATTTTGTGAAGCTTAATCATGAGAACGAGGTCTTAAATACTGTCGAAGGTGAGGTGGAAGATCTGGAAGACGTTGTAGGGGACGGGATCCACTAGTGGGAGAAAGAAGGCAGCTTCATCTGGAATCCAACTCTTCTCACTCATAACTAGTAGATACGTGATAAAGGATGGAAGATGTCCTCTGTACCAAGATACAGTTGTGTTGCAGTGTCTGACTTCACAGCTGAATTCTTCTCTATGCTGAGGGACTGACTACCTCAAATACTTTTTCTCCAAGGTTAATGGACTGATTACACAGTCTTTATTTCATTACTACTGCTCCCGTTGTATGTGACTGAAGAAGTCTACTGGGTAGGCGAAACGTTTCATCAATAAAAATACTCAACTGTTGCACATGTGTAGGAACGGTTGGCAGAGAAGAACCTGCCTAGTGCGGTCTTCCTATATTCTTATGTTCTTATGTAAAAACATACACAAATGCAGTATAATGAGACCCTTTATTGACAACGTTTCGCCCACACAGTGGGCTTTATCAAGTCACAAACAGATCTACCTGGAATTGAGACACTTGTGCAATATATGGGAATCTTTATTGAAAAAACGTTTCGCCACACTGTGGCTTCGTCTGTCCAATACGAAGTAGAAATGTAGATGAATGGTTCAGAGAACCGATACGTTGATATATTAGACACATGTACAATTGTTAAATTAGACACATAGTTAGACAAGATACAAGATAAGTTCGTTACCTCTGTATGTTAGAAGTGATTAAGGTCCCAGGACCGAAACGTTTTCTAATAAATATGTCAGTGTTTGCTTACGTGTCTTTCTAAACCAACTTGTCGGTATTTATTACCAAGGTTTATACCAAGGTAGATGTAATTAAGACACATGTGCAACATCTGGGTATCTTTATTGTAGATGTTTCGCCATCCAGTGGCTTTATCAATACAAATTCCAGGACATAATTTGATTCTGAGGACATATACATAACCTTCTTCACGACTACAACAACTACTACTACAACTAACCCATCTCTTTGGGTAGGACCTACTTCCACTGGGGAATCTCGCCTACCGGTGACTATGGCCTCGTCTACTACACGTCCCCTTTCCACCTGACGTTAGTATATAAGCGCCAGGCTCCTTGCTTCTGCCTCCCAACGCACCAAACTACACCTCTACAAATCCCTAATACGTCCTCTGATAACTTACTCTCCTCTTGCATCTAAAACGAACTTACTTAAACTGCAGCGTGTCCAGAACAAGGCGCTGCGCTGAGTGCTTGATGTCAGATGGGAAGACTTCGCCACAAGCGAGTCTCTCCATGCCCAATTAAACATCCCTGCGCTGAATCTGTACTGGAAGACGCTCAGTGACAGACAGACAAACTTGAGACACGACATGACTACTGGACCTCTCTCCTTGAAGACATTCGCAGACCCACAAACCAACACAACCTTTTCTACTCCTTGTATGATCCTGCTCCTAACCCTATCTACAAATAACCTTGGATTCTCTGACAGGTACCTTGCGCTGTTCATTCTCTGACCCACGTTCGCCTTAGCTTTTGGGTTAAGACGTGGCTCATTCTACACTCCTCTCTAGCGCTAATCTTCGCCTGTCCCGTCCTCCTCGCTCAACCCACCTGAGTCCCAACAGAAGAGCCTGAATTTCTGTTATCAATGTCTGTCCCACGATCACCTTCGCTGCTGGGTTAAGCCCTGGCTCTATTTCTACGACTAAGAACACTCCTCTCCAGAGTTATTCTTCGTCTGACCCGTCTTCCCCGCTCATCCCATTTGGGATCTTACCTGAACTTGTTCGTTCATTTCTGCTCCAGAACATCCACAACTACGGTGCTCTTCGTACCAACTCCAAGGTTGAGGGACTGATTACCTCATCTTTTGTATATAGTTCTACTGTCTTCAAATTATGTCCTGGAATTTGTATTGATAAAGCCACTGGATGGCGAAACGTCTATAATAAAGATACCCAGATGTTGCACATGTCTCAATTTCATCTTGTCGGTATTGTATACCATTCTTGTACAACAAGGTAGATGTGTAGAGTCACAGATGGTTAGGGGTTACACTTGACAGGTGACAGAACAGGTCACACTTGACAGGTGACAGTACTGGTCACTTGACAGGTGACAGTACTGGTCGCACTTGACAGGTGACAGTACTGGTCACACTTGACAGGTGACAGTACTGGTCACACTTGACAGGTGACAGTACAGGTCACAATTGACAGGTGACAGTAGAGTATGTCGCATATGAAAGGTAACAGAGGAGAGAGAACACTGTCACATGTGCCATTAGAGAGAGCAAAAGAGAGAGCATGCTGGGTGACAGCAGAGATAGAGACAGAGCGCAGTAGGTCACACATGACAGGTGACAGCAGTGAACGTTGGATCCACTGACAGGACAAGTCTTCTGTACACCACCCACCTGTCAAGCCTCCCTTCTCTACCACACAAATTAACGCTACGCTCATGTGCGTGTATGTACACGTGAGTGATGTGCGTGCACGCGCGTGTGTGGTGTGCGTGTTGCGTGTCTGGAGAGAGTTTGATAATAAAGCCTGATGTTAGTGACACCGTGGGTATCAGAAAGCCACAGGAAACGTCTCGTTACAGTCATTGAATGACGCTGGAGGCTGCGTCTACCAGGGGGGGCCCCCTTAGGTGTCCACGCTGTGGGTCGCGGGCCCTGGCTCCTCCTCCTGTGGTGACACCTGCTGTGCTCCCTCACAGCGCAGATTAAAGATTGCACGTGAAGACAGCCGTGCTGTGGGGGGTGTAGGTGTGACTTGAAGAACCGGGTTACAGAAATTGGTTGTGCAGAGCTCTATAAAGTCATGATGACTGATAGAGCTCTAAACGGTATCTCAATATAAGGCTTCACTCTGTGTGGAGCTTTATCAACTTGTGATACCTGGCTTGGTAAAGCTCTAAATGCCACTTCATCCAGCAGGGTTTTTGTTGTAAAGGAAACGTTAGAGGAAAACGTGTTGCTTCTTCTCACGACCGATAGATTATGTAACATTGGTGGTGTTTCAGTGGTGGGGTATTGTGGTGGTGGTGCAGTGGTAGTTAGTGGCTTGCCTCCTGGCGCACCCTGGCTAGTGTTTGTTGTTGGTGGGAAGGGTGAAGGCTTTTGTTCATCTCAAGACGGGGGTGTAGGGAGAGTGTGTTGTCTCCCTCAACCTTCCTCCCCTAGTGGTTGATGGACGTAAGTTCAATTGTTCAGGGACAAGTACACACAAATACAGTTACACTGATTATCATACATAGTAACGTATGTGTCAGTTTCCTAATATAACCATTAAAAAGTAAGACAAAGTGACTTATTTCCGTTGGGGTTCTTGATTTTCCATTGGGGTCCTTGATTTTCCATTATGGGTCCTTGAAAGGTCTCGTGTATGTGGGGTGTTGAGCTCCAGCTCCTTGTTCCTGCTGTAGTTTCTTAACAGCTTGGTCGTGACCATATGTGTTCTACTACAACCTCTGCTTTCTAACTGGAGTGTTCTGTGAGTTTTATTGTTGTCTTAAGTTTTGCTGTTAGTGGGTGGGTTGTACATTATTGATATATACCGAGAAAGATCGCAGTCACCAGGATTCGAAACCATGTTGGGGAGTGGCACGGCTCCCCAAGTGACTCTTTACACGACTCGGCCACAGATGCCTCAGAAGCTAGACAGTCTGGTTACAAGCCATGTTTCTTCTACTACTACTACTACTACTACTACTACTACTACTACTACTACTACTACTACTACTACTACTACTACTACATAGTCCCGGGCACACCAGAGGGCCTCAAGTATGATTTCCTGAATGTTCTGACCCCACGAGCGATTTTTATATCAATGAGCCGCGCAGAAACAAGCGGAGGTATATAGAAAGGTCACAGTATGGGGTTGTTTCTATATTAACAGACGAGATAGTAGTCTACACTACCATCACTAGAGGGATACAACCAACAGACCCTTAGTGAAGCATTCCTCTTGAAGACACTTAGCCAAAGGCTTCACTCTCCAAAAACAAGTCGGATGTTTTCTTCAGCATCAGACGTTAGAAATAAGAATATCAGAGAAGTGAGTAGAATTCTGACTGTCTTAAGATTGTAGTTACAAGTCTGAGTTGATCTGTAACTCACCGTGATAACAGGAACGTAGATAAGAACACGTCCAGAGCAGCTTAATTAAGGGGCACATAAGTGTCAGCATAGTTGCTGATCCCCTACATGTGTTGTATAGCTTATGAGTACCATACATAAGTACCCCTGTCTTGATAAACTTGTCGGTTCTC
Organism: Cherax quadricarinatus; assembly: GCF_038502225.1. Lineage (NCBI taxonomy): Eukaryota > Metazoa > Arthropoda > Malacostraca > Decapoda > Parastacidae > Cherax > Cherax quadricarinatus. Next base: position 49,284,764 of record NC_091298.1, read on the forward strand.
TGAACCATTCATCTACACCCCTGTCTTCTAAAAATATGCTCATTTTTTCCACTATAATCCATCCTTCATTACTATCGCATTTGCTTTGTCTGTTTCGTAAGGTGAAGTCCAGGATCTTTACTTAATTTCTGGTATAACTTAACAAATATTTGATGACAATTGTGTTGCAGAGGTCTGAGTTGTGCTCAGACCTCTGCAACACAATGTATATGTCATTGTAAGTTATTAATGAATACCTCAGCTGTTTAGAAATGGGAAGGATAGAAAACTTAATATAGTACAGGATACGAAAGGGGAAAATAATATGTGAAAGACTAAGGAATCAAAATATTGGATAAACTATCGTTTGAAGCTCACAGACAAATGCAGGAAAGGCAAAGAAAATGCAGCCTGGTTGATCAGGTCCTGATCCACCGGGAAGCCTGGTCATGGACCGGGCCGCGGGGGCGTTGATCCCTGGAACACCCTCGAGGTGGACCTTGAAAACAAAAGCCAGATCAATGAAAGCACTTTTTAAATCACCTGTGCTCTCACTACGGTGCTCATCACCTCGTCTTTTGTATGGAATTCCACAGTCTTCCCATTATGTCTTTGATTTTGTGTTGATAAAGCCACTGGATGGCGAAACGTCTACACACAAAGATACCCAGATGTTCCACACGTGTCTAATTCTTGATCTTGTCGGTATTGTATACCATTCATGTATTGATATTATCATGGCTAGTAAATGTACAGAGGTCGGTCACTGGTCACATACCCAGCATCTACACCACTGGGAACACTTCACAGCACTTAGGATGTACTCGTTGCAGTGAATAACGTGTACATAGAATACACATTAACGGAAGATAGTGGTCTTTTCCAAGTGGAAACTGGATTAACATATCCCTGCAGTTTGGTTGTGATGGCTGAGAGGGCCAGAAACAACAGCCTGGTTCACCTGGTTTAAGCTAGGTTACGAGGCTAGACAGAGCCCTAGCAACGAACCTCGTATGAGGTTCAGGTCTCCGCTCTACACACTGCCACAAGTGAGTGATACGGGAGGAAGTGCAGAATGAGACCAGCAAAGAGCAGGGGTAATCTAGGTTCAGATAGAGAATATTGTGTCAACATGCGTGGTCCAAGACTCTTCATCCTGCTACCAGAAAATATGAGAAGTATTGCTGCAACTAACATAAGCGTTTCTTACGGAAAACTGGAGCACTACCAGCTGAAATCGCCTGATCATTTAGGTGGTTGTGTCTGTGTGGGTCTGTGGGACGCTGGCAGCAACAGCCAGGTTGATCAAGTACTCACCAAAGAAATCATGGGTCAGGAAGGACTGCAAAGATAGGAGAACACTTTAAACGAGACACAGGTATAGCAGTCCGGGTTGATCCTCTGCATGCCACCAGCAACAGCCTGGGTGACCAGGCAAACTCCAGACGATACATACTATCTTTTTTACCTGATACTATGGTTGTTACTTGATATTAGCGTTACCTGATACTATCGATAACTAATACTATTACCTGATATTATAGTTGTTACCTGATACCATGGTTGTCATCTGACACATTCTTACAGTGTACAGCCAAAATACTGACTTATTTACAGTCCCTTCCATCCTTCATCAACTTTCCCACCTTCCCTTCCATCCTTCATCAGCTTTCTCACCTTCCCTTCCATCCTTCATCAACTTTCTCACCTTCCTTTCCATCCTTCATCAGCTTTCTCACCTTCCCTTCCATCCTTCATCAGCTTTCTCACCTTCCCTTCCATCCTTCATCAACTTTCCCACCTTCCCTTCCATCCTTCATCAGCTTTCTCACCTTCCCTTCCATCCTTCATCAACTTTCCCACCTTCCCTTCCATCCTTCATCAACTTTCCCACCTTCCCTTCCATCCTTCATCAACTTTCTCACCTTCCCTTCCATCCTTCCTCATCGTTCCCACCTTCCCTTCCATCCTTCATCAACTTTCTCACCTTCCCTTCCATCCTTCATCAACTTTCCCACCTTCCCTTCCATCCTTCATCAACTTTCTCACCTTCCCTTCCATCCTTCATCAACTTTCCCACCTTCCCTTCCATCCTTCATCAACTTTCCCACCTTCCCTTCCATCCTTCATCAACTTTCTCACCTTCCCTTCCATCCTTCCTCATCGTTCCCACCTTCCCTTCCATCCTTCATCAACTTTCTCACCTTCCCTTCCATCCTTCATCAACTTTCCCACCTTCCCTTCCATCCTTCATCAACTTTCTCACCTTCCCTTCCATCCTTCCTCATCGTTCCCACCTTCCCTTCCATCCTTCATCAACTTTCTCACCTTCCCTTCCATCCTTCATCAACTTTCCCACCTTCCCTTCCATCCTTCATCAACTTTCCCACCTTCCCTTCCATCCTTCATCAACTTTCTCACCTTCCCTTCCATCCTTCATCAACTTTCTCACCTTCCCTTTGATCCTTCATCAACTTTCTCACCTTCCATCCTTCATCAACTTTCCCACCTTCCCTTCCATCCTTCATTCAACTTTCTCACCTTCCCTTCCATCCTTCATCAACTTTCTCACCTTCCCTTCCATCCTTCATCAACTTTCTCACCTTCCCTTCCATCCTTCATCAACTTTCCCACCTTCCCTTCCATCCTTCATCAGCTTTCTCACCTTCCCTTCCATCCTTCATCAGCTTTCTCACCTTCCCTTCCACCCTTCATCAACTTTCCACCTTCCCTTCCATCCTTCATCAACTTTCTCACCTTCCCTTCCATCCTTCATCAACTTTCTCACCTTCCCTTCCATCCTTCATCAACTTTCTCACCTTCCCTTCCATCCTTCATCAACTTTCTCACCTTCCCTTCCATCCTTCATCAACTTTCTCACCTTCCCTTCCATCCTTCATCAACTTTCTCACCTTCCCTTCCATCATTCATCAACTTTCTCACCTTCCCTTCCATCCTTCATCAATTTTCTCACCTTCCCTTCCATCCTTCATCAAATTTCTCACCTTCTCTTCCATCCTTCATCAACTTTCTCACCTTCCCTTCCATCCTTCATCAACTTTCTCACCTTCCCTTCCATCCTTCATCAACTTTCTCACCTTCCCTTCCATCCTTCATCAACTTTCTCACCTTCCCTTCCATCCTTCATCAACTTTCTCACCTTCCCTTCCATCCTTCATCAACTTTCTCACCTTCCCTTCCATCCTTCATCAACTTTCTCACCTTCCCTTCCATCCTTCATCAACTTTCTCACCTTCCCTTCCATCCTTCATCAACTTTCTCACCTTCCATCCTTCATCAACTTTCCCACCTTCCCTTCCATCCTTCATCAACTTTCTCACCTTCCCTTCCATCCTTCATCAACTTTCTCACCTTCCCTTCCATCCTTCATCAACTTTCTCACCTTCCCTTCCATCCTTCATCAACTTTCCCACCTTCCCTTCCATCCTTCATCAGCTTTCTCACCTTCCCTTCCACCCTTCATCAACTTTCCACCTTCCCTTCCACCCTTCATCAACTTTCCACCTTCCCTTCCATCCTTCATCAACTTTCTCACCTTCCCTTCCATCCTTCATCAACTTTCTCACCTTCCCTTCCATCCTTCATCAACTTTCTCACCTTCCCTTCCATCCTTCATCAACTTTCTCACCTTCCCTTCCATCCTTCATCAACTTTCCCACCTTCCCTTCCATCCTTCATCAGCTTTCTCACCTTCCCTTCCATCCTTCAACTTTCCCACCTTCCCTTCCATCCTTCATCAACTTTCCCACCTTCCCTTCCATCCTTCAACTTTCCCACCTTCCCTTCCATCCTTCATCAACTTTCCTACCTTCCCTTCCATCCTTCATCAGCTTTCTCATCTTCCCTTCCATCCTTCATCAGCTTTCTCACCTTCCCTTCCATCCTTCATCAACTTTCTCACCTTCCCTTCCATCCTTCATCAACTTTCTCACCTTCCCTTCCATCCTTCATCAACTTTCTCACCTTCCCTTCCATCCTTCATCAACTTTCTCACCTTCCCTTCTATCCTTCATCAACTTTCTCACCTTCCCTTCCATCCATCATCAACTTTCTCACCTTCCCTTCCACCCTTCATCAATTTTCTCACCTTCCCTTCCACCCTTCATCAACTTTCTCACCTTCCCTTCCATCCTTCATCAACTTTCTCACCTTCCCTTCCATCCTTCATCAACTTTCTCTCCTTCCCTTCCATCCTTCATCAACTTTCTCACCTTCCCTTCCATCCTTCATCAACTTTCTCACCTTCCCTTCCATCCTTCATCAACTTTCTCACCTTCCCTTCCATCCTTCATCAACTGTCTCACCTTCCCTTCCATCCTTCATCAACTTTCTCACCTTCCCTTCCATCCTTCATCAACTTTCTCACCTTCCCTTCCATCCTTCATCAACTTTCTCACCTTCCCTTCCATCCTTCATCAACTTTCTCACCTTCCCTTCCATCCTTCATCAACTTTCTCACCTTCCATTCCATCCTTCATCAACTTTCTCACCTTCCCTTCCATCCTTCATCAGCTTTCTCACCTTCCCTTCCATCCTTCATCAACTTCCCCACCTTCCCTTCCATCCTTCATCAACTTTCCCACCTTCCCTTCCATCCTTCATCAGCTTTCTCACCTTCCCTTCCATCCTTCAACTTTCCCACCTTCCCTTCCATCCTTCAACTTTCCCATCTTCCCTTCCATCCTTCATCAACTTTCTCACCTTCCCTTCCATCCTTCATCAACTTTCTCACCTTCCCTTCCATCCTTCATCAACTTCCCCACCTTCCTTTCCATCCTTCATCAGCTTTCTCATCTTCCCTTCCATCCCTCATCAGCTTTCTCACCTTCCCTTCCATCCTTCATCAGCTTTCTCACCTTCCCTTCCATCCTTCATCAGCTTTCTCACCTTCCCTTCCATCCATCATTAGCTTTCTCACCTTCCTTTCCATCCTTCATCAACTTTCCCACCTTCCCTTCCATCCTTCATCAACTTTCCCACCTTCCCTTCCATCCTTCATCAACTTTCTCACCTTCCCTTCCATCCTTCCTCATCGTTCCCACCTTCCCTTCCATCCTTCCTCAACGTTCCCACCTTCCCTACAATCCTTCATCAACTTTCCCACCTTCCATCCTTCATCAACTTTCTCCCCTTCCCTTCCATCCTTCATCAACTTTCTCACCTTCCCTTCCATCCTTCATCAACTTTCTCACCTTCCCTTCCATCCTTCCTCATCGTTCACACCTTCCCTTCCATCCTTCCTCATCGTTCCCACTTTCCCTACAATCCTTCATCAACTTTCCCACCTTCCATCCTTCATCAACTTTCTCCCCTTCCCTTCCATCCTTCATCAACTTTCTCACCTTCCCTTCCATCCTTCATCAACTTTCTCACCTTCACTTCCATCCTTCCTCAACTTTCTCACCTTCCCTTCCATCCTTCATCAACTGTCTCACCTTCCCTTCCATCCTTCCTCAACTTTCTCACCTTCCCTTCCATCCTTCCTCATCGTTTCCACTTTCCCTTCCATCCTTCGTCAACTTTCTTACCTTTCCTTCCATCCTTCCTCAACTTTCCCACCTTCCCTTCCATCCTTCCTCAACTGTCTCACCTTCCCTTCCATCCTTCCTCAGCTTTCTCACCTTCCCTTCCATCCTTCCTCAACTTTCTCACCTTCCCTTCCATCTTTCCTCAACTTTCTCATCTTCCCTTCCATCCTTCATCAACTTTCTCACCTTTCCTTCCATCCTTCCTCAACTTTCCCACCTTCCCTTCCATCCTTCATCAACTTTCTCACCTTCCCTTCCATCCTTCATCAACTTTCTCACCTTCCCTTCCATACTTCATCAACTTTCCCACCTTCCTTCCATCCTTCCTCAACTTCCCACCTTCCCTTCCATCCTTCCTCAACTTTCTCACCTTCCCTTCCATCCTTCATCAACTTTCTCACCTTCCCTTCCATCCTTCGTCAACTTTCCCACCTTCCCTTCCATCCTTCCTCAACTTTCCTACCTTCCCTTCCATCCTTCCTCAACTTTCCCACCTTCCCTTCCATCCTTTTTCAATTTTCCCACCTTCCCTTCCATCCTTCCTCAAGTTTCTCACCTTCCCTTCCATCCTTCCTCAACTTTCCTACCTTCCCTTCCATCCTTCCTCAACTTTCCTACCTTCCCTTCCATCCTTCCTCAACTTTCCTACCTTCCCTTCCATCCTTCCTCAGCTTTCCTACCTTCCCTTCCATCCTTCCTCAACTTTCCTACCTTCTCTTCCATCGTTCCTCAACTTTCCCACCTTCCCTTCCATCCTTCCTCAATTTTCCTACCTTCCCTTCCATCCTTCCTCAACTTTCCTACCTTCCCTTCCATCCTTCCTCAACTTTCCTACCTTCCCTTCCATCCTTCCTCAACTTTCCTACCTTCCCTTCCATCCTTCCTCAACTTTCCCACATCACTTCCCAAAACTGACCATCCACCCCATTGGCAATAGTTTTTATCACCGTGTTATGAGGTAATGGATGTTAGAGCCTCTCTTTGAGAGAGAGAGAGAGTGTGAATGAATTTCCAGGCTTGTGGCTTCCTCTCTCTCTCTCTCTCTCTCTCTCTCTCTCTCTCTCTCTCTCTCTCTCTTTCTCTCTCTCTCTCTCTCTCTCTCTCTCTCTCTCTTTTTACACAGGGTTTGACAAGGTTAAGGATCCCTAGCTTTATTGACAAGCTATTTACAGGTTAAAGATTCCTAACTTTATTGGCAAGCTAAGAGCTCTTACCTACATCAGCTCATTTGAAAGCATTTTTATTGTTATGAGATATACAAGTAGGGAACAGGATGAAGTTGGAGCCATCTGTGAGCCAGCATTTTCATTTGATCAACTGACTTTATCTCGTTGACATCATTATGCTGTACGAATGTGTTCCATACTCGAGTCATCCTGGGTATATATGATCTCAGATGGAGTGATGTTCTGTAGAAGGGTACAGCCAGAGTGAAGTTGCTGCTTTCTGCCCGTCTTGTGGCATAAAAGCTTGTTTCACGCTGTCCTGGAAGTGGATCCATGTGTGGTACTTTGACAATATTGTCCTTGTACATAACAGTAAGGCCACCCACATCCCTCCTATGTTGAAGGCTCTGCTGAAATGACAGATCTATCCAGGATGGGTCCAGGCGAGATATGAGACGTCTTGCTCTGTTCTCTACTCTGTCAAGCAGTCGCAGATGGGAGGGGAGGGGGCAGGCAAACCAAGAAAGTGGAGCATACTCAAGGTGTGAGCGTACTTGTGCCTCGTACAGAATCTTGCAATCCCTACTGTCAAGCAGATGTAAGATACGGCGAAGTGTTGTAAGCTTCCTGGCTGCCTTGTTTGCAAGATTTACAACATTGTTCTTCATGGTCAGTTTTCAGTCAAATTTCACCCCAAGGATATCAACTTCTTCTCCAGGTGCCAGCACCCTCCCATTCATCCTTACTACTGCACCAGCATTACCATCATGGTGCTTAGAGACCATCATCATTTGCATTTTCTCAGGTGCAATGTTACTTGCCATCTATTTCCCCAAGCTGATATAGCTCTTAGCTGGTGATTGATGTAGCTTAGAGCAGCTGGCATTTCTTCTCTTGGATAAGTGAATGTCAGTGTACAGTCGTCTGCATATACATGTGATTCTGGGATAAGATGAAGAAGGTCATTGAAGTAGACATTCCATAACAATGGTCCCAGCACGCTTCCTTGTGGAACACTTGCCCCAATAGGATGTCTTGCTGATTCCGTTCCATTGAGAGCTACCCTTAGAGATCTACCATGAAGGTAATCACTGAGGAGACATACCGTAGAGCCTGCAATTTCCAGTGCTTCAAGTTTTGCTAAGAGGCCCTGGTGCCACACCCGGTCGAAAGCGCCAGTAATGTCCAGTGCTACCACACAGCTGACTTTGGATTCATCCAGTGATTGGTGCCACTTAGTGGAGAGGTTTAACAACAGATCAGCAGCTGAGTAACCTTTCCTGAAGCCATATTGATGGTCACAAAGTAGTGAGTGGTAGTCAAAAATCTCTTGTCATTTGTCTTGAGATTATTGTCTCAAGGATCTTACCAGTGGTTTACAGGAGTGACACTGGTCTGTAGTTGCTGATTTCTGCTCTGCTCTTCGTTTTGTGAACAGGGACTACATTTGTCTCTTTTCACAGAGATGGCCATTTACACTGTACTAGGCAGTGCTGAAAGATGCGAGTTTCTCTCTCTGTCTCTCTCTCTCTCTCTCTCTCTCTCTCTCTCTCTCTCTCTCTCTCTCTCTCTCTCTCTCTCTCTCTCTCTCTCTCTCTCTCACTCTCTAGTCCATTCTGTTCCCACTTTGCTTTTATGTATTTTCACTTTATACCCCTTTCTCTGTGTCCCTTCCCCTTTCTCTGTGCTCCTTCCTCTTTCTTTGTGCTCCTTTCCTTTTCTCTGTGCTCCTTTCCTTTTCTCTGTGCTCCTTTCCTTTTCTCTGTGCTCCTTCCCTTTTCTCTGTGCTCTTTCCCTTTTCTCTGTGCTCCTTCCCTTTTCTCTGTGCTCCTTCCCTTTTCTCTGTGCTCCTTCCCTTTTCTCTGTGCTCCTTCCCTTTTCTCTGTGCTCCTTCCCTTTTTTCTGTGCTCCTTCCCTTTTCTCGGTGCTTCCTTCCCTTTTCTCTCACCTCTTTTCCCTTACGTTTTGCCCTTTCCTTCGTCCCATCTCACGTGATAAACTATATAATGTGACAGTGAAACACCATCCTGTGTGATGGAATGTGACAGTGAAACACCATCCTGTGTGATGGAATGTGACAGTGAAACACCATCCTGTGTGATGGAATATGACAGTGAAACACCATCCTGTGTGATGGAATGTGACAGTGAAACACCATCCTGTGTGATGGAATGTGACAGTGAAACACCATCCTGTGTGATGGAATGTGACAGTGAAACACCATCCTGTGTGATGGAATGTGACAGTGAAACACCATCCTGTGTGATGGAATGTGACAGTGAAACACCATCTGTGTGATGGAATATGACAGTGAAACACCATCCTGTGTGATGGAATGTGACAGTGAAACACCATCCTGTGTGATGGAGGAATGTGACAGTGAAACACCATCCTGTGTGATGGAATGTGACAGTGAAACACCATCCTGTGTGATGGAATATGACAGTGAAACACCATCCTGTGTGATGGAATATGACAGTGAAACACCATCCTGTGTGATGGAATGTGACAGTGAAACACCATCCTGTGTGATGGAATGTGACAGTGAAACACCATCCTGTGTGATGGAATGTGACAGTGAAACACCATCCTGTGTGATGGAATGTGACAGTGAAACACCATCGTGTGATGGAATGTGACAGTGAAACACCATCCTGTGTGATGGAATGTGACAGTGAAACACCATCCTGTGTGATGGAATATGACAGTGAAACACCATCCTGTGTGATGGAATATGACAGTGAAACACCATCCTGTGTGATGGAATATGACAGTGAAACACCATCCTGTGTGATGGAATATGACAGTGAAACACCATCCTGTGTGATGGAATATGACAGTGAAACACCATCCTGTGTGATGGAATATGACAGTGAAACACCATCCTGTGTGATGGAATCTGACAGTGAAACACCATCCTGTGTGATGGAATGTGACAGTGAAACACCATCCTGTGTGATGGAATGTGACAGTGAAACACCATCTGTGTGATGGAATGTGACAGTGAAACACCATCCTGTGTGATGGAATGTGACAGTAGAAACACCATCTGTGTGATGGAATGTGACAGTGAAACACCATCCTGTGTGATGGAATGTGACAGTGAAACACCATCCTTGTGATGGAATGTGACAGTGAAACACCATCCTGTGTGATGGAATATGACAGTGAAACACCATCCTGTGTGATAGGAATGTGACAGTGAAACACCATCCTGTGTGTGATGGAATATGACAGTGAAACACCATCCTGTGTGATGGAATGTGACAGTGAAACACCATCCTGTGTATGGAATATGACAGTGAAACACCATCCTGTGTGATGGAAGATATGACAGTGAAACACCATCCTGTGTGATGGAATGAATGACAGTGAAACACCATCCTGTGTGATGGAATATGACAGTGAAACACCATCCTGTGTGATGGAATGTGACAGTGAAACACCATCCTGTGTGATGGAATGTGACAGTGAAACACCATCCTGTGTGATGGAATGTGACAGTGAAACACCATCCTGTGTGATGGAATGTGACAGTGAAACACCATCCTGTGTGATGGAAGATGTGACAGTGAAACACCATCCTGTGTGATGGAATGTGACAGTGAAACACCATCCTGTGTGATGGAATGTGACAGTGAAACACCATCCTGTGTGATGGAATGTGACAGTGAAACACCATCCTGTGTGGATGGGAATGTGACAGTGAAACACCATCCTGTGTGATGGAATGTGACAGTGAAACACCATCCTGTGTGATGGAATGTGACAGTGAAACACCATCCTGTGTGATGGAATGTGACAGTGAAACACCATCCTGTGTGATGGAATGTGACAGTGAAACACCATCCTGTGTGATGGAATGTGACAGTGAAACACCATCCTGTGTGATGGAGTGTGACAGTGAAACACCATCCTGTGTGATGGAATGTGACAGTGAAACACCATCCTGTGTGATGGAATGTGACAGTGAAACACCATCCTGTGTGATGGAATGTGACAGTGAAACACCATCCTGTGTGATGGAATGTGACAGTGAAACACCATCCTGTGTGATGGAATATGACAGTGAAACACCATCCTGTGTGATGGAATGTGACAGTGAAACACCATCCTGTGTGATGGAATATGACAGTGAAACACCATCCTGTGTGATGGAATGTGACAGTGAAACACCATCCTGTGTGATGGAATATGACAGTGAAACACCATCCTGTGTGATGGAATGTGACAGTGAAACACCATCCCGTGTGATGGAATATGACAGTGAAACACCATCCCGTGTGATGGAATATGACAGTGAAACACCATCCTGTGTGATGGAATATGACAGTGAAACACCATCCTGTGTGATGGAATATGACAGTGAAACACCATCCTGTGTGATGGAATGTGACAGTGAAACACCATCCTGTGTGATGGAATGTGACAGTGAAACACCATCCTGTGTGATGGAATGTGACAGTGAAACACCATCCTGTGTGATGGAATGTGACAGTGAAACACCATCCTGTGTGATGGAATGTGACAGTGAAACACCATCCTGTGTGATGGAATGTGACAGTGAAACACCATCCTGTGTGATGGAATATAACAGTGAAACACCATCCTGTGTGATGGAGTGTGACAGTGAAACACCATCCTGTGTGATGGAATATAACAGTGAAACACCATCCTGTGTGATGGAGTGTGACAGTGAAACACCATCCTGTGTGATGGAATGTGACAGTGAAACACCATCCTGTGTGATGGAATGTGACAGTGAAACACCATCCTGTGTGATGGAATGTGACAGTGAAACACCATCCTGTGTGATGGAATGTGACAGTGAAACACCATCCTGTGTGATGGAATGTGACAGTGAAACACCATCCTGTGTGATGGAATGTGACAGTGAAACACCATCCTGTGTGATGGGAATGTGACAGTGAAACACCATCTGCGTGGATGGAATATGACAGTGAAACACCACCCTGTGTGATGGAATGTGACAGTGAAACACCATCCTGTGTGATGGAATGTGACAGTGAAACACCATCCTGTGTGATGGAATGTGACAGTGAAACACCATCCCTGTGTGATGGAATGTGACAGTGAAACACCATCCTGTGTGATGGAATGTGACAGTGAAACACCATCCTGTGTGATGGAGATGTGACAGTGAAACACCATCCTGTGTGATGGAATGTGACAGTGAAACACCATCCTGTGTGATGGAATGTGACAGTGAAACACCATCCTGTGTGATGGAATGTGACAGTGAAACACCATCCTGTGTGATGGAATGTGACAGTGAAACACCATCCTGTGTGATGGAATGTGACAGTGAAACACCATCCTGTGTGATGGAATGTGACAGTGAAACACCATCCTGTGTGATGGAATGTGACAGTGAAACACCATCCTGTGTGATGGAATGTGACAGTGAAACACCATCCTGTGTGATGGAATGTGACAGTGAAACACCATCCTGTGTGATGGAATGTGACAGTGAAACACCATCCTGTGTGATGGAATGTGACAGTGAAACACCATCCTGTGTGATGGAATATGACAGTGAAACACCATCCTGTGTGATGGAATATGACAGTGAAACACCATCCTGTGTGATGGAATATGACAGTGAAACACCATCCTGTGTGATGGAATATGACAGTGAAACACCATCCTGTGTGATGGAATATGACAGTGAAACACCATCCTGTGTGATGGAATATGACAGTGAAACACCATCCTGTGTGATGGAATATGACAGTGAAACACCATCCTGTGTGATGGAATATGACAGTGAAACACCATCCTGTGTGATGGAATATGACAGTGAAACACCATCCTGTGTGATGGAATATGACAGTGAAACACCATCCTGTGTGATGGAATATGACAGTGAAACACCATCCTGTGTGATGGAATGTGACAGTGAAACACCATCCTGTGTGATGGAATATGACAGTGAAACACCATCCTGTGTGATGGAATATGACAGTGAAACACCATCCTGTGTGATGGAATATGACAGTGAAACACCATCCTGTGTGATGGAATATGACAGTGAAGCACCATCCTGTGTGATGGAATATGACAGTGAAACACCATCCTGTGTGATGGAATACGACAGTGAAACACCATCATGTGTGATGGAATATGACAGTGAAACACCATCCTGTGTGATGGAATATGACAGTGAAACACCATCCTGTGTGATGGAATATGACAGTGAAACACCATCCTGTGTGATGGAATACGACAGTGAAGCACCATCCTCTGTGATGGAATATGGCAGTGAAACACCATCCCGTGTGATGGAATATGACAGTGAAACACCATCCTGTGTGATGGAATATGACAGTGAAATACCATCCTGTGTGATGGAATATGACAGTGAAACACCATCCTGTGTGATGGAATATGACAGTGAAACACCATCCTGTGTGATGGAATATGACAGTGAAACACCATCCTGTGTGATGGAATACGACAGTGAAACACCATCCTGTGTGATGGAATACGACAGTGAAACACCATCCTGTGTGATGGAATACGACAGTGAAACACCATCCTGTGTGATGGAATACGACAGTGAAACACCATCCTGTGTGATGGAATACGACAGTGAAACACCATCCTGTGTGATGGAATACGACAGTGAAACACCATCCTGTGTTATGGAATACGACAGTGAAACACCATCCTGTGTGATGGAATATGACAGTGAAACACCATCCTGTGTGATGGAATACGACAGTGAAACACCATCCTGTGTGATGGAATACGACAGTGAAACACCATCCTGTGTGATGGAATATGACAGTGAAACACCATCCTGTGTGATGGAATATGACAGTGAAACACCATCCCGTGTGATGGAATATGACAGTGAAACACCATCCCGTGTGATGGAATATGACAGTGAAACACCATCCCGTGTGATGGAATATGACAGTGAAACACCATCCTGTGTGATGGAATATGACAGTGAAACACCATCCCGTGTGATGGAATATGACAGTGAAACACCATCCCGTGTGATGGAATATGACAGTGAAACACCATCCCGTGTGATGGAATATGACAGTGAAACACCATCCTGTGTGATGGAATATGACAGTGAAACACCATCCTGTGTGATGGAATACGACAGTGAAACACCATCCCGTGTGATGGAATATGACAGTGAAACACCATCCCGTGTGATGGAATATGACAGTGAAACACCATCCTGTGTGATGGAATATGACAGTGAAACACCATCCTGTGTGATGGAATATGACAGTGAAACACCATCCTGTGTGATGGAATATGACAGTGAAACACCATCCCGTGTGATGGAATATGACAGTGAAACACCATCCCGTGTGATGGAATATGACAGTGAAACACCATCCCGTGTGATGGAATATGACAGTGAAACACCATCCTGTGTGATGGAATATGACAGTGAAACACCATCCCGTGTGATGGAATACGACAGTGAAACACCATCCCGTGTGATGGAATATGACAGTGAAACACCATCCCGTGTGATGGAATATGACAGTGAAACACCATCCTGTGTGATGGAATATGACAGTGAAACACCATCCTGTGTGATGGAATATGACAGTGAAACACCATCCTGTGTGATGGAATATGACAGTATATCTCACCCCTTTATTTAGAGATCTCTCACCCTTCCTCCAACATTTCCCCTCATCCATCTTCCCTTAAAACAAACCAGATGTAATTCCAATACAAATAATTCATTCTCGTTAATGTAATGATTTTAAAGAGATACCAGGGGAAGTAGGCCTAAGGAAATAATGTGGTTTTCAGGACGGAGGGTCGAGTCTACACGACGACTCCTCCATACTAACCCTTGACCTTGTTTCTTACAATTCTGTTTTGACATCGTCTCTTTTTTTTCAGGTGCGTGTTGTGGGTGACGTAAGGTAAGAGCAAGTGGAGGATGGCTTGAGTAAGGTACAAGCAGCAGGTGGGTGGCTTGGGTAAGGTAATAGCAGCAGGTGGGTGGCTTGGGTAAGGTAATAGCAGCAGGTGGGTGGCTTGGGTAAGGTAATAGCAGCAGGTGGGTGGCTTGGGTAAGGTAATAGCAGCAGGTGGGTGGCTTGGGTAAGGTAATAGCAGGTGGGTGGCTTGGGTAAGGTAATAGCAGCAGGTGGGTGGCTTGGGTAAGGTAATAGCAGGTGGGTGGCTTGGGTAAGGTAATAGCAGCAGGTGGGTGGCTTGGGTAAGGTAATAGCAGCAGGTGGGTGGCTTGGGTAAGGTAATAGCAGCAGGTGGGTGGCTTGGGTAAGGTAATAGCAGCAGGTGGGTGGCTTGGGTAAGGTAATAGCAGCAGGTGGGTCGCTTGGGTAAGGTAATAGCAGCAGGTGGGTGGCTTGGGTAAGGGATGTCTTGATGCCCTTTCTTTAGTCTTAGGGTGGTTGAAAAGTGGTACACGAGGGCAGTTTGGGGGGTCAGCGTCCCCGCTACCCGGTCCCAGACCAGACCTACAAGTTGACGGCCTTATCAACCAGGTTGTTGTTAGCCACGCGCAGTACGTACGCATCAAAGCGTGGGTAATTAAGAATCAGCTTGAACTAACGTTCCTTCTGGAAGTCAACCAGGGATCCGTTGCTTATTTCCCTTTATGTGTGAAGGGAAGCTGTTGTAGAGTCTTGGTACCTTTACACTTATTGACTAGCATATTAGTGTACTCATTTCACCACTAATTTTCACTGTGTGTATTTTGCACCATCTGTCGAGCCTCTTGATAACGATTTCGATGTGTACGTTTATAACCAATCACGCGAAAAAAAAATTGATGTACCTTTATCGCTTACTTTCCGAGGAGTACATATCAAGGGACTTAGTTGCTTGACTGAATTTATGCGAGCAACATCTTACCAGAAGATATCAGAAACACTGCTGGAACAAGTGTTGAAGCCTTCAAGAGGAAACTAGACTAGTATCTTCACCAGGCGCCAGATCAACCAGGCTGTGATGGATATGTGGGGCAGTGGGCCTCCAGCAGCAACAGCCTGGTTGACCAGGCAAGCACCAGACGAACCTGGCCCATGGCCGGGCTCAGAGAATAGATATACTCTCGAAATTCTTCAAAGGTATATCAAAGATATCAAAGGTGTGTATTTCCCACACCTCTCATTTTGCCTACCTTCAAATAGGCTGTTAGCGTACACCAATATTCCTGTCTAGAGAGTAAAGGTGATTTCAGGAGACTTCTCGCGGTCTTGGCATCTCTTGAAGTTTCTAGTTATTCAACCTATAATTCTCCTTGCACTTGTGATTATCTCAGTAGTACCAGTTACCAGTAACCAGTTACCAGTAGATGACTCACTACCAACCGTCTGTGTGAATCACTGTTATTCATGCTGCTGCTGACCATAGCATGTTTTCAAAGACCGCTCACCCGTAGGCACTGGTGGGTCAGTCTAAGATAAGGAGCAGAGAGAGGCAGGTCGGCTGTTGGCGCTTCCCATACTCCGTTATATAATTATACGTACAAACCAGCCTACGTGAGTATTTTTACCCCATCCACGTAATCGAACCCACATGACAATTAGACTTATCCTTAAATGTGAGAGCTTTTAGCATTGTCACTCCCACGTCTCTCACATTAATTTTTCGGTGTATCGAGAAGTGAGTTTTATATTACATTCCAGTTTTTAATTCGTAAAATTTTTCCACAGTATAATACCAGATGTTTATCCCCATTGAATATTAAGTTGTTTTCTGTGGCCTTTTGGTTGACCTACTTTATATCAGCTTAGAGATCTTGCTGTGACCTCGGTGGATGCTGCTCTTGTACACACTTGAAGACAGATTCTTACAAATTAAGATGGGGATAAGCTCAGTGTATAGTTTTAAGTGTAGGGGAGGACTGGACCAGGGACTGAGGTAGGGGCTGGACCAGGTTCTGAGGTAGGGGCTGGACCAGGTTCTGAGGTAGGGGCTGGACCAGGTTCTGAGGTAGGGGCTGGACCAGGTTCTGAGGTAGGGGCTGGACCAGGTTCTGAGGTAGGGGCTGGACCAGGTTCTGAGGTACGGGCTGGACCAGGGACTGGGGTACGGGCTGGACCAGGTTCTCAGGTACGGGCTGGACCAGGTTGAGGTAGGGGCTGGACCAGGTTCTGAGGTACGGGCTGGACCAGGTTCTGAGGTAGGGGCTGGTCCAGGTTCTGAGGTACGGGCTGGACCAGGTTCTGAGGTACGGGCTGGACCAGGTTCTGAGGTAGGGGCTGGACCAGGTTCTGAGGTAGGGGCTGGACCAGGGGCTGAGATACGGGCTGGACCAGGTTCTGAGGTAGGGGCTGGACCAGGGGCTGAGGTACGGGCTGGACCAGGGACTGGGGTACGGGCTGGACCAGGTTCTGAGGTAGGGGCTGGACCAGGTTCTGAGGTACGGGCTGGACCAGGTTCTGAGGTACGGACTGGACCAGGGGCTGAGGTACGGGCTGGACCAGGTTCTGAGGTAGGGGCTGGACCAGGTTCTGAGGCAGGGGCTGGACCAGGTTCTGAGGTACGGGCTGGACCAGGTTCTGAGGTACGGGCTGGACCAGGTTCTGAGGTAGGGGCTGGACCAGGTTCTGAGGTACGGGCTGGACCAGGTTCTGAGGTACGGGCTGGACCAGGTTCTGAGGTACGGGCTGGACCAGGGGCTGAGGTACGGGCTGGACCAGGGGCTGAGGTAGGGGTTGGACTAGGGACTGAAGTATGGGCTGGACTAGGAGCTGAGGTAGGGGTTGGACTAGGGACTGAGGTATGGGCTGGACCAGGTTCTAAGGTAGGGGCTGTACCAGGTTCTGAGGTTGGAGCTGGACCAGGTTCTAAGATAGGGGCTGGATGAGGTTCAGAGGTTGGGGCTGGACCAGGTTCTGAGGTAGGGGCTGGACCAGGTTCTGAGGTTGGAGCTGGACCAGGTTCTAAGATAGGGGCTGGACGAGGTTCAGAGGTTGGGGCTGGACCAGGTTCTGAGGTAGGGGCTGGACCAGGGACCGAGGTTAGGGCTGTGCCATGTTTCACACATTTTACGAGGTTTTTCTCTCTGATCACTGGGTTAACAGAATCAGGAACTGTTAGGTAAATATAACAGTGTATTTGGATGCGGGTGGATGACGACCCTCAGTGTTCGAGTGTACTTACCTAGTTGTACTCACCTAGTTGAGGTTGCGGGGGTCGAGTCCGAGCTCCTGGCCCCGCCTCTTCACTGATCGCTACTAGGTCACTCTCCCTGAGCCGTGAGCTTTATCATACCTCTGCTTAAAGCTATGTATGGATCCTGCCTCCACTACATCGCTTCCCAAACTATTCCACTTACTGACTACTCTGTGGCTGAAGAAATACTTCCTAACATCCCTGTGATTCATCTGTGTCTTCAGCTTCCAACTGTGTCCCCTTGTTTCTGTGTCCAATCTCTGGAACATCCTGTCATTGTCCACCTTGTCAATTCCTCTCAGTATTTTGTATGTCGTTATCATGTCCCCCCTATCTCTCCTGTCCTCCAGTGTCGTCAGGTTGATTTCCCTTAACCTCTCCTCGTAGGACATACCTCTTAGCTCTGGGACTAGTCTTGTTGCAAACCTTTGCACTTTCTCTAGTTTCTTCACGTGCTTGGCTAGGTGTGGGTTCCAAACTGGTGCCGCATACTCCAATATGGGCCTAACGTACACGGTGTACAGGGTCCTGAATGATTCCTTATTAAGATGTCGGAATGCCGTTCTGAGGTTTGCTAGGCGCCCATATGCTGTAGCAGTTATTTGGTTGATGTGCTCTTCAGGAGATGTGCCTGGTGTTATACTCACCCCAAGATCTTTTTCCTTGAGTGAGGTTTGTAGTCTCTCACCCCCTAGACTGTACTCCGTCTGCGGTCTTCTTTGCCCTTCCCCAATCTTCATGACTTTGCACTTGGTGGGATTGAACTCCAGGAGCCAATTGCTGGACCAGGTCTGCAGCCTGTCCAGATCCCTTTGTAGTTCTGCCTGGTCTTCGATCGAGTGAATTCTTCTCATCAACTTCACGTCATCTGCAAACAGGGACACCTCAGAGTCTATTCCTTCCGTCATGTCGTTCACAAATACCAGAAACAGCACTGGTCCTAGGACTGACCCCTGTGGGACCCCGCTGGTCACAGGTGCCCACTCTGACACCTCGCCACGTACCATGACTCGTTGCTGTCTTCCTGACAAGTATTCCCTGATCCATTGTAGTGCCTTCCCTGTTATCCCTGCTTGGTCCTCAAGTTTATATTTGTGTGTGTGTGTGTGTGTGTGTGTGTGTGTGTGTGTGTGTGTGTGTGTGTGTGTGTGTGTGTGTGTGTGTGTGTGTGTGTGTGTGTATTTGTGTGTGCACACCAATTTGTACTCGCCACATATGTTTGCGAGGCTCGAGTCTCCTAATTTCTAGACTCTTTTAATAGGCATTTCTGATTTACGTATTCTTGGGGTTTTTAATACCTATTCTTAAAGCTGTGTAAAACTCCGTCTTTCGGCTTATTCTACTGTACAACACTCAGACACGAAGATTCTTTCTGACTGACTCGCGAAATCGTAATAACACGATTACAAATTGATCTGTTACGTTTTGGACTCCTGCCATAGGTTCAAGTCTCACTCGTTCCGTGACTCAACGTTGAACTTTCCTATCGCTTATGTCTTAGCTTCTACAAGGTGTTTCACTCGTATGTCTTAGCTTCTACAGGGTGTTTCACTCGTATGTCTTAGCTTCTACAAGGTGTTTCACTGGTATGTCTTAGCTTCTACAAGGTGTTTCACTCGTATGTCTTAGCTTCTACAAGGTGTTTCACTGGTATGTCTTAGCTTCTACAAGGTGTTTCACTGGTATGTCTTAGCTTCTACAAGGTGTTTCACTGGTATGTCTTAGCTTCTACAAGGTGTTTCACTGGTATGTCTTAGCTTCTACAAGGTGTTTCACTCGTATGTCTTAGCTTCTACAAGGTGTTTCACTCGTATGTCTTAGCTTCTACAAGGTGTTTCACTGGTATGTCTTAGCTTCTACAAGGTGTTTCACTCGTATGTCTTAGCTTCTACAAGGTGTTTTACTGGTATGTCTTAGCTTCTACAAGGTGTTTCATTCGTATGTCTTAGCTTCTACAAGGTGTTTCACTGGTATGTCTTAGCTTCTACAAGGTGTTTCACTCGTATGTCTTAGCTTCTACAAGGTGTTTCATTCGTATGTCTTAGCTTCTACAAGGTGTTTCACTGGTATGTCTTAGCTTCTACAAGGTGTTTCACTCGTATGTCTTAGCTTCTACAGGGTGTTTCACTGGTATGTCTTAGCTTCTACAAGGTGTTTCACTGGTATGTCTTAGCTTCTACAAGGTGTTTCACTGGTATGTCTTAGCTTCTACAAGGTGTTTCACTGGTATGTCTTAGCTTCTACAAGGTGTTTCACTCGTATGTCTTAGCTTCTACAAGGTGTTTCACTCGTATGTCTTAGCTTCTACAAGGTGTTTCACTCGTATGTCTTAGCTTCTACAAGGTGTTTCACTGGTATGTCTTAGCTTCTACAAGGTGTTTCACTCGTATGTCTTAGCTTCTACAAGGTGTTTCACTCGTATGTCTTAGCTTCTACAAGGTGTTTCGCTCGTATGTCTTAGCTTCTACAAGGTGTTTCACTGGTATGTCTTAGCTTCTACAAGGTGTTTCACTGGTATGTCTTAGCTTCTACAAGGTGTTTCACTGGTATGTCTTAGCTTCTACAAGGTGTTTCACTGGTATGTCTTAGCTTCTACAAGGTGTTTCACTGGTATGTCTTAGCTTCTACAAGGTGTTTCACTCGTATGTCTTAGCTTCTACAAGGTGTTTCATTCGTATGTCTTAGCTTCTACAAGGTGTTTCACTGGTATGTCTTAGCTTCTACAAGGTGTTTCACTCGTATGTCTTAGCTTCTACAGGGTGTTTCACTGGTATGTCTTAGCTTCTACAAGGTGTTTCACTGGTATGTCTTAGCTTCTACAAGGTGTTTCACTGGTATGTCTTAGCTTCTACAAGGTGTTTCACTGGTATGTCTTAGCTTCTACAAGGTGTTTCACTCGTATGTCTTAGCTTCTACAAGGTGTTTCACTGGTATGTCTTAGCTTCTACAAGGTGTTTCACTGGTATGTCTTAGCTTCTACAAGGTGTTTCACTCGTATGTCTTAGCTTCTACAAGGTGTTTCACTCGTATGTCTTAGCTTCTACAAGGTGTTTCACTCGTATGTCTTAGCTTCTACAAGGTGTTTCACTGGTATGTCTTAGCTTCTACAAGGTGTTTCACTGGTATGTCTTAGCTTCTACAAGGTGTTTCACTGGTATGTCTTAGCTTCTACAAGGTGTTTCACTGGTATGTCTTAGCTTCTACAAGGTGTTTCACTGGTATGTCTTAGCTTCTACAAGGTGTTTCACTGGTATGTCTTAGCTTCTACAAGGTGTTTCACTGGTATGTCTTAGCTTCTACAAGGTGTTTCACTGGTATGTCTTAGCTTCTACAAGGTGTTTCACTGGTATGTCTTAGCTTCTACAAGGTGTTTCACTGGTATGTCTTAGCTTCTACAAGGTGTTTCACTGGTATGTCTTAGCTTCTACAAGGTGTTTCACTGGTATGTCTTAGCTTCTACAAGGTATTTCACTGGTATATCTTAGCTTCTACAAGGTGTTTCACTGGTATGTCTTAGCTTCTACAAGGTGTTTCACTGGTATGTCTTAGCTTCTACAAGGTGTTTCACTGGTATGTCTTAGCTTCTACAAGGTGTTTCACTGGTATGTCTTAGCTTCTACAAGGTGTTTCACTGGTATGTCTTAGCTTCTACAAGGTGTTTCACTGGTATGTCTTAGCTTCTACAAGGTGTTTCACTGGTATGTCTTAGCTTCTACAAGGTGTTTCACTCGTATGTCTTAGCTTCTACAAGGTGTTTCACTGGTATGTCTTAGCTTCTACAAGGTGTTTCACTGGTATGTCTTAGCTTCTACAAGGTGTTTCACTGGTATGTCTTAGCTTCTACAAGGTGTTTCACTGGTATGTCTTAGCTTCTACAAGGTGTTTCGTATGTCTTAGCTTCTACAAGGTGTTTCGTATGTCTTAGCTTCTACAAGGTGTTTCACTCGTATGTCTTAGCTTCTACAAGGTGTTTCACTCGTATGTCTTAGCTTCTACAAGGTGTTTCACTGGTATGTCTTAGCTTCTACAAGGTGTTTCACTGGTATGTCTTAGCTTCTACAAGGTGTTTCACTAGTATGTCTTAGCTTCTACAAGGTGTTTCACTGGTATGTCTTAGCTTCTACAAGGTGTTTCACTGGTATGTCTTAGCTTCTACAAGGTGTTTCACTCGTATGTCTTAGCTTCTACAAGGTGTTTCACTGGTATGTCTTAGCTTCTGCAAGGTGTTTCACTGGTATGTCTTAGCTTCTACAAGGTGTTTCACTGGTATGTCTTAGCTTCTACAAGGTGTTTCACTGGTATGTCTTAGCTTCTACAAGGTGTTTCACTGGTATGTCTTAGCTTCTACAAGGTGTTTCACTGGTATGTCTTAGCTTCTACAAGGTGTTTCACTGGTATGTCTTAGCTTCTACAAGGTGTTTCACTGGTATGTCTTAGCTTCTACAAGGTGTTTCACTGGTATGTCTTAGCTTCTACAAGGTGTTTCACTGGTATGTCTTAGCTTCTACAAGGTGTTTCACTGGTATGTCTTAGCTTCTACAAGGTGTTTCACTGGTATGTCTTAGCTTCTACAAGGTGTTTCACTGGTATGTCTTAGCTTCTACAAGGTGTTTCACTGGTATGTCTTAGCTTCTATAAGGTGTTTCACTGGTATGTCTTAGCTTCTACAAGGTGTTTCACTGGTATGTCTTAGCTTCTACAAGGTGTTTCACTGGTATGTCTTAGCTTCTACAAGGTGTTTCACTCGTATGTCTTAGCTTCTACAAGGTGTTTCACTGGTATGTCTTAGCTTCTACAAGGTGTTTCACTGGTATGTCTTAGCTTCTACAAGGTGTTTCACTGGTATGTCTTAGCTTCTACAAGGTGTTTCACTGGTATGTCTTAGCTTCTACAAGGTGTTTCACTGGTATGTCTTAGCTTCTACAAGGTGTTTCACTGGTATGTCTTAGCTTCTACAAGGTGTTTCACTGGTATGTCTTAGCTTCTACAAGGTGTTTCACTGGTATGTCTTAGCTTCTACAAGGTGTTTCACTGGTATGTCTTAGCTTCTACAAGGTGTTTCACTGGTATGTCTTAGCTTCTACAAGGTGTTTCACTGGTATGTCTTAGCTTCTACAAGGTGTTTCACTCGTTTACTACAAACATTATATAAACAGAATGTTGACAACTACGAGAGTAGCAACTCTGGGCTTCCTACAAGGGAAATATCCTGTAGTTTTCTTAATTTTTCCTGGCTAACATGACTCAGTCCATCGTTGTCTGCGCTATCAATTCCTCTTAAAATTTTGTTCATAATGATGACTTGGCTGGTTCTCTCCGTCAAAATCGTCAGGTTCGGTTCCTTCAAACTCTGTTCGTAGTTATGTATATTTCTCTCCCAAACTTTCCTGGTTGTAAACCTTGGACCTGTCAGGAAATGTATGAAAGTGCGTCATCATGTAGGGGGCTTTACATTAGGGCCAGGTACTCGAGGGTTGACTTAGCATATGTCGTATGTAACGTTCTGAAGTATTTTTTGTTAATGTTTCTGAATGCTGTTTTGAACTTGGCTGTTTTACATGTTCCTTAAGTTTATGTGCACCTCCAGTGATGTTTGTAATATTGTTTGCTACAGTTCACATATCTTTTTATTCTTTGGATTACTCTCCAGCAGCCACTTTCTGGACCACGTCTCTTGTTATCCTTTGTAAGGGCGTAATCAGTCACTTGTGATAGGTATTTCGACATACGGGCCAAAAGCAACAATAGTTAAGTTGATCAGGCAGTCAACAATGATGTGCGCCCTCAGGCCAGTCTGTCAGGATAGAACAACCCTTGAAATTAGTCACAGGTAGGTTATAGGTATGTCACGGGTAAATGTACACATACAGACACACACATAACGAAGAGATAAGGCCAGGAGCTGTGACTCGTCCTCTGCAACCACAAATAGGTGAGAACACTCTCTCTCTCTCTCTCTCTCTCTCTCTCTCTCTCTCTCTCTCTCTCTCTCTCTCTCTCTCTCTCTCTCTCTCTCGCACTCACCCTTCTGGTAGGTCATTTAAACTAATAGTTGCGTATTAGAAAGATAAAACAGAAGATGTGGTGAACGAAGAGACAACTTTGTCTTAATTGATACTCACAAGTTGCTGGGAGTGTGTGAGGCTCACTAACCAGTATTCTCTGTAATGTAGGCAATAAGATTACATCTTAATTTGTATCTGGAGTCTTCTGCAGAGACTTAATTCAAATGTGTTCACTTAAGTCTTTAACAGAATGGGAGGTTCGGTAGATAGGGCAAAGTGCCCACATAGGAAAGCAGTGTGTAAAATGCCCACTTAGGAAAGCAGTGGGTAAAATTTCCACATAGAAAGCAGTGGGGAGAATTCTCAGAATTACCAAAACATCCTCCCAACCCCTCCCTTCCATATACCGGGGGGGGTCAACACCCCCGCGGTCCGGTCCTTGACCAGCCCTCCAGACAGTGATAAGCCAGGTCTGGCTCATGGCGGGGCTCCGGGACTAGCAAGACTCCAAACTCATCAAAGGTATAGGCTGTGGTGCTTAGGTGAACAGTTCTGTTAGCACCAGTAACCTAACTAATCAGTCCTTCAGTTAGGAGGGCTAGACTGGGATGTAACTGAAGTTAGATTACAGAGGTACATAAAAGATTACAGAGGTACATAAAAGATTACAGAGGTACATAATGGGTCCAGGGACTCGGCCACAGAGTTATGATAACTGAAGCTACAAAGGTAATGAACTATTTAAATGCTAATATCTGGTCACAATTGTGATGAGTTATTTATGACTTAGGTCACACAAGCTTTATTTACATCAACAAAGGATATTTATCCAGAATGGTCTGTAATATACCACTGTGGATAAAATACTTGGCCATTTCTCGAACATTTCTGAGTGAGTTGTCTCTCAGTTCACTAATTTTATCACATTCCAGTACATAATGACTCAAGGTGTGACAGTTGTATATCTGTCAAGGTTTACATCTGGTGGTGGTGACCAAAGTTTACATCTGGTGGTGGTGACCAAGGTTTACATCTGGTGGTGGTGACCAAGGTTTACATCTGGTGGTGGTGACCAAGGTTTATATTTAGTGTGGTTTATATCTGGTGGTGGTGACCAAGGTTTACATCTGGTGGTGGTGACCAAGGTTTACATCTGGTGGTGGTGACCAAGGTTTACATCTGGTGGTGGTGACCAAGGTTTACATCTGGTGGTGGTGACCAAGGTTTACATCTGGTGGTGGTGACCAAGGTTTACATCTGGTGGTGGTGACTTCAACAGTCATTTTTATACTGTTTATATTACCTTATCTTTATCCAGATGTTGTCCAAACCCCACCCGTTCCGTGGTTTGTAGTCGTGTTGTGAAAGATACAATGGTGTCGTGTGGGTGTGTGTGTATGTGTGTTTGTGTGTGTGTGTTCTAAAAAGCACAATGGTGCCGTGTGTGTATGGTGAAACGCACAGTGGTGCCGTGTGTGTGTGTGTGTATGTGTGTGTATGTGTGTGTGTGTGTGTGTGTGTGTGTGCGCGCGCGTGTGTGTGTGCGCGCGCGTGTGCGTGCGTTTGTGTGCGCGCGTGCGTGGTGAAAGGCACAATGGTGCCGTGTGAGTGTGGTGAAACAAGGATGCCGTGTGTGTGTGTGGGGGGGGGGGTAAACACACAACGATGCCGTAAGTCATGTCACTTTGCTCTTCTGTTTGGGTCGCTGTCCACTGTTATTTAACTTGATTTTTATTTTATTCATAGATTTTCTTAGTCCCTAAACTGATTGGTGATAAAATGTTTTCGTGAGCCATTTGCTCTCTCGTGCTGCCTATCATGGGTCTTCCAACAAGTTTTTGTGTTGAAGGAGAAGATAGTGATGGTTCTGGTGTTTTCATTTGGCCTTTTACTGTTTTTTTGTTATTGCCAGTTTTCTCGCCTCTCGTTGACTTATTATGCCAGTTACTGAGTTTTAGAGGAATCTACATTGCTTGAGTAGTTAACTTCTCTCCTTAAACAAGAATTTTGTCTTTCAGACTGGTCATTGTGGACAGTGGACTGGGCGGCTGTTCCTCGCTGTGCGACTTGTGCCTTGCAGCTGACTGTGGGTCATATTTTAACTGTTTGCCAATGGCTTCTGCCTTTTCGCTTAAGTTGTGTTGTTTTATAAAGTGTCTGAAGGGACTGTGGCCTGTGCCAGTTGAATTGCAATTTATTCCGTGTTTATCATATAACTAACTGTTGCCATTCCTCTGTACCAACCCTGTTGGTATGTCACTGTGGCTGTAGGGGCCCCCAGCCACGCTGATGTGCTGTAAAATGTATATGTCAACCAATTGATCAATCCACATGGAGACGGCAGCACGGGGCACTGATTGAGTTTTATGTTTCGACCCCCTTCTGGAAAGAGAATCTCAGAAGGGGGTCGAAATATACTGATCAATCAACCTCCTGTGTTTGTTTACGTGTGGGTTATTATTGGGCATTGACAAGTGTTTGTTACACTTCAGTTATACGTCAACCAATTAGTTGATAGGTTGACTTCAGCTGAATTGACTACATTTACACCCCTGGTTGAAGTCAGTCTCTCAGCAGCAGGCTGAGTACTCACGTACTGGTCTCTCTTACATCAGTTCAAAGCAGATTGCTGTGAGTGAACTCTGTCAGTCATTAACATTTTGCTGCTCTACTGCACTCTATATATATATCGTAAATATTGGTGGAGGGAATATACCGGTGCACAAAAACTGCTCTTGTGTTAGCCTTACCCCATATTTTTCAAGGCTTCTTGTGTGGGGAGTGGATTTACGGTCTCAGTGGACTTGTATTTATAATAGTGACCACTGGGATTATTTTTTTTTCCAGAGCTTTAATACATAGAATTTAATAAAAGAAATGTAACCTATGGTGCTTAATTTAATATCGTGTGATAGTTTTTGTTATGCATTTCATAATAATTTAACAAAATTCGTCTCATGGTTTACATCACGTGTTCTTGTTATTGTGAAGAACACAGCAGCGTTTCGCGTTAAGGTACAAACACACACGCTGTCATGGAAGAGGTACGATAAAGCTCGTGCAGCAAGGAGAGTGGACCAGCGAAGAGGCGGGGCCAGGAGCTGTGACTTGACCCCTGCAACCACAAATAATTTAGTGGAAATAGCCGAGTATAGTCCCTGTGTTCTGTCTGATGGATATTTCTGTCGAGTCTAGCCACCATCTGTGTGGTCTTTAACTTCAGTTTCTTGCCATCTGTCCGACACTCAGGAGTTAATCTGTCATTCCTCCATAGTCTTGTTAATGTAATCTTGGATTATATAGGCGCTGGACAGGTGCCTATTAATGTAATCTTGGATTATAAAGGCGCTGGACAGGTGCCTATTAATGTAATCTTGGATTATAAAGGCGCTGGACAGGTGCCTATTAATGTAATCTTGGATTATAAAGGCGCTGGACAGGTGCCTATTAATGTAATCTTGGATTATAAAGGCGCTGGACAGGTGCCTATTAATGTAATCTTGGATTATAAAGGCGCTGGACAGGTGCCTATTAATGTAATCTTGGATTATAAAGGCGCTGGACAGGTGCCTATTAATGTAATCTTGGATTATAAAGGCGCTGGACAGGTGACTATTAATGTAATTTTGGATTATAAAGGCGCTGGACTGGTGCCTATTAATGTAATCTTGGATTATAAAGGCGCTGGACAGGTGCCTATTAATGTAATCTTGGATTATAAAGGCGCTGGACAGGTGCCTATTAATGTAATATTGGATTATAAAGGCGCTGGACAGGTGACTATTAATGTAATTTTGGATTATAAAGGCGCTGGACTGGTGCCTATTAATGTAATCTTGGATTATAAAGGCGCTGGACAGGTGCCTATTAATGTAATCTTGGATTATAAAGGCGCTGGACAGGTGCCTATTAATGTAATATTGGATTATAAAGGCGCTGGACAGGTGACTATTAATGTAATTTTGGATTATAAAGGCGCTGGACAGGTGCCTATTAATGTAATCTTGGATTATAAAGGCGCTGGACAGGTGCCTATTAATGTAATCTTGGATTATAAAGGCGCTGGACAGGTGACTATTAATGTAATTTTGGATTATAAAGGCGCTGAACAGGTGCCTATTAATGTAATCTTGGATTATAAAGGCGCTGGACAGGTGCCTATTAATGTAATCTTGGATTATAAAGGCGCTGGACAGGTGCCTATTAATGTAATCTTGGATTATAAAGGCGCTGGGCAGGTGCCTATTAGTGTAATCTTGGATTATAAAGGCCCTGGACAGGTGCCTATTAATGTAATCTTGGATTATAAAGGCGCTGGACAGGTGACTATTAATGTAATTTTGGATTATAAAGGCGCTGGACAGGTGCCTATTAATGTAATCTTGGATTATAAAGGCGCTGGACAGGTGCCTATTAATGTAATTTTGGATTATAAAGGCGCTGAATAGGTGACTATTAATGTAATTTTGGATTATAAAGGCGCTGGACAGGTGCCTATTAATGTAATCTTGGATTATAAAGGCGCTGGACAGGTGCCTATTAATGTAATCTTGGATTATAAAGGCGCTGGGCATTAATGGTGCCTATTAGTGTAATCTTGGATTATAAAGGCCCTGGACAGGTGCCTATTAATGTAATCTTGGATTATAAAGGCGCTGGACAGGTGATTATTAATGTAATTTTGGATTATAAAGGCGCTGGACAGGTGCCTATTAATGTAATCTTGGATTATAAAGGCGCTGGACAGGTGCCTATTAATGTAATCTTGGATTACAAAGACGCTGGACAGGTGCCTATTAATGTAATCTTGGATTATAAAGGCGCTGGACAGGTGCCTATTAATGTAATCTTGGATTACAAAGACGCTGGACAGGTGCCTATTAATGTAATCTTTGATTATAAAGGCGCTGGACAGGTGACTATTAATGTAATTTTGGATTATAAAGGCGCTGGACAGGTGCCTATTAATGTAATCTTGGATTATAAAGGCGCTGGACAGGTGCCTATTGATGTAATCTTGGATTATAAAGGCGCTGGACAGGTGCCTATTAATGTAATCTTGGATTACAAAGGCGCTCGACAGGTGCCTATTAATGTAATCTTGGATTATAAAGGCGCTGGACAGGTGTCTATTAATGTAATCTTGGATTATAAAGGCGCTGGACAGGTGCCTATTAATGTAATCTTGGATTATAGAGGCGCTGGACAGGTGCCTATTAATGTAATCTTGGATTATAAAGGCGCTGGACAGGTGTATTAATGTAATCTTAGATTATAATGGCGCTGGACAGGTGCCTATTAATGTAATCTTGGATTATAAAGGAGCTGGACAGGTGCCTATTAATGTAATCTTGGATTATAAAGGCGCTGGACAGGCACCTAAAATCAATACCTGACTAGCCGAGCTGTGGTTCGTACGTCGGTTTTCGCGTGGCCAGCAGTAACAGCCTGGTTGATCAATCCCTGACCCACAGCTAGGCCTGGTCAAGGACCGGGCCGCGGGGGCGTTGACCCCCCGAAACCCTCTCCAGGTTTAGTTTAGGCACAAGACCGAGACGGGAACAATACACAACCTGCACACAAACGTCAGTCAAACTTAGCACGATGTTTCGCTCCGATTTAGACCATTGACGAGTTACTGATTAATGGTCCCAGTTGGACCGAAGTGTCGTGTTAAGATTATCTCACATGTGCGGGTTATTTATGTAGTGTGTATTATGATCTTTACTCCCCTCAACCCCACTCCCCTCAACCCCACTCCCCTCAACCCCACTCCCCTCAACCCCACTCCCCTCAACCCCACTCCCCTCAACCCCACTCCCTCACTCTCAACCCCACTCCCCTCAACTCCCACTCTCCCCCACTCCCCTCAGCTCCACCCCCTCACTCTCCCCCACTCCCCTCAGCCCCACTCCCTCACTCTCAACCCCACTCCCCTCAACCCCACGCCCCTCAGCCCCACTCCCTCACTCTCAACCCCACTCCCCTCAACCCCACTCCCTCACTCTCAACCCCACTCCCCTCAGCCCCACTCCCTCACTCTCAACCCCACTCCCCTCAGCTCCACTCCCCTCACTCTCAACCCCACTCCCCTCAGCCCCACTCCCTCACTCTCAACCCCACTCCCCTCAGCTCCACTCCCCTCACTCTCAACCCCACTCCCCACAGCCCCACTCCCTCACTCTCAACCCCACTCCCCTCAGCTCCACTCCCCTCACCTCAACCCCACTCCCCTCAGCCCCACTCCCTCACTCTCAACCCCACTCCCCTCAGCTCCACTCCCCTCACTCTCAACCCCACTCCCCTCAGCTCCACTCCCCTCAACCCCACTCCCCTCAACCCCACTCCCCTCAGCTCCACTCCCTCACTCTCAACCCCACTCCCCTCAACCCCACTCCCCTCAGCCCCACTCCCCTCAACCCCACTCCCCTCAGCTCCACTCCCCTCACTCTCAACCCCACTCCCCTCAACCCCACTCCCCACAGCTCCACTCCCCTCAACCCCACTCCCCTCAACCCCACTCCCCTCAGCCCCACTCCCCTCAACCCCACTTCCCTCAACCCCACTCCCCTCAACCCCACTCCCCTCAACCCCACTCCCCTCAACCCCACTCCCCTCAACTCCACTCCCCTCACCCCACTCAACCCTCATTCCCCACCCTCCTCAACCCCATTCCCCTCACCCTCACTCTCAACCCCACTCCCCTCAACCCCACTCCCCTCAACCCCACTTCCCTCAAACCCACTCCCCTCAACCCCACTCCCCTCAGCCCCACTCCCCTCAACCCCACTCCCCTCAACCCCACTCCCCTCACTCTCAACCCCACTCCCCTCAGCCCCACTCCCAACCCCACTCCCCTCAACCCCACTCCCCTCAACCCCACTCCCCTCACCCTCACTCTCAAACCCACTCCCCTCAGCCCCACTCCCCTCAACCCCACTCCCCTCAGCCCCACTCCCCACAACCCCACACCACTCAACCCCACTCCCTTCAGCCCCACTCCCCTCAACCCGACTCCCCTCAGCCCCACTCCCCTCAACCCCACTCCCCTCAACCCCACTCCCCTCAACCCCACTCCCCTCAACCCCACTCCCCTCACCCTCACTCAACCCCACTCCCCTCAACCCCACTCCCCTCACACTCAACCCCACTCCCCTCAACCCCACTCCCCTTAGCCCCACTCCCCTCAACCCCACTCCCCTCAGCCCCACTCCCCTCAACCCCACTCCCCTCAACCCCACTTCCCTCAGCCCCACTCCCCTCAACCCCACTCCCCACAACCCACTCCCCTCAACCCCACTCCCCTCACCCTCACTATCAACCCCACTCCCCTCAACCCCACTCCCCTCGCCCTCACTCTCAACCCCACTCCCCTCAACCCCACTCCCCTCACCCCACTCTCAACCCCACTCCCCTCAACCCCACTCCCCTCAACCCGACTCCCCTCAGCCCCACTCCCCTCAACCCCACTCCCCTCAGCCCCACTCCCCTCAGCCCCACTCCCCTCTGCCCCACTCCCCTCAACCCCACTCCCCTCAACCCCACTCCCCTCAACCCCACTCCCCTCAACCCCACTCCCCTCAACCCCACTCCCCTCAACCCCACTCCCTTCAACCCCACTCCTCTCAACCCCACACTCCTCAACCCCACTCCCCTCAACCCCACTCTCCTCAACCCCACTCCCCTCAACCCCACTCCCCTCAACCCCACTCCCCTCAACCCCACTCCCCTCACCCTCACTCTCAACCCCACTCCTCAGCCTTACTCTCCTCAACCCCACTCCCCTCAACCCCACTCCCCTCAACCCTACTCCCCTCAACCCCACTCCCCTCATCCCTCACTCTCACTCCCCTCAACCCCACTCCCCTCACCCTCACTCTCAACCCCACTCCCCTCAACCCCACTCCTCTCAGCCCCACTCCCCTCAACCCCACTCCCCTCAACCCCACTCCCCTCAACCCCACTTCCCTCAGCCCCACTCCCCTCAACCCCACTCCCCTCAACCCCACTCCCCTCAACCCCACTCCCCTCAACTCCACTCCCCTCACCCTCACTCAACCCCACTCCCTTCAACCCCACTCCCCTCAACCCCACTCCCCTCTGCCCCACTCCCCTCAGCCCCACTCCCCTCAACCTCACTCCCCTCAACCCCACTCCCCTCAACCCCACTCCCCTCAACCCCACTCCCTTCAACCCCACTCCCCTCAACCCCACACCCCGCAACCCCACTCCCCTCAACCCCACTCCCCTCAACCCCACTCCCCTCAACCCCACTCCCCTCAACCCCACTCCCCTCAACCCCACTCCCCTCAACCCCACTCCCCTCAGCCCCTCTCCCCTCAACCCCACTCCCCTCAACCCCACTCCCCTCACCCTCACTCAACCCCACTCCCCTCACCCTCACCCCACTCCTCTCAGCCCCACTCCCCTCAACCCCATTCCCCTCAGCCCCACTCCCCTCAACCCCACTCCCCTCATCCCCACTCCCCTCAGCCCCACTCCCCTCAACCCCACTCCCCTCAACCCCACTCCCCTCAACCCCACTCCCCGCCACCCCACACCCCTCAACCCCACTCCCCTCAACCCCACTCCCCTCACCCTCACTCTCAACCCCACTCCCCTCAACCCCACTCCCCTCACCCTCACTCTCAACCCCACTCCCCTCAACCCCACTCCCCTCAACCCCACTCCCCTCAACCCCACTCCCCTCAACCCCACTCCCCTCAACCCCACTCCCCTCAGCCCCACTCCCCTCAGCCCCACTCCCCTCAACCCCACTCCCCTCAGCCCCACTCCCCTCAGCCCCACTCCCCTCAACCCCACTCCCCTCAACCCCACTCCCCTCAACCCCACTCCCCTCAACCCCACTCCCCTCAACCCCACTCCCCTCAACCCCACTCTCCTCAACCCCACTCCCCTCAACCCCACTCTCCTCAACCCCACTCCCCTCAACCCCACTCCCCTCAACCCAACTCCCCGAAACCCCAATCCCCTCAACCCCACTCCCCTCAACCCCACTCCCCTCAACCCCACTCCCCTCAACCCCACTCCCCTCAACCCCACTCCCCTCAACCCCACTCCCCTCAACCCCACCCCCCTCAACCCCACTCCACTCAACCCCACACCCCTCAACCCCACACCACTCAACCCCACTCCCCTCAACCCCACTCCCCCAACCCCACTCCCCTCAACCCCACTCCCCTCAACCCCACTCCTCTCAACCCCACTCCCCTCAACCCTACTCCCCTCAACCCCACTCCCCTCAACCCCACTCCCCTCAACCCCACTCCCCTCAGCCCCACTCTTCTCAACCCCACTCCCCTCAACCCCACTCCCCTCAACCCCACTCCCCTCAACCTTACTCCCCTCAACCCCACTCCCCTCAACCCCACTCCCCTCAACCCCACTCCCCTCAACCCCACTCCCTCAACCCCACTCCCCTCAACCCCACTCTCCTCAACCCCACTCCCCTCAACCCCACTACCCACAAACCCCACTCCCCTCAACCCCACTCTCCTCAACCCCACTCCCTCAACCCCACTCTTCTCAACCCCACTCCCCTCAACCCCACTCTCCTCAACCCCACTCCCCTCAACCCCACTCCCCTCAACCCCACTCCCCTCAACCCAACTCCCCTTCAACCCCAATCCCCTCAACCCCACTCCCCTCAACCCCACTCCCCTCAGCCCCACTCCCCTCCCCTCAACCCCACTCCCCTCAGCCCCAATCCCCTCAACCCCACTCCCCTCAATCCCACTCCCCTCAGTCCCACTCCCCTCAACCCCACTCCCCTCAACCCCACTCCCTCAACCCCACTCCCCTCAGTCCCACTCCCCTCAACCCCACTCCCCTCAACCCCACTCCCCTCAATCCCACTCCCCTCAACCCCACTCCCCTCAATCCCCTCCCCTCAACCCCACTCCCCAACCCCACTCTCCTCAACCCCACTCCCCACAACCCCCCACCCCTCAACCCCACTCTCCTCAACCCCACTCCCCTCAACCCCACTCCCCTCAACCCCACTCCCCAACCCCACTCCCCTCAACCCCACTCTCCTCAACCCCACTCTCCTCAACCCCACTCCCCTCAACCACACTCCCCTCAACCCCACTCTCCTCAACCCCACTCCCCTCAACCCCACTCTCCTCAACCCCACTCTCCTCAACCCCACTCTCCTCAACCCCACTCCCCTCAACCCCACTCCCCTCAACCCCACTCCCCTCAACCCCACTCCACGTACTCAATGATCAATCTTGAGAATCAGTACATTATTGTTCTATTTCATTCCTTTAACTTGCAGTAAATATTAAGTCATTTCTCGCTATTTCATCTTCACGTTTTTCCCAACATTCTGCGTCAGTGTTAAGTTAGTGCGTTTCTCAAGCTCTGCCTTGCTTGCTTTCTCTTGCTTGCTTTCCCTTGCTTGCTTTCCCTTGCTTGCTTTCCCTTACTTTCTTTCCCTTGCTTGCTTTCCCTTGCTTGCTTTCTCTTGCTTGCTTTCCCTTGCTTGCTTTCTCTTGCTTGCTTTCCCTTGCTTGCTTTCCCTTGCTTGCTTTCCCTTGCTTGCTTTCCCTTGCTTGCTTTCCCTTACTTTCTTTCCCTTGCTTGCTTTCACAGTCTTCTAGTGTTTTGGGGCAGCGGGCCTGCAGCAGCAGCAGCAACAGCCTGGTTGACCAGGCAAACACCAGACGAGTCTGGCCCATGACCGGGCTCAGAGAGTAGAGAAACTCTCGAAATTCTTTAAAGGTTTTCAAAGGTAACCTCTGATTAAAGTCTAATATTTCTTTATACGGGCAACACAGAATTTTCGTGAAGGGGAGAAATTAGACAGGGGTTCAACCCGTCTGATCAGGGATTGACCTGAGAAATTTCTTTTTTGAAGACAGCCAGAGAGGACGTTGAAAAGACTTGGTCCCTTCACACTTATTGATTTATTCCTTGCTGTATTTGTTGCACCTCTGTTTTTCACTGGGGCATTTTGCACCGCCTGCCGAGCTTGTTTTATGGGGAGACGATTTGAGACCATTCCTTTTATAACTTTCCAGGTGTAAATTATAATGTATCTCTGTCGCTTATGTTCTGTGGAGTACAGATCAAGGGACTTGAAATGTTCCCAGTAATTTAGATTGACTGAATCTATGCTGACAGTGAAGGTTCTCTGCACATTCTCCAGGTCTGCTATTTGGCCTGTCTTGAACGGAGCTGTTCTACTGTACTAGGCTGGAGTACTACTGTACTCCAGCCTAGAGAGAACATGTGACTTGAAGAGTATCATCATTGGCTTGGCATCCCTTGTTTTGTAGGTTCTGGTTATCCAGCCTATCATTTTTTTCCTGCTGTTGTGATGGTGACACTGTTGTGATGGTGACACTGTTGTGATGGTGACACTGTTGTGATGGTGACACTGTTGTGATCCTTGAAGGCGAGATCAGATATAATCACTACAAAATTTCTTACATTAATCTCTCACATTATTGATGCATTAGTTCCTTCCTGTCTTTATTTCCTCAATCTTTCCATAACGGAGTGATTGAAACTTGTCCTTATTAAACATCATGTTGTCAGGGTCCCACTGGAAGACTGCCATCTTGGTGATTTGCTGTGTCCTCAGTAGATATCATACTGACCGGATATACCGGTGCTATGATTTGTATCTCTAAGTCGGATATGAGAATGATAGAGAACATGGGCCCGAGAACATGGACCAGAGAACATGGACCAGAGAACATAGGCCAGTACTGTGCTTCAGGCAACAGAACGTTTACAATGGTAGCCTCCGATTTCACTCTGTTTACTATTACACTTTGGTTTCTGTTTGTTAGAAACTAAATATCCCTCTGACCACTTTTCCAGTTATTTCTTTTTCACGCATTATGTGCGTTATTACACCATGGTCGCACTAGTCAAAGACTTTTGTGAAGTGTGTGCATTTAGCTTGTCTTCCACTGCATCCAAGATCATGTAATGGTCAAGCAATTACAAGAGGCAGATGCGACCTACTTTAAATTCATGTTGCCTTGGGCTGTGCACTTGTGAAGATTCCACATGATACACAATCTTGCTTCTTAAGACTTGGAAAGATTTTGATACTGCGGGACGAGAGCGCTATCTGTCTGTAGTTTTTCCGATTACTGCCACGTTTGTGGAGTGGGTTATGTCAGTGTTTTTGAAGGACTGTGGGATGTTTCCCGTCTCCAGGATCCTTATTACATCTTTCATAATTTCGCTTTTTCATCAGTGTATGACCTTCCTGTAATTAATAGTGTAATTAAACTTAGATTGGAGGGAGAGATATATCATAATCTACTCTTGGAAAATCTTGGAAGGAATGGTCCCAAATCTGCACACAGAAATCACTCCCTACGAAAGTAAAAGACGATGCAAAATGCCCCCAATAAAAAGTAGGGGCGCCATTGGTACACTAAGGGAAAACACCATAAGTGTCCGGGGCCCAAAACTGTTCAACAGGCTCCCATCAAGCATTAGGGGAATTGCCAATAAGCTCCTAGCTGCCTTCAAGAGAGAGCTGGACAGATACCTAAAGTCAGTGCCGGATCAGCCGGGCTGTGGCTCGTACGTTGGACTGCGTGCGGCCAGCAGTAACAGACTAGTTGATTAGGCCCTGATCCACCGGGAGTCTTAATCATGGACCGTGCCGCGGGGGCGTGGACCCCCCGGGACACACTCCAGGTAAAGTCCAAGTATCTGGGCGAAGGTTACTTATCCATCTTTGTGATACGTTTATCTTTTTAAATAATTCTCGGAAACCTCCTTCCTCAGTGGTACTTATTTAATACACATCTTGTTACTTCCATATTCAGCTTTTTCGAACCCTATTGAGGGTTTATGGTGCTCAGTAGCAACAGCCTGGCCGACCTGGCTAGCACCAGACGAGCCTGGCCCATGGCCGGGCTCAGGGAGTAGCAAGACTCTCGAAACTCATCAAAGGCATATCAAAGATAAGGTAACGTATGACAGTTAACGAGGATATGTGTTGTGTGTCGCAGTTCTCTGGAGTTCTTCTTCTATGTTCATGCTAGTTTGAATTTCTGTGATGTGGTCAGAGCATTTTTTTTGTGGATATGACTATAATTAGTTCATTGTTGTTCGTGAAGATCAAATCCAGTGTATTTTCATTCTTTTTGGGTTCTGAAATCTGTTGGCTCAACAAAGTTCTCGCGAAGCACCATTAGCTGGTATGAATCTATTGAACTATCGTGCTTCCAGGTGCTGTTTCAGTAGTGTAGTTTACCTCTGAGCTCCTCACTCCTGAGATCCTCAAAATGGCGGCGCCCCTCCCCCCCCCTCCTTCACACTTAGATGTGAAATTTCACACCTAGATGTGAAGGGGCGGGGGGGGGGGGACCGCCGCCATTTTGAGAATCTCAGGAGTGAGGACCTCAGAGGAAAACTACACTACTGACTTCTAGTACAAAGCTGTGATTTGCCTGTCTACCATTTCCAGTTTGAGAGTGAAATCTCTTCTGAGGATATCTCGTGTAGAAGTCTCAAGGTTTACAAGGCAGGTTGATAAGTAAGACAACAGTTGGGTAGCTTTATTCTGAAACGTTTCGCCCACACAGTAGGCTTCTTTAGTCGAGTACAGAGGAGGCAGCAGAAGACATAGTTTTGAGGTAGTCAGTCCCTCAGCCTGGAGAATTATTTTGCTCCATAGTCTGGAACAGTATGGAGACTTGTATACTGTCAGGTGTGAGGCGTCTGTCATCCTTGTATACTGTCAGAGGTGAGGCGTCTGTCATCCTTGTATACTGTCAGAGGTGAGGCGTCTATCATCCTTGTATACTGTCAGAGGTGAGGCGTCTATCATCCTTGTATACTGTCAGAGGTGAAGCATCTGTCATCCTTGTATACTGTCAGAGGTGAGGCGTCTGTCATCCTTGTATACTGTCAGAGGTGAGGCGTCTATCATCCTTGTATACTGTCAGAGGTGAGGCGTCTGTCATCCTTGTATACTGTCAGAGGTGAGGCGTCTGTCATCCTTGTATACTGTCAGAGGTGAGGCGTCTGTCATCCTTGTATACTGTCAGAGGTGAGGCGTCTGTCATCCTTGTATACTGTCAGAGGTGAGGCGTCTATCATCCTTGTATACTGTCAGAGGTGAGGCATCTGTCATCCATGTATACTGTCAGAGGTGAGGCGTCTGTCATCCTTGTATACTGTCAGAGGTGAGGCGTCTGTCATCCTTGTATACTGTCAGAGGTGAGGCGTTTATCATCCTTGTATACTGTCAGAGGTGAGACGTCTGTCATCCTTGTATACTGTCAGAGGTGAGGCGTCTGTCATCCTTGTATACTGTCAGAGGTGAGGCGTCTGTCATCCTTGTATACTGTCAGAGGTGAGGCGTCTATCATCCTTGTATACTGTCAGAGGTGAGGCGTCTGTCATCCTTGTATACTGTCAGAGGTGAGGCGTCTGTCATCCTTGTATACTGTCAGAGGTGAGGCGTCTGTCATCCTTGTATACTGTCAGAGGTGAGGCGTCTGTCATCCTTGTATACTGTCAGAGGTGAGGCGTCTGTCATCCTTGTATACTGTCAGAGGTGAGGCGTCTGTCATCCTTGTATACTGTCAGAGGTGAGGCATCTGTCATCCTTGTATACTGTCAGAGGTGAGGCGTCTGTCATCCTTGTATACTGTCAGAGGTGAGGCGTCTGTCATCCTTGTATACTGTCAGAGGTGAGGCGTCTGTCATCCTTGTATACTGTCAGAGGTGAGGCGTCTGTCATCCTTGTATACTGTCAGAGGTGAGGCGTCTGTCATCCTTGTATACTGTCAGAGGTGAGGCATCTGTCATCCTTGTATACTGTCAGAGGTGAGGCGTCTGTCATCCTTGTATACTGTCAGAGGTGAGGCATCTGTCATCCTTGTATACTGTCAGAGGTGAGGCGTCAGTCATCCTTGTATACTGTCAGAGGTGAGGCGTCTGTCATCCTTGTATACTGTCAGAGGTGAGGCGTCTGTCATCCTTGTATACTGTCAAAGGTGAGGCATCTGTCATTCTTGTATACTGTCAGAGGTGAGGCGTCTGTCATCCTTGTATACTGTCAGAGGTGAGGCGTCTGTCATCCTTGTATACTGTCAGAGGTGAGGCGTCTGTCATCCTTGTATATTGTCAGAGGTGAGGCGTCTGTCATCCTTGTATACTGTCAGAGGTGAGGCGTCTGTCATCCTTGTATACTGTCAGAGGTGAGGCGTCTGTCATCCTTGTATGCTGTCAGAGGTGAGGCGTCTGTCATCCTTGTATACTGTCAGAGGTGAGGCGTCTAACATCCTTGTATACTGTCAGAGGTGAGGCGTCTGTCATCCTTGTATACTGTCAGAGGTGAGGCGTCTATCATCCTTGTATACTGTCAAAGGTGAGGCGTCTGTCATCCTTGTATACTGTCAAAGGTGAGGCGTCTGTCATCCTTGTATACTGTCAGAGGTGAGGCGTCTGTCATCCTTGTATACTGTCAGAGGTGAGGCGTCTGTCATCCTTGTATACTGTCAGAGGCGAGGCGTCTGTCATCCTTTTATACTGTCAGAGGTGAGGCGTCTGTCAACCTTGTATACTGTCAGAGGCGAGGCGTCTGTCATCCTTTTATACTGCCAGAGGTGAGGCGTCTGTCATCCTTGTATACTGCCAGAGGTGAGGCGTCTATCATCCTTGTATACTGTCAGAGGTGAGGCGTCTGTCTATCATCCTTGTATACTGTCAGAGGTGAGGCGTCTGTCATCCTTGTATATTGTCAGAGGTGAGGCGTCTGTCATCCTTGTATATTGTCAGAGGTGAGGCGTCTGTCATCGTTATCTATTCCGGCAACTCCCCAGACGTTGCTGACAGTGTTTATATACCAGGGTGATAACTAGGTTCTTGTAGTCCACTGGGTGTGGAAGGTGTATTGGATTGGTGTTGGAGGTGTGAGAGTATTGGGTGGGTGTGTGAGGTGTGTGAGAGAGTATTGGATGGGTGTGTGAGGTGTGTGGGTGAGTATTGGATGGGTGTGTGAGGTGTGTGGGTGAGTATTGGATGGGTGTGTGAGGTGTGTGAGAGAGTATTGGATGGGTGTGTGAGGTGTGTGGGTGAGTATTGGATGGGTGTGTGAGGTGTGTGAGAGAGTATTGGATGGGTGTGTGAGAGAGTATTGGATGGGTGTGTGAGAGAGTATTGGATGGGTGTGTGAGGTGTGTGAGAGAGTATTGGATGGGTGTGTGAGGTGTGTGAGAGAGTATTGGATGGGTGTGTGAGAGAGTATTGGATGGGTGTGTGAGGTGTGTGAGAGAGTATTGGATGGGTGTGTGAGAGAGTATTGGATGGGTGTGGGAGGTGTGAGAGAGAGTATTGGGTGGGTGTGTGAGGTGTGTGAGAGAGTATTGGATGGGTGTGTGAGGTGTGTGGGTGAGTATTGGATGGGTGTGTGAGGTGTGTGAGAGAGTATTGGATGGGTGTGTGAGAGAGTATTGGATGGGTGTGTGAGGTGTGTGGGTAAGTATTGGATGGGTGTGTGAGAGAGTATTGGATGGGTGTGTGAGGTGTGTGAGAGAGTATTGGATGGGTGTGTGAGAGAGTATTGGATGGGTGTGTGAGGTGTGTGGGTGAGTATTGGATGGGTGGGTG
The DNA here is from genome assembly GCF_038502225.1 of Cherax quadricarinatus. NCBI lineage: Eukaryota > Metazoa > Arthropoda > Malacostraca > Decapoda > Parastacidae > Cherax > Cherax quadricarinatus. Next base: position 49,325,234 of record NC_091298.1, read on the forward strand.
AGTATTGGATGGGTGGGTGAGGTGTGTGAGAGAGTATTGGATGGGTGTGTGAGAGAGTATTGGATGGGTGTGTGAGTATTAGATGGGTGTGTGAGGTGTGTGAGAGAGTATTGGATGGGTGTGTGAGGTGTATGGGTGTGTGAGGTGTGTGAGAGTTTTGGATGGGTGTGTGAGAGAGTTTTGGATGGGTGTGTGAGAGAGTTTTGGATGGGTGCGTGAGGTGTGTGAGAGAGTATTGGATGGGTGTGTGAGGTGTGTGAGAGAGTATTGGATGGGTGTGTGAGGTGTGTGAGAGAGTATTGGATGGGTGTGTGAGGTGTGTGAGAGAGTATTGGATGGGTGTGTGAGGTGTGTGAGAGAATATTGGATGGGTGTGTGAGGCGTGTGAGAGAGTATTGGATGGGTGTGTGAGGTGTGTGAGAGAGTATTGCATGGGTGTGTGAGGTGTGTGGGTGAGTATTGGATGGGTGTGTGAGGTGTGTGAGAGAGTATTGGATGGGTGTGTGAGGTGTGTGGGTGAGTATTGGATGGGTGTGTGAGGTGTGTGAGAGAGTTTTGGATGGGTGTGTGAGAGAGTTTTGGATGGGTGCGTGAGGTGTGTGAGAGAGTATTGGATGGGTGTGTGAGGTGTGTGGGTGAGTATTGGATGGGTGTGTGAGGTGTGTGAGAGAGTATTGTATGGATGTGTGAGGTGTGTGAGAGAGTATTGGATGGGTGTGTGAGGTGTGTGAGAGAATATTGGATGGGTGTGTGAGGCGTGTGAGAGAGTATTGGATGGGTGTGTGAGGTGTGTGAGAGAGTATTGCATGGGTGTGTGAGGTGTGTGGGTGAGTATTGGATGGGTGTGTGAGGTGTGTGAGAGAGTATTGGATGGGTGTGTGAGGTGTGTGGGTGAGTATTGGATGGGTGTGTGAGGTGTGTGAGAGAGTATTGGATGGGTGTGTGAGGTGTGTGAGAGAGTATTGGATGGGTGTGTGATCTGTGTGGGTAAGTATTGGATGGGTGTGTGAGAGAGTATTGGATGGGTGCGTGAGAGAGTATTGGATGGGTGTGTGAGGTGTGTGAGAGAGTATTGGATGGGTGTGTGAGAGAGTATTGGATGGGTGTGTGAGGTGTGTGGGTGAGTATTGGATGGGTGGGTGAGTATTGGATGGGTGGGTGAGGTGTGTGAGAGAGTATTGGATGGGTGTGTGAGAGAGGATTGGATGGGTGTGTGAGTATTAGATGGGTGTGTGAAGTGTGTGAGAGAGTATTGGATGGGTGTGTGAGGTGTGTGGGTGAGTATTGGATGGGTGTGTGAGGTGTGTGAGAGTTTTGGATGGGTGTGTGAGAGAGTTTTGGATGGGTGTGTGAGAGAGTTTTGGATGGGTGCGTGAGGTGTGTGAGAGAGTAGTATGTGTGAGAGAGTATTGGGTGTGTGAGGTGTGTGAGTAGAGTATGTGGATATTGGATGGGTGTGTGAGGTGTGTGAGAGAGTATTGGATGGGTGTGTGAGGTGTGTGAGAGAATATTGGATGGGTGTGTGAGGCGTGTGAGAGAGTATTGGATGGGTGTGTGAGGTGTGTGAGAGAGTATTGGATGGGTGTGTGAGGTGTGTGGGTAAGTATTGGATGGGTGTGTGAGAGAGTATTGGATGGGTGTGTGAGGTGTGTGAGAGAGTATTGGATGGGTGTGTGAGAGAGTATTGGATGGGTGTGTGAGGTGTGTGGGTGAGTATTGGATGGGTGTGTGAGGTGTACTCACCTAGTTGAGGTTGCGGGGGTCGAGTCCTAGCTCCTGGCCCCGCCTCTTCACTGATCGCTACTAGGTCACTCTCCCTGAGCCGTGAGCTTTATCATACCTCTGCTTAAAGCTATGTATGGATCCTGCCTCCACTACATCGCTTCCCAAACTATTCCACTTACTGACTACTCTGTGGCTGAAGAAATACTTCCTAACATCCCTGTGATTCATCTGTGTCTTCAGCTTCCAACTGTGTCCCCTTGTTACTGTGTCCAATCTCTGGAACATCCTGTCTTTGTCCACCTTGTCAATTCCTCTCAGTATTTTGTATGTCGTTATCATGTCCCCCCTATCTCTCCTGTCCTCCAGTGTCGTCAGGTTGATTTCCCTTAACCTCTCCTCGTAGGACATACCTCTTAGCTCTGGGACTAGTCTTGTTGCAAACCTTTTCACTTTCTCTAGTTTCTTCACGTGCTTGGCTAGGTGTGGGTTCCAAACTGGTGCCGCATACTCCAATATGGGCCTAACATACACGGTGTACAGGGTCCTGAATGATTCCTTATTAAGATGTCGGAATGCTGTTCTGAGGTTTGCTAGGCGCCCATATGCTGCAGCAGTTATTTGGTTGATGTGCGCTTCAGGAGATGTGCCTGGTGTTATACTCACCCCAAGATCTTTTTCCTTGAGTGAGGTTTGTAGTCTCTGACCCCCTAGACTGTACTCCGTCTGCGGCCTTCTTTGCCCTTCCCCAATCTTCATGACTTTGCACTTGGTGGGATTGAACTCCAGGAGCCAATTGCTGGACCAGGTCTGCAGCCTGTCCAGATCCCTTTGTAGTTCTGCCTGGTCTTCGATCGAGTGAATTCTTCTCATCAACTTCACGTCATCTGCAAACAGGGACACCTCAGAGTCTATTCCTTCCGTCATGTCGTTCACAAATACCAGAAACAGCACTGGTCCTAGGACTGACCCCTGCGGGACCCCGCTGGTCACAGGTGCCCACTCTGACACCTCGCCACGTACCATGACTCGCTGCTGTCTTCCTGACAAGTATTCCCTGATCCATTGTAGTGCCTTCCCTGTTATCCCTGCTTGGTCCTCCAGTTTTTGCACCAATCTCTTGTGTGGAACTGTGTCAAACGCCTTCTTGCAGTCCAAGAGAATGCAATCCACCCACCCCTCTCTCTCTTGTCTTACTGCTGTCACCATGTCATAGAACTCCAGTAGGTTTGTGACACAGGATTTCCCATCCCTGAAACCATGTTGGCTGCTGTTGATGAGATCATTCCTTTCTAGGTGTTCCACCACTCTTCTCCTGATAATCTTCTCCATGATTTTGCATACTATACATGTCAGTGACACTGGTCTGTAGTTTAATGCTTCATGTCTGTCTCATTTTTTAAAGATTGGGACTACATTTGCTGTCTTCCATGCCTCAGGCAATCTCCCTGTTTCGATAGATGTATTGAATATTGTTGTTAGGGGTACACATAGCGCCTCTGCTCCCTCTCTCAATACCCATGGGGAGATGTTATCTGGCCCCATTGCCTTTGAGGTATCTAGCTCACTCAGAAGCCTCTTCACTTCTTCCTCGGTTGTGTGCACTGTGTCCAGCACTTGGTGGTGTGCCCCACCTCTCCGTCTTTCTGGAGTCCCTTCTGTCTCCTCTGTGAACACTTCTTTGAATCTCTTGTTGAGTTCTTCACATACTTCACGGTCATTTCTTGTCTCTCCTCCTTCCTTCCTTAGCCTGATTACCTGGTCCTTGACTGTTGTTTTCCTCCTGATGTGGCTGTACAACAGTTTCGGGTCAGATTTGGCTTTCACTGCTATGTCATTTTCATATT
>NC_091298.1:49333802-49391302 GCF_038502225.1 Cherax quadricarinatus
GGATGGGTGTGTGAGGTGTATGGGTGAGTATTGGATGGGTGTGTGGGTGAGTATTGGATGGGTGTGTGGGTGAGTATTGGATGGGTGTGTGGGTGAGTATTGGATGGGTGTGTGGGTGAGTATTGGATGGGTGTGTGAGGTGTGTGAGAGAGTATTGGATGGGTGTGTGAGGTGTGTGAGAGAGTATTGGATAGGTGTGTTAGATGTGTGAGAGAGTATTGGATGGGTGTGTGAGGTGTGTGGGTGAGTATTGGATGGGTGTGTGAGGTGTGTGAGAGAGTATTGGATGGGTGTGTGAGGTGTGTGGGTGAGTATTGAATGAGTGTGTGAGGTGTGTGGGTAAGTATTGGATGGGTGTGTGAGGTGTGTGAGAGAGTATTGGATGGGTGTGTGAGGTGTATGGGTGAGTATTGGATGGGTGTGTGAGAGTATTGGATGGGTGTGTGAGGTGTGTGAGAGAGTATTGGATGGGTGTGTGAGAGAGTATTGGATGGGTGTGTGAAGTGTGTGGGTGAGTATTGGATGAGTGTGTGAGGTGTGTGAGGTGTGTGAGAGAGTATTGGATGGGTGTGTGAGGTGTGTGAGAGAGTATTGGATGGGTGTGTGAGGTGTGTGGGTGAGTATTGGATGGGTGTGTGAGAGAGTATTGGATGGGTGTGTGAGGTGTGTGGGTGAGTATTGGATGGGTGTGTGAGAGAGTATTGGATGGGTGTGTGAGATGTGTGGGTAAGTATTGGATGGGTGTGTGATGTATGTGGGAGAGTATTGGATGGGTGTGTGAGGTATGTGGGAGAGTATTGGATGGGTGTGTGGGTGAGTATTGGATGGGTGTGTGAGGTGTGTGAGGTGTGTGAGAGAGTATTGGATGGGTGTGTGAGGTGTGTGAGAGAGTATTGGATGGGTGTGTGAGGTGTGTGGGTGAGTATTGGATGGGTGTGTGAGGTGTGTGGGTGAGTATTGGATGGGTGTGTGAGGTGTGTGGGAGAGTATTGGATGGGTGTGTGAGGTGTGTGGGTGAGTATTGGATGGGTGTGTGAGGTGTGTGAGAGTATTGGATGGGTGTGTGAGGTGTGTGGGAGAGTATTGGATGGGTGTGTGAGAGAGTATTGGATGGGTGTGTGAGGTGTGTGGGTGAGTATTGGATGATTGTGTGAGATGTGTGTGTATTTGATGGGTGTGTGAGGTGTGTGGGAGAGTATTGGATGGGTGTGTGAGGTGTGTGAGAGAGTATTGGATGGGTGTGTGAGGTGTGTGAGAGAGTATTGGATGGGTGTGTGAGGTGTGTGAGAGAGTATTGGATGGGTGTGTGAGGTGTGTGGGTGAGTATTGGATGGGTGTGTGAGAGAGTATTGGATGGGTGTGTGGGTGAGTATTGGATGGGTGTGTGACGTGTGTGGGTGAGTATTGGATGGGTGTGTGAGGTGTGTGGGAGAGTACTGGATGGGTGTGTGAGAGAGTATTGGATGGGTGTGTGAGAGAGTATTGGATGGGTGTGTGAGGTGTGTGAGAGAGTATTGGATGGGTGTGTGGGTGAGTATTGGATGGGTGTGTGACGTGTGTGAGAGAGTATTGGATGGGTGTGTGAGGTGTGTGGGAGAGTACTGGATGGGTGTGTGAGAGAGTATTGGATGGGTGTGTGAGAGAGTATTGGATGGGTGTGTGAGGTGTGTGGGAGAGTATTGGATGGGTGTGTGAGGTGTGTGGGTGAGTATTGGATGGGTGTGTGAAGTGTGTGAGAGAGTATTGGATGGGCGAGTGAGGTGTGTGGGTGAGTATTGGATGGGTGTGTGAGGTGTGTGAGAGAGTATTGGATGGGTATGTGAGGTGTGTGGGAGAATATTGGATGGGTGTGGGAGGTGTGTGGGAGAGTATTGGATGGGTGTGTGAGGTGTGTGGGTGAGTATTGGATGGATGTGTGAGGTGTGTGTGAGAGTATTGGATGGGTGTGTGAGGTGTGTGTGGAGAGTATTGGATGGGTGTGGGAGGTGTGTGGGAGAGTATTGGATGGGTGTGTGAGGTGTGTGGGTGAGTATTGGATGGGTGTGTGAGGTGTGTGAGAGAGTATTGGATGGGTCCTTGAGGTGTGTGGGTGAGTATTGGATGGGTGTGTGAGGTGTGTGGGTGAGTATTGGATGGGTGTGGGAGGTTTGTGGGAGAGTATTGGATGGGTGTGGGAGGTGTGTGGAAGAGTATTGGATGGGTGTGTGAGGTGTGTGGGTGAGTATTGGATGGGTGTGTGAGGTGTGTGGGAGAGTATTGGATGGGTGTGGGAGGTGTGTGGGTGAGTATTGGATAGGTGTGTGAGATGTGTGGGTGAGTATTGGATGGGTGTGTGAGGTGTGTGGGAGAGTATTCGATGGGTGTGTGAGGTGTGTGGGAGAGTATTGGATGGGTGTGTGAGAGAGTATTGGATGGGTGTGTGAGATGTGTGGGTAAGTATTGGATGGGTGTGTGATGTGTGTGGGAGAGTATTGGATGGGTGTGTGAGGTTTGTGGGAGAGTTTTGGATGGGTGTGTGGGTGAGTATTGGATGGGTGTGTGAGGTGTGTGAGAGAGTATTGGATGGGTGTGTGAGGTGTGTGAGTATTGGATGGGTGTGTGAGGTGTGTGGGTGAGTATTGGATGGGTGTGTGAGGTGTGTGGGTGAGTATTGGATGGGTGTGTGAGGTGTGTGGGAGAGTATTGGATGGGTGTGTGAGGTGTGTGGTTGAGTATTGGATGGGTGTGTGAAGTGTGTGAGAGAGTATTGGATGGGCGAGTGAGGTGTGTGGGTGAGTATTGGATGGGTGTGTGAGGTGTGTGTGAGAGTATTGGATGGGTGTGTGAGGTGTGTGGGAGAATATTGGATGGGTGTGGGAGGTGTGTGGGAGAGTATTGGATGGGTGTGTGAGAGAGTATTGGATGGGTGTGTGAGGTGTGTGAGAGAGTATTGGATGGGTGTGTGAGAGAGTATTGGATGGGTGTGTGAGGTGTGTGGGAGAGTATTCGATGGGTGTGTGGGTGAGTATTGGATGGGTGTGTGAGGTGTGTGAGAGAGTATTGGATGGGTGTGTGAGGTGTGTGAGAGAGTATTGGATGGGTGTGTGAGGTGTGTGGGTGAGTATTGGATGGGTGTGTGAGGTGTGTGGGTGAGTATTGGATGGGTGTGTGAGGTGTGTGGGTGAGTATTGGATGGGTGTGTGAGGTGTGTGGGAGAGTATTGGATGGGTGTGTGAGGTGTGTGGGTGAGTATTGGATGGGTGTGTGAGGTGTGTGAGAGTATTGGATGGGTGTGTGAGGTGTGTGGGAGAGTATTGGATGGGTGTGTGAGGTGTGTGGCAGAGTATTGGATGGGTGTGTGAGAGAGTATTGGATGGGTGTGTGAGGTGTGTGGGAGAGTATTGGATGGGTGTGTGAGATGTGTGTGTATTTGATGGGTGTGTGAGGTGTGTGGGAGAGTATTGGATGGGTGTGTGAGGTGTGTGAGAGAGTATTGGATGGGTGTGTGAGGTGTGTGGGTGAGTATTGGATGGGTGTGTGAGAGAGTATTGGATGGGTGTGTGGGTGAGTATTGGATGGGTATGTGACGTGTGTGGGTGAGTATTGGATGGGTGTGTGACGTATGTGGGTGAGTATTGGATGGGTGTGTGAGGTGTGTGAGAGAGTATTGGATGGGTGTGTGAGGTGTGTGGGAGAGTATTGGATGGGTGTGTGAGGTGTGTGAGAGAGTATTGGATGGGTGTGTGAGAGAGTATTGGATGGGTGTGTGAGGTGTGTGGGAGAGTATTGGATGGGTGTGTGAGGTGTGTGGGTGAGTATTGGATGGATGTGTGAAGTGTGTGAGAGAGTATTGGATGGGCGAGTGAGGTGTGTGGGTGAGTATTGGATGGGTGTGTGAGGTGTGTGTGAGAGTATTGGATGGGTGTGTGAGGTGTGTGGGAGAATATTGGATGGGTGTTGGGAGGTGTGTGGGAGAGTATTGGATGGGTGTGTGAGGTGTGTGGGAGAGTATTGGATGGGTGGAGGAGGTGTGTGGGAGGGTATTGGATGGGTGTGTGAGGTGTGTGGGTGAGTATTGGATGGGTGTGTGGGAGAGTATTGGATGGGTGTGGGAGGTGTGTGGGAGAGTATTGGATGGGTGTGTGAGGTGTGTGGGTGAGTATTGGATGGATGTGTGAGGTGTTTGAGAGAGTATTGGATGGGTGTGTGAGGTGTGTGGGAGAGTATTGGATGGGTGTGGGAGGTGTGTGGGAGAGTATTGGATGGGTGTGTGAGGTGTGTGGGTGAGTATTGGATGGGTGTGTGAGGTGTGTGAGAGAGTATTGGATGGGTCCGTGAGGTGTGTGGGTGAGTTTTGGATGGGTGTGTGAAGTGTGTGGGTGAGTATTGGATGGGTGTGCTAGGTGTGTGGGAGAGTATTGGATGGGTGTGGGAGGTGTGTGGAAGAGTATTGGATGGGTGTGTGAGGTGTGTGGGTGAGTATTGGATGGGTGTGTGAGGTGTGTGGGAGAGTATTGGATGGGTGTGGGAGGTGTGTGGGTGAGTATTGGATAGGTGTGTGAGATGTGTGGGTGAGTATTGGATGGGTGTGTGAGGTGTGTGGGACAGTATTGGACGGGTGTGTGAGGTGTGTGGGAGAGTATTGGATGGGTGTGGGAGGTGTGTGGGAGAGTATTGGATGGGTGTGTGTGTGGGAGAGTATTGGATGGGTGTGTGAGGTGTGTGTGAGAGTATTGGATGGGTGTGTGCGGTGTGTGGGAGAGTATTGGATGGGTGTGTGAGGTGTGTGGGTGAGTATTGGATGGGTGTGTGAGGTATGTGGGTGAGTATTGGATGGGTGTGTGAGGTGTGTGGGAGAGTATTGGATGGGTGTGTGAGGTGTGTGGGTGAGTATTGGATGGGTGTGTGAGGTGTGTGGGTGAGTATTGGATGGGTGTGTGAGGTGTGTGGGTGAGTATTGGATGGGTGTGTGAGGTGTGTGGGTGAGTATTGGATGGGTGTGTGAGGTGTGTGGGAGAGTATTGGATGGGTGTGTGAGGTGTGTGGGAGAGTATTGGATGGGTGTGTGAGGTGTGTGGGAGAGTATTGGATGGGTGTGTGAGGTGTGTGGGAGAGTATTGGATGGGTGTGTGAGGTGTGTGGGAGAGTATTGGATGGGTGTGTGAGAGAGTATTGGATGGGTGTGTGAGGTGTGTGGGAGAGTATTGGATGGGTGTGTGAGGTGTGTGGGAGAGTATTGGATGGGTGTGTGAGGTGTGTGGGAGAGTATTGGATGGGTGTGTGAGGTGTGTGGGAGAGTATTGGATGGGTGCGTGAGAGAGTATTGGATGGGTGTGTGAGGTGTGTGGGAGAGTATTGGATGGGTGTGTGAGGTGTGTGGGAGAGTATTGGATGGATGTGTGAGGTGTGTGGGAGAGTATTGGATGGGTGTGTGAGGTGTGTGGGAGAGTATTTGATGTGTGTGTTAGGTGTGTGGGTGAGTATTGGATGGGTGTGTGAGGTGTGTGGGAGAGTATTGGATGGGTGTGTGAGGTGTGTGGGAGGGTATTGGATGGGTGTGTGAGGTGTGTGAGAGAGTATTGGATGGGTTTGTTAGATGTGTGAGAGAGTATTGGATGGGTGTGTGAGGTGTGTGGGTGAGTATTGGATGGGTGTGTGAGGTGTGTGAGAGAGTATTGGATGGGTGTGTGAGGTGTGTGGGTGAGTATTGAATGAGTGTGTGAGGTGTGTGGGTAAGTATTGGATGGGTGTGTGAGGTGTGTGAGAGAGTATTGGATGGGTGTGTGAGGTGTGTGGGTAAGTATTGGATGGGTGTGTGAGAGAGTATTGGATGGGTGTGTGAGAGAGTATTGGATGGGTGTGTGAGAGAGTATTGGATGGGTGTGTGGGTGAGTATTGGATGAGTGTGTGAGGTGTGTGAGAGAGTTCTGCATGGGTGTGTGAGAGAGTATTGGATGGGTGTGTGAAGTGTGTGGGTGAGTATTGGATGGGTGTGTGAGAGAGTATTGGATGGGTGTGTGAGATGTGTGGGTAAGTATTGGATGGGTGTGTGATGTGTGTGGGAGAGTATTGGCTGGGTGTGTGAGGTGTGTGAGAGAGTTCTGCATGGGTGTGTGAGAGAGTATTGGATGGGTGTGTGAGAGAGTATTGGATGGGTGTGTGGGTGAGTATTGGATGGGTGTGTGAGGTGTGTTGGTGAGTATTGGATGGGTGTGTGAGGTGTGTGAGAGAGTTCTGCATGGGTGTGTGTGAGAGTATTGGATGGGTGTGTGAAGTGTGTGGGTGAGTATTGGATGGGTGTGTGAGATGTGTGGGAGAGTATTGGCTGGGTGTGTGAGGTGTGTGGGAGAGTATTGGATGGGTGTGTGGGTGAGTATTGGATGGGTGTGTGAGGTGTGTGAGAGAGTATTGGATGGGTGTGTGAGGTGTGTGAGAGAGTATTGGATGGGTGTGTGAGGTGTGTGGGTGAGTATTGGATGGGTGTGTGAGGTGTGTGGGTGAGTATTGGATGGGTGTGTGAGGTGTGTGGGAGAGTATTGGATGGGTGTGTGAGGTGTGTGGGTGAGTATTGGATGGGTGTGTGAGGTGTGTGAGAGTATTGGATGGGTGTGTGAGGTGTGTGGGAGAGTATTGGATGGGTGTGTGAGAGAGTATTGGATGGGTGTGTGAGGTGTGTGGGAGAGTATTGGATGATTGTGTGAGATGTGTGTGTATTTGATGGCTGTGTGAGGTGTGTGGGAGAGTATTGGATGGGTGTGTGAGAGAGTATTGGATGGGTGTGTGAGGTGTGTGAGAGAGTATTGGATGGGTGTGTGAGGTGTGTGGGTGAGTATTGGATGGGTGTGTGAGGTGTGTGGGTGAGTATTGGATGGGTGTGTGAGAGAGTATTGGATGGGTGTGTGAGGTGTGTGAGAGAGTATTGGATGGGTGTGTGAGGTGTGTGGGTGAGTATTGGATGGGTGTGTGAGAGAGTATTGGATGGGTGTGTGGGTGAGTATTGGATGGGTGTGTGACGTGTGTGGGTGAGTATTGGATGAGTGTGTGAGGTGTGTGGGAGAGTACTGGATGGGTGTGTGAGGTGTGTGGGAGAGTACTGGATGGGCGTGTGAGAGAGTATTGGATGGGTGTGTGAGGTGTGTGGGAGAGTACTGGATGGGTGTGTGAGAGAGTATTGGATGGGTGTGTGAGGTGTGTGGGAGAGTACTGGATGGGTGTGTGAGAGAGTATTGGATGGGTGTGTGAGAGAGTATTGGATGGGTGTGTGAGGTGTGTGGGAGAGTATTGGATGGGTGTGTGAGGTGTGTGGGTGAGTATTGGATGGGTGTGTGAAGTGTGTGAGAGAGTATTGGATGGGCGAGTGAGGTGTGTGGGTGAGTATTGGATGGGTGTGTGAGGTGTGTGAGAGAGTATTGGATGGGTGTGTGAGGTGTGTGGGAGAATATTGGATGGGTGTGGGAGGTGTGTGGGAGAGTATTGGATGGGTGTGTGAGGTGTGTGGGTGAGTATTGGATGGATGTGTGAGGTGTGTGTGAGAGTATTGGATGGGTGTGTGAGGTGTGTGTGGAGAGTATTGGATGGGTGTGGGAGGTGTGTGGGAGAGTATTGGATGGGTGTGTGAGGTGTGTGGGTGAGTATTGGATGGGTGTGTGAGGTGTGTGAGAGAGTATTGGATGGGTCCGTGAGGTGTGTGGGTGAGTATTGGATGGGTGTGTGAGGTGTGTGGGTGAGTATTGGATGGGTGTGGGAGGTTTGTGGGAGAGTATTGGATGGGTGTGGGAGGTGTGTGGAAGAGTATTGGATGGGTGTGTGAGGTGTGTGGGTGAGTATTGGATGGGTGTGTGAGGTGTGTGGGAGAGTATTGGATGGGTGTGGGAGGTGTGTGGGTGAGTATTGGATAGGTGTGTGAGATGTGTGGGTGAGTATTGGATGGGTGTGTGAGGTGTGTGGGAGAGTATTCGATGGGTGTGTGAGGTGTGTGGGAGAGTATTGGATGGGTGTGTGAGAGAGTATTGGATGGGTGTGTGAGATGTGTGGGTAAGTATTGGATGGGTGTGTGATGTGTGTGGGAGAGTATTGGATGGGTGTGTGAGGTTTGTGGGAGAGTTTTGGATGGGTGTGTGGGTGAGTATTGGATGGGTGTGTGAGGTGTGTGAGAGAGTATTGGATGGGTGTGTGAGGTGTGTGAGTATTGGATGGGTGTGTGAGGTGTGTGGGTGAGTATTGGATGGGTGTGTGAGGTGTGTGGGTGAGTATTGGATGGGTGTGTGAGGTGTGTGGGAGAGTATTGGATGGGTGTGTGAGGTGTGTGGTTGAGTATTGGATGGGTGTGTGAAGTGTGTGAGAGAGTATTGGATGGGCGAGTGAGGTGTGTGGGTGAGTATTGGATGGGTGTGTGAGGTGTGTGTGAGAGTATTGGATGGGTGTGTGAGGTGTGTGGGAGAATATTGGATGGGTGTGGGAGGTGTGTGGGAGAGTATTGGATGGGTGTGTGAGAGAGTATTGGATGGGTGTGTGAGATGTGTGGGTAAGTATTGGATGGGTGTGTGATGTGTGTGGGAGAGTATTGGATGGGTGTGTGAGGTGTGTGGGAGAGTATTGGATGGGTGTGTGGGTGAGTATTGGATGGGTGTGTGAGGTATGTGGGTGAGTATTGGATGGGTGTGTGAGGTGTGTGGGAGAGTATTGGATGGGTGTGTGAGGTGTGTGGGTGAGTATTGGATGGGTGTGTGAGGTGTGTGGGTGAGTATTGGATGGGTGTGTGAGGTGTGTGGGTGAGTATTGGATGGGTGTGTGAGGTGTGTGGGTGAGTATTGGATGGGTGTGTGAGGTGTGTGGGAGAGTATTGGATGGGTGTGTGAGGTGTGTGGGAGAGTATTGGATGGGTGTGTGAGGTGTGTGGGAGAGTATTGGATGGGTGTGTGAGGTGTGTGGGAGAGTATTGGATGGGTGTGTGAGGTGTGTGGGAGAGTATTGGATGGGTGTGTGAGAGAGTATTGGATGGGTGTGTGAGGTGTGTGGGAGAGTATTGGATGGGTGTGTGAGGTGTGTGGGAGAGTATTGGATGGGTGTGTGAGGTGTGTGGGAGAGTATTGGATGGGTGTGTGAGGTGTGTGGGAGAGTATTGGATGGGTGCGTGAGAGAGTATTGGATGGGTGTGTGAGGTGTGTGGGAGAGTATTGGATGGGTGTGTGAGGTGTGTGGGAGAGTATTGGATGGGTGTGTGAGGTGTGTGGGAGAGTATTGGATGGGTGTGTGAGGTGTGTGGGAGAGTATTTGATGTGTGTGTTAGGTGTGTGGGTGAGTATTGGATGGGTGTGTGAGGTGTGTAGGAGAGTATTGGATGGGTGTGTGAGGTGTGTGGGAGGGTATTGGATGGGTGTGTGAGGTGTGTGAGAGAGTATTGGATGGGTGTGTTAGATGTGTGAGAGAGTATTGGATGGGTGTGTGAGGTGTGTGGGTGAGTATTGGATGGGTGTGTGAGGTGTGTGAGAGAGTATTGGATGGGTGTGTGAGGTGTGTGAGAGAGTATTGGATGGGTGTGTGAGGTGTATGGGTGAGTATTGGATGGGTGTGTGAGAGTATTGGATGGGTGTGTGAGGTGTGTGAGAGAGTATTGGATGGGTGTGTGAGGTGTATGGGTGAGTATTGAATGAGTGTGTGAGGTGTGTGGGTAAGTATTGGATGGGTGTGTGAGGTGTGTGAGAGAGTATTGGATGGGTGTGTGAGGTGTATGGGTGAGTATTGGATGGGTGTGTGAGAGTATTGGATGGGTGTGTGAGGTGTGTGAGAGAGTATTGGATGGGTGTGTGAGAGAGTATTGGATGGGTGTGTGGGTGAGTATTGGATGAGTGTGTGAGGTGTGTGAGAGAGTATTGGATGGGTGTGTGAGAGAGTATTGGATGGGTGTGTGAGAGAGTATTGGATGGGTGTGTGAGATGTGTGGGTAAGTATTGGATGGGTGTGTGATGTGTGTGGGAGAGTATTGGCTGGGTGTGTGGGTGAGTATTGGATGGGTGTTTGAGGTGTGTGAGGTGTGTGAGAGAGTATTGGATGGGTGTGTGAGGTGTGTGGGAGAGTATTGGATGGGTGTGTGGGTGAGTATTGGATGGGTGTTTGAGGTGTGTGAGGTGTGTGAGAGAGTATTGGATGGGTGTGTGAGGTGTGTGAGAGAGTATTGGATGGGTGTGTGGGTGAGTATTGGATGGGTGTTTGAGGTGTGTGAGGTGTGTGAGAGAGTATTGGATGGGTGTGTGAGGTGTGTGGGAGAGTATTGGATGGGTGTGTGGGTGAGTATTGGATGGGTGTTTGAGGTGTGTGAGGTGTGTGAGAGAGTATTGGATGGGTGTGTGAGGTGTGTGAGAGAGTATTGGATGGGTGTGTGAGGTGTGTGGGTGAGTATTGGATGGGTGTGTGAGGTGTGTGGGTGAGTATTGGATGGGTGTGTGAGGTGTGTGGGTGAGTATTGGATGGGTGTGTGAGGTGTGTGGGTGAGTATTGGATGGGTGTGTGAGAGAGTATTGGATGGGTGTGTGAGATGTGTGGGTAAGTATTGGATGGGTGTGTGATGTGTGTGGGAGAGTATTGGCTGGGTGTGTGGGTGAGTATTGGATGGGTGTTTGAGGTGTGTGAGGTGTGTGAGAGAGTATTGGATGGGTGTGTGAGGTGTGTGGGAGAGTATTGGATGGGTGTGTGGGTGAGTATTGGATGGGTGTTTGAGGTGTGTGAGGTGTGTGAGAGAGTATTGGATGGGTGTGTGAGGTGTGTGAGAGAGTATTGGATGGGTGTGTGGGTGAGTATTGGATGGGTGTTTGAGGTGTGTGAGGTGTGTGAGAGAGTATTGGATGGGTGTGTGAGGTGTGTGGGAGAGTATTGGATGGGTGTGTGGGTGAGTATTGGATGGGTGTTTGAGGTGTGTGAGGTGTGTGAGAGAGTATTGGATGGGTGTGTGAGGTGTGTGAGAGAGTATTGGATGGGTGTGTGAGGTGTGTGGGTGAGTATTGGATGGGTGTGTGAGGTGTGTGGGTGAGTATTGGATGGGTGTGTGAGGTGTGTGGGAGAGTATTGGATGGGTGTGTGACGTGTGTGGGTGAGTATTGGATGGGTGTGTGGGTGAGAGTATTGGATGGGTGTGTGAGGTGTGTGGGAGAGTATTGGATGGGTGTGTGAGAGAGTATTGGATGGGTGTGTGAGGTGTGTGGGAGAGTATTGGATGATTGTGTGAGGTGTGTGAGAGAGTATTGGATGGGTGTGTGAGGTGTGTGGGTGAGTATTGGATGGGTGTGTGAGGTGTGTGAGAGAGTATTGGATGGGTGTGTGAGGTGTGTGGGTGAGTATTGGATGGGTGTGTGAGAGAGTATTGGATGAGTGTGTGAGGTGTGTGAGAGAGTATTGGATGGGTGTGTGAGGTGTGTGAGAGAGTATTGGATGGGTGTGTGAGGTGTGTGGGTGAGTATTGGATGGGTGTGTGAGAGAGTATTGGATGGGTGTGTGGGTGAGTATTGGATGGGTGTGGGAGGTGTGTGGGAGAGTATTGGATGGGTGTGTGAGGTGTGTGAGAGAGTATTGGATGGGTGTGTGAGGTGTGTGGGTGAGTATTGGATGGGTGTGTGAGGTGTGTGAGAGAGTATTGGATGGGTGTGTGAGGTGTGTGGGTGAGTATTGGATGGGTGTGTGAGGTGTGTGAGAGAGTATTGGATGGGTGTGTGAGGTGTGTGGGTGAGTATTGGATGGGTGTGTGAGGTGTGTGAGAGAGTATTGGATGGGTGTGTGAGGTGTGTGGGAGAGTATTGGATGGGTGTGTGAGGTGTGTGAGAGAGTATTGGATGGGTGTGTGAGGTGTGTGGGAGAGTATTGGATGGGTGTGTGAGGTGTGTGAGAGAGTATTGGATGGGTGTGTGAGGTGTGTGGGTGAGTATTGGATGGGTGTGTGAGGTGTGTGAGAGAGTATTGGATGGGTGTGTGAGGTGTGTGAGAGAGTATTGGATGGGTGTGTGAGGTGTGTGGGTGAGTATTGGATGGGTGTGTGAGAGAGTATTGGATGGGTGTGTGGGTGAGTATTGGATGGGTGTGGGAGGTGTGTGGGAGAGTATTGGATGGGTGTGTGAAGTGTGTGAGAGAGTATTGGATGGATGTGTGAGGTGTGTGGGTGAGTATTGGATGGGTGTGTGAGAGAGTATTGGATGGGTGTGTGAGAGAGTATTGGATGGGTGTGTGAGGTGTGTGGGAGAGTACTGGATGGGTGTGTGAGAGAGTATTGGATGGGTGTGTGAGAGAGTATTGGATGGGTGTGTGAGGTGTGTGGGAGAGTATTGGATGGGTGTGTGAGGTGTGTGGGTGAGTATTGGATGGGTGTGTGAAGTGTGTGAGAGAGTATTGGATGGGCGAGTGAGGTGTGTGGGTGAGTATTGGATGGGTGTGTGAGGTGTGTGAGAGAGTATTGGATGGGTGTGTGAGGTGTGTGGGAGAATATTGGATGGGTGTGGGAGGTGTGTGGGAGAGTATTGGATGGGTGTGTGAGGTGTGTGGGTGAGTATTGGATGGATGTGTGAGGTGTGTGTGAGAGTATTGGATGGGTGTGTGAGGTGTGTGTGGAGAGTATTGGATGGGTGTGGGAGGTGTGTGGGAGAGTATTGGATGGGTGTGTGAGGTGTGTGGGTGAGTATTGGATGGGTGTGTGAGGTGTGTGAGAGAGTATTGGATGGGTCCGTGAGGTGTGTGGGTGAGTATTGGATGGGTGTGTGAGGTGTGTGGGTGAGTATTGGATGGGTGTGGGAGGTTTGTGGGAGAGTATTGGATGGGTGTGGGAGGTGTGTGGAAGAGTATTGGATGGGTGTGTGAGGTGTGTGGGTGAGTATTGGATGGGTGTGTGAGGTGTGTGGGAGAGTATTGGATGGGTGTGGGAGGTGTGTGGGTGAGTATTGAATAGGTGTGTGAGATGTGTGGGTGAGTATTGGATGGGTGTGTGAGGTGTGTGGGAGAGTATTCGATGGGTGTGTGAGGTTTGTGGGAGAGTATTGGATGGGTGTGTGAGAGAGTATTGGATGGGTGTGTGAGATGTGTGGGTAAGTATTGGATGGGTGTGTGATGTGTGTGGGAGAGTATTGGATGGGTGTGTGATGTTTGTGGGAGAGTTTTGGATGGGTGTGTGGGTGAGTATTGGATGGGTGTGTGAGGTGTGTGAGAGAGTATTGGATGGGTGTGTGAGGTGTGTGAGTATTGGATGGGTGTGTGAGGTGTGTGGGTGAGTATTGGATGGGTGTGTGAGGTGTGTGGGTGAGTATTGGATGGGTGTGTGAGGTGTGTGGGAGAGTATTGGATGGGTGTGTGAGGTGTGTGGTTGAGTATTGGATGGGTGTGTGAAGTGTGTGAGAGAGTATTGGATGGGCGAGTGAGGTGTGTGGGTGAGTATTGGATGGGTGTGTGAGGTGTGTGTGAGAGTATTGGATGGGTGTGTGAGGTGTGTGGGAGAATATTGGATGGGTGTGGGAGGTGTGTGGGAGAGTATTGGATGGGTGTGTGAGAGAGTATTGGATGGGTGTGTGAGATGTGTGGGTAAGTATTGGATGGGTGTGTGATGTGTGTGGGAGAGTATTGGATGGGTGTGTGAGGTGTGTGGGAGAGTATTGGATGGGTGTGTGGGTGAGTATTGGATGGGTGTGTGAGGTGTGTGAGAGAGTATTGGATGGGTGTGTGAGGTGTGTGAGAGAGTATTGGATGGGTGTGTGAGGTGTGTGGGTGAGTATTGGATGGGTGTGTGAGGTGTGTGGGTGAGTATTGGATGGGTGTGTGAGGTGTGTGGGTGAGTATTGGATGGGTGTGTGAGGTGTGTGGGAGAGTATTGGATGGGTGTGTGAGGTGTGTGGGTGAGTATTGGATGGGTGTGTGAGGTGTGTGAGAGTATTGGATGGGTGTGTGAGGTGTGTGGGAGAGTATTGGATGGGTGTGTGAGGTGTGTGGCAGAGTATTGGATGGGTGTGTGAGAGAGTATTGGATGGGTGTGTGAGGTGTGTGGGAGAGTATTGGATGGGTGTGTGAGATGTGTGTGTATTTGATGGGTGTGTGAGGTGTGTGGGAGAGTATTGGATGGGTGTGTGAGGTGTGTGAGAGAGTATTGGATGGGTGTGTGAGGTGTGTGGGTGAGTATTGGATGGGTGTGTGAGAGAGTATTGGATGGGTGTGTGGGTGAGTATTGGATGGGTATGTGACGTGTGTGGGTGAGTATTGGATGGGTGTGTGACGTATGTGGGTGAGTATTGGATGGGTGTGTGAGGTGTGTGAGAGAGTATTGGATGGGTGTGTGAGGTGTGTGGGAGAGTATTGGATGGGTGTGTGAGGTGTGTGAGAGAGTATTGGATGGGTGTGTGAGAGAGTATTGGATGGGTGTGTGAGGTGTGTGGGAGAGTATTGGATGGGTGTGTGAGGTGTGTGGGTGAGTATTGGATGGATGTGTGAAGTGTGTGAGAGAGTATTGGATGGGCGAGTGAGGTGTGTGGGTGAGTATTGGATGGGTGTGTGAGGTGTGTGTGAGAGTATTGGATGGGTGTGTGAGGTGTGTGGGAGAATATTGGATGGGTGTTGGGAGGTGTGTGGGAGAGTATTGGATTGGTGTGTGAGGTGTGTGGGAGAGTATTGGATGGGTGGAGGAGGTGTGTGGGAGGGTATTGGATGGGTGTGTGAGGTGTGTGGGTGAGTATTGGATGGGTGTGTGGGAGAGTATTGGATGGGTGTGGGAGGTGTGTGGGAGAGTATTGGATGGGTGTGTGAGGTGTGTGGGTGAGTATTGGATGGATGTGTGAGGTGTTTGAGAGAGTATTGGATGGGTGTGTGAGGTGTGTGGGAGAGTATTGGATGGGTGTGGGAGGTGTGTGGGAGAGTATTGGATGGGTGTGTGAGGTGTGTGGGTGAGTATTGGATGGGTGTGTGAGGTGTGTGAGAGAGTATTGGATGGGTCCGTGAGGTGTGTGGGTGAGTTTTGGATGGGTGTGTGAAGTGTGTGGGTGAGTATTGGATGGGTGTGCTAGGTGTGTGGGAGAGTATTGGATGGGTGTGGGAGGTGTGTGGAAGAGTATTGGATGGGTGTGTGAGGTGTGTGGGTGAGTATTGGATGGGTGTGTGAGGTGTGTGGGAGAGTATTGGATGGGTGTGGGAGGTGTGTGGGTGAGTATTGGATAGGTGTGTGAGATGTGTGGGTGAGTATTGGATGGGTGTGTGAGGTGTGTGGGACAGTATTGGATGGGTGTGTGAGGTGTGTGGGAGAGTATTGGATGGGTGTGGGAGGTGTGTGGGAGAGTATTGGATGGGTGTGTGTGTGGGAGAGTATTGGATGGGTGTGTGAGGTGTGTGTGAGAGTATTGGATGGGTGTGTGCGGTGTGTGGGAGAGTATTGGATGGGTGTGTGAGGTGTGTGGGTGAGTATTGGATGGGTGTGTGAGGTATGTGGGTGAGTATTGGATGGGTGTGTGAGGTGTGTGGGAGAGTATTGGATGGGTGTGTGAGGTGTGTGGGTGAGTATTGGATGGGTGTGTGAGGTGTGTGGGTGAGTATTGGATGGGTGTGTGGGTGAGTATTGGATGGGTGTGTGAGGTGTGTGGGTGAGTATTGGATGGGTGTGTGAGGTGTGTGGGAGAGTATTGGATGGGTGTGTGAGGTGTGTGGGAGAGTATTGGATGGGTGTGTGAGGTGTGTGGGAGAGTATTGGATGGGTGTGTGAGGTGTGTGGGAGAGTATTGGATGGGTGTGTGAGGTGTGTGGGAGAGTATTGGATGGGTGTGTGAGAGAGTATTGGATGGGTGTGTGAGGTGTGTGGGAGAGTATTGGATGGGTGTGTGAGGTGTGTGGGAGAGTATTGGATGGGTGTGTGAGGTGTGTGGGAGAGTATTGGATGGGTGTGTGAGGTGTGTGGGAGAGTATTGGATGGGTGTGTGAGGTGTGTGGGAGAGTATTGGATGGGTGTGTGAGGTGTGTGGGAGAGTATTGGATGGGTGCGTGAGAGAGTATTGGATGGGTGTGTGAGGTGTGTGGGAGAATATTGGATGGGTGTGTGAGGTGTGTGGGAGAGTATTGGATGGGTGTGTGAGGTGTGTGGGAGAGTATTGGATGGGTGTGTGAGGTGTGTGGGAGAGTATTTGATGTGTGTGTTAGGTGTGTGGGTGAGTATTGGATGGGTGTGTGAGGTGTGTGGGAGAGTATTGGATTGGTGTGTGAGGTGTGTGGGAGGGTATTGGATGGGTGTGTGAGGTGTGTGGGAGAGTATTGGATGGGTGTGTGAGGTGTGTGGGAGAGTATTGGATGGGTGTGTGAGGTGTGTGGGTGAGTATTGGATGGGTGTGTGAGGTGTGTGGGAGAGTATTGGATGGGTGTGTGAGGTGTGTGGGAGAGTATTGGATGGGTGTGTGAGGTGTGTGGGAGAGTATTGGATGGGTGTGTGAGGTGTGTGGGAGAGTATTGGATGGGTGTGTGAGGTGTGTGGGAGAGTATTGGATGGGTGTGTGAGGTGTGTGGGTGAGTATTGGATGGGTGTGTGAGGTGTGTGGGAGAGTATTGGATGGGTGTGGGAGAGTATTGGATGGGTGTGTGAGGTGTGGGAGAGTATTGGATGGGTGTGTGAGGTGTGTGGGAGAGTATTGGATGGGTGTGTGAGGTGTGTGGGAGAGTATTGGATGGGTGTGTGAGGTGTGTGGGAGAGTATTGGATGGGTGTGTGAGGTGTGTGGGAGAGTATTGGATGGGTGTGTGAGGTGTGTGGGTGAGTATTGGATGGATGTGTGAGGTGTGTGGGAGAGTATTGGATGGGTGTGTGAGGTGTGTGGGAGAGTATTGGATGGGTGTGTGAGGTGTGTGGGAGAGTATTGGATGGGTGTGTGAGGTGTGTGGGAGAGTATTGGATGGGTGTGTGAGGTGTGTGGGAGAGTATTGGATGGGTGTGTGAGGTGTGTGGGAGAGTATTGGATGGGTGTGTGAGGTGTGTGGGTGAGTATTGGATGGGTGTATGAGGTGTGTGGGAGAGTATTGGATGGGTGTGTGAGGTGTGTGGGAGAGTATTGGATGGGTGTGTGAGGTGTGTGGGAGAGTATTGGATGGGTGTGTGAGGTGTGTGGGAGAGTATTGGATGGGTGTGTGAGGTGTGTGGGAGAGTATTGGATGGGTGTGTGAGGTGTGTGGGTGAGTATTGGATGGGTGTGTGAGGTGTGTGGGAGAGTATTGGATGGGTGTGTGAGGTGTGTGGGAGAGTATTGGATGGGTGTGTGAGGTGTGTGGGAGAGTATTGGATGGGTGTGAGGTGTGTGGGAGAGTGGATGGGTGTGTGAGGTGTGTGGGAGAGTACTGGATGGGTGTGTGAGAGAGTATTGGATGGGTGTGTGAGGTGTGTGGGAGAGTATTGGATGGGTGTGTGAGGTGTGTGGGTGAGTATTGGATGGGTGTGTGAGGTGTGTGGGAGAGTATTGGATGGGTGTGTGAGGTGTGTGGGAGAGTATTGGATGGGTGTGTGAGGTGTGTGGGAGAGTATTGGATGGGTGTGTGAGGTGTGTGGGAGAGTATTGGATGGGTGTGTGAGGTGTGTGGGAGAGTATTGGATGGGTGTGTGAGGTGTGTGGGTGAGTATTGGATGGGTGTGTGAGGTGTGTGGGAGAGTATTGGATGGGTGTGTGAGGTGTGAGGGAGAGTATTGGATGGGTGTGGGCGGTGTGTGGGTGAGTATTGGATGGGTGTGTGAGGTGTGTGGGTGAGTATTGGATGGGTGTGGGAGGTGTGTGGGTGAGTATTGGATGGGTGTGGGAGGTGTGTGGGTGAGTATTGGATGGGTGTGTGAGGTGTGTGGGTGAGTATTGGATGGGTGTGGGAGGTGTGTGGGTGAGTATTGGATGGGTGTGGGAGGTGTGTGGGAGAGTATTGGATGGGTGTGTGAGGTGTGTGGGAGAGTATTGGATGGGTGTGGGCGGTGTGTGGGTGAGTATTGGATGGGTGTGTGAGGTGTGTGGGTGAGTATTGGATGGGTGTGGGAGGTGTGTGGGTGAGTATTGGATGGGTGTGGGAGGTGTGTGGGTGAGTATTGGATGGGTGTGTGAGGTGTGTGGGTGAGTATTGGATGGGTGTGGGAGGTGTGTGGGTGAGTATTGGATGGGTGTGTGAGGTGTGTGGGAGAGTATTGGATGGGTGTGTGAGGTGTGTGGGAGAGTATTGGATGGGTGTGTGAGGTGTGTGGGAGAGTATTGGATGGGTGTGTGAGGTGTGTGGGAGAGTATTGGATGGGTGTGTGAGGTGTGTGGGAGAGTATTGGATGGGTGTGTGAGGTGTGTGGGTGAGTATTGGATGGGTGTGTGAGGTGTGTGGGAGAGTATTGGATGGGTGTGTGAGGTGTGTGGGAGAGTATTGGATGGGTGTGTGAGGTGTGTGGGAGAGTATTGGATGGGTGTGTGAGGTGTGTGGGAGAGTATTGGATGGGTGTGTGAGGTGTGTGGGAGAGTATTGGATGGGTGTGTGAGGTGTGTGGGTGAGTATTGGATGGGTGTGTGAGGTGTGTGGGAGAGTATTGGATGGGTGTGGGTGAGTATTGGATGGGTGTGAGGTGTGTGGGAGAGTATTGGATGGGTGTGTGAGGTGTGTGGGAGAGTATTGGATGGGTGTGGGCGGTGTGTGGGTGAGTATTGGATGGGTGTGTGAGGTGTGTGGGTGAGTATTGGATGGGTGTGGGAGGTGTGTGGGTGAGTATTGGATGGGTGTGGGAGGTGTGTGGGTGAGTATTGGATGGGTGTGTGAGGTGTGTGGGTGAGTATTGGATGGGTGTGGGAGGTGTGTGGGTGAGTATTGGATGGGTGTGGGAGGTGTGTGGGAGAGTATTGGATGGGTGTGTGAGGTGTGTGGGAGAGTATTGGATGGGTGTGGGCGGTGTGTGGGTGAGTATTGGATGGGTGTGTGAGGTGTGTGGGTGAGTATTGGATGGGTGTGGGAGGTGTGTGGGTGAGTATTGGATGGGTGTGGGAGGTGTGTGGGTGAGTATTGGATGGGTGTGTGAGGTGTGTGGGTGAGTATTGGATGGGTGTGGGAGGTGTGTGGGTGAGTATACACATATGTATGGGGGGCAACGAGCACCCTAATAGAGACCTAGATCAGTGTCAGAGGTCCCCGACTCTCCATCGCCATTCCTGCATGCATAAGAGGCGTTACCAGTAAACCTCTCGTTTTCTTCAAGAAGGAATTGGACAAGTTCCTCAAATCAGTTCCTAACCAGCCGGGTTGTGGTTCGTACGTTGGGTTGCGTGCTGCCAGCAGCAATAGCCTAGTTGATCGGACCCTGATACCCCAGGAGGCCTGGTCTGAAACCATGATGGTAAATGCTTTGTGTTTTTGGTGATGATCAAGGCCTCGTATATTTACAAATATATATTTTGGAGGGGATTTTTTTTGGGGGGGTTGAAATAACTTGCCTCTATGTGGACTGTTGAATTTACATCGCTTTTACCAGCTAAATGTATTTACAAAATGTCCCCCGAGGCGTGGCTGTGGTTTACTGTGTTTGGAGTCCTGGCTGTTGGGTTGGCACTGTTGGTTACTCTACTGGTTGTGTGCACGTTGGGTTTTTCCATTATTTGTTGTTGCCTGATTTCTTTTGATTTATTTAGTGGTTGGCCTCGTGTTCTCTTACGACCTGGGATGTGTTCGATTTTTGGCCACGTGTTCTCTTACGACCTGGGATGTGATTGATTTTTGGCCTCGTGTTCTCTTACGACCTGGGATGTGTTCGATTTTTGGCCTCGTGTTCTCTTACGACCTGGGATGTGATTGATTTTTGGCCTCGTGTTCTCTTACGACCTGGGATGTGTTCGGTTTTTGGCCACGTGTTCTCTTACGACTTGGGATGTGATTGATTTTTGGCCTCGTGTTCTCTTACGACCTGGGATGTGTTCGATTTTTGGCCCCGTGTTCTCATACGACCTGGGATGTGTTCGATTTTTTCCCTCGTGTTCTCTTACCACCGGAGATGTGTTCGATGTTTAGCTACGGGAGTTGATGTGACCTCCGTCTGTCTGTGTTCCAAACACTGGTTGTTTTCTGTGTATACTTCACTGTCTGAACACTAGTCGTTTTCTGTATTTATAGTCCTGTACTGTTTGTGTTTAGTTATGCTTGCTTGTGTGTGTTCTGTTTGGTATGGTGTTTGTAATCCTGTTCCCAGGAGCTCAGGTGTATTTTCCTCGTTGTTCAATGTACAGTGTGTGTGTATGTGTCACCACTTGTCCCTGTATCCTGTATGTTTTCTGACGTTTGTTCTCTCTCTCTCTCTCTCTCTCTCTCTCTCTCTCTCTCTCTCTCTATATATATATATATATATATATATATATATATATATATATATATATATATATATATATATATATATATATATATCTAGCGAAACGTGTCCTTGTACCTAGCAACTTTGTCTTCACACCTGTGCAAGGCAAGTCAAAACTGCTTCCCTAGTTTGGCTTGGTTTTGAGAAGACAGTGTCTTTCTTGAATTGTGTTATGGCTGTGTCGAGCTGTGGCCTGTTAGCAGCACCAGCCTGGTTAACTAGTAAGTCTGACCCGGCTGTGAGGGTAGGAGAAGTCTTGAAACGGTCACAGGTAGGTGACAGGTGTGATGGAAGGACCTAGCTTTGTGTGTGTGTGTGTGTGTGTGTGTGTGTGTGTGTGTGTGTGTTTGTGTGTACATATTTTGGGCAGTTATGGCCCCCACAGATATCGATTTATAATTAACAGTGTCTTAACGAGGCTGTCTTCTTGTTCACGAGCAACTCTCTCTCTCTCTCTCTCTCTCTCTCTCTCTCTCTCTCTCTCTCTCATATATCCTTGCTGCTGCTGCCTTTGCTTGTTTTGCTACTGCTGCTGCTGCTAATGTCTCTTGGCCTTACGTGTCCTTTTGAGGACATCTGCAGCGACTGCTATGACGAATTATGTTAGCAGCAACAGTAGCAACAACATTTATAGTAGCTACATCAGGATCAACGGTAGTAAGAACAGCAAAAGCAACAGTTGTAGCAATGTAGAAGCAGCACCAGTAGTAACAGCAACAGTAGAAGTAGCAACAGAGCAACAGCAGCAGTAGAAGCAGCAACAGTAGTAACAGCAGCAGTAGAAGTAGCAATAGTAGTAACAACAGCAGCAGTAGAAGTAGCAACAGTAGTAACAACAGCAGCAGTAGAAATAGCAACAGTAGTAACAACAGCAGCAGTAGAAGTAGCAACAGTAGTAACAGCAGCAGTAGAAGTAGCAACAGTAGTAACAGCAGTAGCAACAGAAGAAGAAACAGTAATACCAGCAAGACAAGCAGCAGCAGCTGGAGCAGCAGCAACAGTAGTAACAGCAACACCAGCAGCAGCAGTAACAGTAACTGCAACAGTAGTAACAGCATCACTAGCAGCAACAGTAGTAACACAAGAAGCAGCAGCAACAGTAGTAACACAAGAAGCAGCAGCAACAGCAGTAACAGCAAGACCAGCAGCAGCTGGAGCAGCAACAGTAGTAACAATAGTAACAGCAACACAAAAAGCAGCAGCAGTAGCACCTGGAGCAGCAGCAACAGTAGTAACAGCAACACAAGAAGCAGCAGCAGCAACAGTAGTAACAGCAAGACAAGAAGCAGCAGCAGCTGGAGCAGCAGCAGCAACAGTAGTAACACAAGAAGAAGCAGCAACAGTAGTAACAGCAAGACAAGCAGCAGCAGCTGGAGCAGTAGCAGCAACAGTAGTAGCACAAGCAGCAGCAGCAGCAACAGTAGTAACAGCAAGACAAGAAGCAGCAGCAGCTGGAGCAGTAGCAGCAACAGTAGTAACACAAGCAGCAGCAGCAGCTGGAGCAGTAGCAACAGCAAGACAAGCAGCAGCAGCTGGAGCAGTAGCAGCAACAGTAGTAACAAAAGAAACAGCAGCAACAGTAGTAACAGCAACACAATAAGCAGCAGCAACAGTAGTAACAGCAACACAATAAGCAGCAGCAACAGTAGTAACAGCAACACAATAAGCAGCAGCTGGAGCAGCAACAGTAGTAACAGCAACACAAGAAGCAGCAGCTGGAGCAGCAACAGTAGTAACACAAGCAGCAGCAGCAGTAGTAACAGCAAGACAAGAAGCAGCAGCAACAGTAGTAACAGCAACACAAGAAGCAGCAGCAGCAACAGCAAAAGTAGTAGCAGCAACACAAGCAGCAACAGCAGCAGCAGCAGCAGCTGGAGCAGCAGCAGCAGCAGCAGCAGCTGGAGCAGCAGCAGCTGGAGCAGCAGCAGCAGCAGCAGCTGGAGCAGCAGCAGCTGGAGCAGCAGCAACAACAGCAGCAGCTGGAGCAGCAGCAGCAGCAGCAGCAGCAGCAGCAGCAGCAGCAGCTGGAGCAGCAGCAGCTGGAGCAGCAGCAGCAGCAGCTGGAGCAGCAACAGCAGTAGCAGCAGCAGCAGCAGCTGGAGCAGCAACAGCAGTAGCAGCAGCAGCAGCAGCTGGAGCAGCAACAGCAGTAGCAGCAGCAGCAGCAGCAGCAGCAGCAGCTGGAGCAGCAGCAGCAGCAGCAGCAGCTGGAGCAGCAGCAGCAGCAGCAGCTGGAGCAGCAGCAGCAGCTGGAGCAGCTGGAGCAGCAGCAGCAGCTGGAGCAGCAGCAGCAGCAGCAGCTGGAGCAGCAGCAGCAGCAACAGCAGCAGCAGTAGCAGCAGCAGCAGCAGCAGCAGCTGGAGCAGCAGCAGCAGCAACAGCAGCAGCAGTAGCAGCAGCAACAGCAGCAGCAGCAGCAGCAGCTGGAGCAGCAGCAGCAGCAGCAGCAGCTGGAGCAGCAGCAGCAGCAGCAACAGCAGCAGCAGTAGCAGCAGCAGCAGCAGCAGCAGCTGGAGCAGCAGCAGCAGCAGCTGGAGCAGCAGCAGCAGCAGTAGCAGCAGCAGCAGCAGCTGGAGCAGCAGCAGCAGCAGCAGTAGCAGCAGCAGCAGCTGGAGCAGCAGCAGCTGGAGCAGCAGCAGCAGCTGGAGCAGCAGCAGCAGCAGCAGCAGCTGGAGCAGCAGCAGCAGCAGCAGCTGGAGCAGCAGCAGCAGCAGCAGTAGCAGCAGCAGCAGCAGCTGGAGCAGCAGCAGCAGCAGCAGCAGCTGGAGCAGCAGCAGCAGCAGCAGCAGTAGCAGCAGCAACAGCAGCTGGAGCAGCAGCAGCAGCAGCAGCAGCAGCAACAGCAGCAGCAGCAGCTGGAGCAGCAGCAGCAGCAGCAGCAGTAGCAGCAGCAGCAGCAGCAGCAGCAGCAGCAGCAGCAGCAGCAACAGCAGCAGCAGCAGCAGCAGCAGCAGCAGCAGCAGCAGCAACAGCAGCAGCAGCAGCAGCAGCTGGAGCAGCAGCAGCAGCAGCAGCAGCAGCAGCAGCAGCAGCAGCAGCAGCAGCAGCAGCAGCAGCAACAGCAGCAGCAGCAGCAGCAGCTGGAGCAGCAGCAGCAGCAGCAGCAGCAGCAGCCACCACCACCTTCCATCAGAGTATATACAGACTTCATTATAACAACACTTCCAGACACAAACGAAGCTATTTGTGAAGAGCGTCGAGGCGGAGCTCCTTGACACATGACTCGCTGACTTACACTACAAATATTGATTCATCCTTATTGTCAGCCTATACCTGTGACAGGTTTCCAGAGTTATCATACCTCCCAGACCAGGCTGCTCTGTTGATTTGCTTGCTCTACCAGACTGTTGCTGCAGTTATTGCCTTGACCCTTTGTAATGTTCACAGTTACATGTAACATAGGTAAATCCGTGTGTCCGTGGTCAGGCCTGCTGAATGATAGCCTGATCCATCAGACTGTTTGGGGTATCAGCTCTGCCTGTCTGGCAAATCAGCAGTTGACTTGAGGTTTACCTTGACCACCTGATCACTGGGGCTGTGGTGCCTACCTTGGACTGCTTGCTGCCAGCACTCATAACCTGATTGATAACTGGACAACAGTTCTAGCCCTTATCGAAGACTTTTTTTCCTCACAGAGGAAAAAACGTCCCAGTCCAAATGAAAATTCAGTTTAGCCGCTGAAGGAGACGAAAGAAGAGAGAGAGAGAGAGAGAGAGAGGTAGAAGGAAGGAAAGGAGGGAGGGAGAGGAGAGGTGGGAGGGAGAGAGAGGAAAAGTAGAAGGGAGAAAGAGGAGGAGGGGGGTATGGAAAGAGAGAGAGGGAGAGAAGCATTGATAATTAGTATAAAAGCGAGAGGGAAGAATAAGGAAGAGAGGGGATATTATGATTTGATCTCGTGAGGGACGTAATAGGGAAGGTGGTAGGTCAGGCGAGGGGAGAGAGTGAGGGGAAGCTTCTATACCACAAGACGGGCAGCCATCAGCAACTTCACTCTGGCTGTACCCTTCTCCAGAACATCACTTCATCTGAGATCATTTATCCCCAGAATGACTCGAGTATGGAACACATTCGTACAGCATAATAATATCAACGAGATAGTTGATCAGATGAAAATATTGACCCACAGATGGCTCCAACTTCATCCTGTTCCCTACTTGTATGTCTCACAACAATAAAAAATCCTTTCAAATGAGCTGATGTAGGTAACCGCTCTTAGCTTGTCAATAAAGCTAGGGATCATTAACCTAACCTTGTCAAACCCTGTGTGAAGAGAGTAGTAGTAGTAGTAGCAGTAGTAGTAGCAGTAGTAGCAGTAGTGGTGGTGGTGGTGGTCTGCATATTACAGAGAAGGGAAAGATGGGAGAGAGACAGAGAGAGAGGGGAATAAAAGAGAGGGGAAAATGGTGGTCTGCGTCTTAGAGGGAAAGGTCACGAGGGAAGAGGGATTACTCTCCCTCCTCCTCGTCTGGGAAGGGGATTACAAATTATAGTAGGAGAGGGGGATTTCCTGGCCTTGTTAGGCAGGATTACATGTCCACTCCTGACCGGATTTGTCTGCTGAGGAGTGGATGTAGGATCTGTCGGGGTCGTAGGATCTCTCTGGCTTGTAGGATCAGTGTGTATGTCGGGTCGGAGGATCAGTGTGTATGTCGGGGTTGTAGGATCAGTGTGTATGTCTGGGTTGTAGGATCAGTGTGTATGTTTCGGTTGTAGGATCAGTGTGTATGTCGGGGTTGTAGGATCAGTGTGTATGTCTGGGTTGTAGGATCAGTGTGTATGTCGGAGTTGTAGGATCAGTGTGTATGTCGGGGTTGTAGGATCAGTGTGTATGTCTGGGTTGTAGGATCAGTGTGTATGTCTGGGTTGTAGGATCAGTGTGTGTCTGGGTTGTAGGATCAGTGTGTATGTCTGGGTTGTAGGATCAGTGTGTATGTCTGGGTTGTAGGATCAGTGTGTATGTCTGGGTTGTAGGATCAATGTGTATGTCGGTGTTGTAGGATCAGTGTGTATGTCTGGGTTGTAGGATCAGTGTGTATGTCTGGGTTGTAGGATCAATGTGTATGTCAGTGTTGTAGGATCAGTGTGTGTATGTCTGGGTTGTAGGATCAGTGTGTATGTCTGGGTTGTAGGATCAATGTGTATGTCGGGGTTGTAGGATCAGTGTTTATGTCTGGGTTGTAGGATCAGTGTGTATGTCTGGGCTGTAGGATCAATGTGTATGTCTGGGTTGTAGGATCAGTGTGTATGTCTGGGTTGTAGGATCAGGGTGTATGTCTGGGTTGTAGGATCAGTGTGTATGTCTGGGTTGTAGGATCAGGGTGTATATCTGGGTTGTAGGATCAGGGTGTATGTCTGGGTTGTAGGATGAGTGTGTATGTCTGGGTTGTAGGATCAATGTGTATGTCTGGGTTGTAGGATCAGTGTGTATGTCTGGGTTGTAGGATCAGTGTGTATGTCGGGGTTGTAGGATGAATGTGTATGTCGGTGTTGTAGGATCAGTGTTTATGTCTGGGTTGTAGGATCAGCGTGTATGTCGGTGTTGTAGGATCAGTGTGTATGTCTGGGTTGTAGGATCAATGTGTATGTCGGTGTTGTAGGATCAGTGTGTATGTCTGGGTTGTAGGATCAGTGTGTATGTCTGGGTTGTAGGATCAGTGTGTATGTCTGGGTTGTAGGATCAATGTGTATATCTGGGTTGTAGGATCAGTGTGTATGGGTTGTAGGATCAATGTGTATGTCTGGGTTGTAGGATCAATGTGTATGTCGGTGTTGTAGGATCAATGTGTATGCCTGGGTTGTAGGATCAGTGTGTATGTCGGTGTTGTAGGATCAGTGTGTATGTCGGTGTTGTAGGATCAGTGTTTATGTCTGGGTTGTAGGATCAGTGTGTATGTCTGGGTTGTAGGATCAGTGTGTATGTCTGGGTTGTAGGATCAGTGTGTATGTCTGGGTTGTAGGATCAGGGTGTATGTCTGGGTTGAAGGATCAGGGTGTATGTCTGGGTTGTAGGATCAGTGTGTATGTCTGGGTTGTAGGATCAGGGTGTATATCTGGGTTGTAGGATCAGGGTGTATGTCTGGGTTGTAGGATGAGTATGTCTGGGTTGTAGGATCAATGTGTATGTCGGTGTTGTAGGATCAGTGTGTATGTCTGGGTTGTAGGATCAATGTGTATGTCGGTGTTGTAGGATCAGTGTGTATGTCTGGGTTGTAGGATCAGTGTGTATGTCTGGGTTGTAGGATTAATGTGTATATCTGGGTTGTAGGATCAGTGTGTATGGGTTGTAGGATCAATGTGTATGCCTGGGTTGTAGGATCAGTGTGTATGTCGGTGTTGTAGGATCAGTGTGTATGTCGGTGTTGTAGGATCAGTGTGTATGTCGGTGTTGTAGGATCAATGTGTATGTCGGTGTTGTAGGATCAGTGTGTATGTCGGTGTTGTAGGATCAGTGTGTATGTCGGTGTTGTAGGATCAGTGTGTATGTCGGTGTTGTAGGATCAGTGTGTATGTCGGTGTTGTAGGATCAGTGTGTATGTCGGTGTTGTAGGATCAGTGTGTCGGTGTTGTAGGATCAGTAGAATTTAACAGCGAAACATTAACTAGGTGAAGGTGTTAAGTGCGCAGTGTCGTCACGTTAAGACTGTACTCTACAACCTAAGTATTTCTCAGCTGGAGTTATTGTAATGAGAGATACGGGAAGTGTAGGACGGTCCCAGTGAAGGGCAGGGGCACCGTGGGCACACCAGCATTAACACCGTGGGCACACCAGCAGGGGCACCGTGGGCACACCAGCAGGGGCACCGTGGGCACTCCAGCAGGGGCACCGTGGGCACACCAGCAGGGACACCGTGGGCACACCAGCAGGGGCACCGTGGGCACACCAGCAGGGGCACTGTGGGCACACCAGCAGGGGCACCGTGGGCACACCAGCAGGGGCACCGTGGGCACACCAGCAGGGGCACCGTGGGCACACCAGCAGGGGCACCGTGGGCACACCAGCAGGGGCACCGTGGGCACACCAGCAGGGGCACCGTGGGCACACCAGCAGGGGCACTATGGGCACACCAGCAGGGGCATTGTGGGCACACCAGCAGTTGCACTGTGGGCACACCTGCATTAACACCGTGGGCGCACCAGCAGGGGCACTGTGGGCACTAGCAGGTTCACCGTGGGTACACTAGCAGGTTCACAGTGGGCACTAGCAGAGGCACCGTGGGCACAATAGCAGAGACACCGTGGGCACAATAGCAGGGGCATCGTGGGCACAATAGCAGGGCACCGTGGGCACAGTAGCAGGGACACCGTGGGCACAGTAGCAGGGACACCGTGGGCACAGTAGCAGGGGCACTATGACCTCAGTAAGAGGGCATCGTGTCAGTGTTAGTGGTCCAAGACTCTTTAACCTGCTGCCATCAAATAACAGAAATATTTTTGGAATAATGGTGTTGCCTGTAACAAATGCCAGATCAACCAGGCTGTGCGGGCTCCAAGCAGCAACAACCTCGTTGGTCAGGCAGATAACAGGTAGTCTGACCTCGGTTTGTGGGCTGTGAAGAGTAGAAGTACTCTCGACATTGGTCACAGGTATGTTGACCTCAGGACTCAGGAGAGTCCTGTATTAAACACGTTTTTGTAGTATTTTGACATTAGAGGATAAGCTCGGTATGGCAACGAGATATATACGAGGATCCCTTCAGATAAGTTGCCATGAAATTAAAAACATTAAGAAATACGTGAAAAACGTTGCCTTCTTTTCTGTACATTTCGACGATTCGGAGCAGTTTGAAGCATTTTCTGACATACCTCATATTTTCTGACATACCTCATATTTTCTGACATACCTCATATTTTCTGACATACCTCATATTTTCTGACACCTCATATTTTGGCTAAAATTAGCAAATTATCACACTTATAATTGAGACTGTATCTACAATTTAATTTTCATGTATCAAACCTGTTATGATCCCCTACTGCTTTGTCGCTTCCCCATAGGTGTAATTTTATATATATATATATATATATATATATATATATATATATATATATATATATATATATATATATATATATATATATATATATATATATATACATATATACACGATGATCTTAGTGTTTCCAGCGAGCGATTCATCTTAATACGTCAAGAAGACTGGAGACACTCTGAGTGGGAATTGTTTTGCTGTGTCTCTGGCAGAGATTGTTGTTGTGGTGCGGTGAAGACGAGGCTAGAGCTCCTTCTTGACAGTAGACGAGGCTAGAGCTCCTTCTTGACAGTAGACGAGGCTAGAGCTCCTTCTTGACAGTAGACGAGGCTAGAGCTCCTTCTTGACAGTAGACGAGGCTAGAGCTCCTTCTTGACAGTAGACGAGGCTAGAGCTCCTTCTTGACAGTAGACGAGGCTAGAGCTCCTTCTTGACAGTAGACGAGGCTAGAGCTCCTTCTTGACAGTAGACGAGGCTAGAGCTCCTTCTTGACAGTAGACGAGGCTAGAGCTCCTTCTTGACAGTAGACGAGGCTAGAGCTCCTTCTTGACAGTAGACGAGGCTAGAGCTCCTTCTTGACAGTAGACGAGGCTAGAGCTCCTTCTTGACAGTAGACGAGGCTAGAGCTCCTTGACAGACGAGGCTAGAGCTCCTTGACAGTAGACGAGGCTAGAGCTCCTTGACAGACGAGGCTAGAGCTCCTTCTTGACAGACGAGGCTAGAGCTGCTCCTTAACACTAAAGGTTGTAGCACCTGGTCAGTAGTGTCTTGACAGCAGTGAAGGTTGTAGCACCTGGTCAGTAGTGTCTTGACAGCAGTGAAGGTTGTAGCACCTGGTCAGTAGTGTCTTGACAGCAGTGAAGGTTGTAGCACCTGGTCAGTGAACTTTTCATGGCAGTGAAGGTTGTAGCACCTGGTCAGTGAAGTCTTCACAACAGTAAAGGTTGTAGCACCTGGTCAGTGGAGTCTTCACAACAGTAAAGGTTGTAGCACCTGGTCAGTGAACTTTTCATGGCAGTGAAGGTTGTAGCACCTGGTCAGTGAAGTCTTCACAACAGTAAAGTTTGTAGCACCTGGTCAGTGAACTTTTCATGGCAGTGAAGGTTGTAGCACCTGGTCAGTGAAGTCTTCACAACAGTAAAGGTTGTAGCACCTGGTCAGTGGAGTCTTCACAACAGTGAAGGTTGTAGCACCTGGTCAGTGGAGTCTTCACAACAGTAAAGGTTGTAGCACCTGGTCAGTGGAGTCTTCACAACAGTGAAGGTTGTAGCACCTGGTCAGTGAAGTCTTCACAACAGTAAAGGTTGTAGCACCTGGTCAGTGGAGTCTTCACAACAGTGAAGGTTGTAGCACCTGGTCAGTGAGTTCCCAGCGATGCGTCAGGTCCCTGAGGGACACAGTGCTCGGAAGATTTCATAACAGTTTTGACCAAGTTTTTCCCTAAAGCCTGAGTGGTGGTGGTGGGGTCAGAGATGTGGTCCCCCCTCTCTTGCTGGTGGTGGTGGGGTCAGAGATGTGGTCCCCCCTCTCTTGCTGGTGATGGTGGGGTCAGAGATGTGGTCCCCCCTCTCTTGCGGGTGGTGGTGGGGTCAGAGATGTGGTCCCCCCTCTCTTGCTGGTGGTGGTGGGGTCAGAGATGTGGTCCCCCCTCTCTTGCTGGTGGTGGTGGGGTCAGAGATGTGGTCCCCCCTCTCTTGCTGGTGGTGGTGGGGTCAGAGATGTGGTCCCCCCTCTCTTGCTGGTGGTGGTGGGGTCAGAGATGTGGTCCCCCCTCTCTTGCTGGTGGTGGTGGGGTCAGAGATGTGGTCCCCCCTCTCTTGCTGGTGATGGTGGGGTCAGAGATGTGGTCCCCCCTCTCTTGCGGGTGGTGGTGGGGTCAGAGATGTGGTCCCCCCTCTCTTGCTGGTGGTGGTGGGGTCAGAGATGTGGTCCCCCCTCTCTTGCTGGTGGTGGTGGGGTCAGAGATGTGGTCCCCCCTCTCTTGCTGGTGGTGGTGGGGTCAGAGATGTGGTCCCCCCTCTCTTGCTGGTGGTGGTGGGGTCAGAGATGTGGTCCCCCCTCTCTTGCTGGTGGTGGTGGGGTCAGAGATGTGGTCCCCCCTCTCTTGCTGGTGGTGGTGGGGTCAGAGATGTGGTCCCCCCTCTCTTGCTGGTGGTGGTGGGGTCAGAGATGTGGTCCCCCCTCTCTTGCTGGTGGTGGTGGGGTCAGAGATGTGGTCCCCCCTCTCTTGCTGGTGGTGGTGGGGTCAGAGATGTGGTCCCCCCTCTCTTGCTGGTGGTGGTGGGGTCAGAGATGTGGTCCCCCCTCTCTTGCTGGTGGTGGTCAGAGGTGTCAGAGATGTGGTCCCCCCTCTCTTGCTGGTGGTGGTGGGGTCAGAGATGTGGTCCCCCCTCTCTTGCTGGTGGTGGTGGGGTCAGAGATGTGGTCCCCCCTCTCTTGCTGGTGGTGGTGGGGTCAGAGATGTGGTCCCCCCTCTCTTGCTGGTGGTGGTGGGGTCAGAGATGTGGTCCCCCCTCTCTTGCTGGTGGTGGTGGGGTCAGAGATGTGGTCCCCCCTCTCTTGCTGGTGGTGGTGGGGTCAGAGATGTGGTCCCCCCTCTCTTGCTGGTGGTGGTGGGGTCAGAGATGTGGTCCCCCCTCTCTTGCTGGTGGTGGTGGGGTCAGAGATGTGGTCCCCCCTCTCTTGCTGGTGGTGGTGGGGTCAGAGATGTGGTCCCCCCTCTCTTGCTGGTGGTGGTGGGGACCGAGATCTGGTCCCACATCTCTTGCTGGTGGTGGTCAGAGATGGGTCAGAGATGTGGTCCCCCCTCTCTTGCTGGTGGTGGTGGGGTCAGAGATGTGGTCCCCCCTCTCTTGCTGGTGGTGGTGGGGTCAGAGATGTGGTCCCCCCTCTCTTGCTGGTGGTGGTGGGGTCAGAGATGTGGTCCCCCCTCTCTTGCTGGTGGTGGTAGGTTCAGAGATGTGGTCCCCCCTCTCTTGCTGGTGAGAGATGGTGGGGTCAGAGATGTGGTCCCCCCTCTCTTGCTGGTGGTGGTGGGGTCAGAGATGTGGTCCCCCCTCTCTTGCTGGTGGTGGTGGGGTCAGAGATGTGGTCCCCCCTCTCTTGCTGGTGGTGGTGGGGTCAGAGATGTGGTCCCCCCTCTCTTGCTGGTGGTGGTGGGGTCAGAGATGTGGTCCCCCCTCTCTTGCTGGTGGTGGTGGGGTCAGAGATGTGGTCCCCCCTCTCTTGCTGGTGGTGGTGGGGTCAGAGATGTGGTCCCCCCTCTCTTGCTGGTGGTGGTGGGGTCAGAGATGTGGTCCCCCCTCTCTTGCTGGTGGTGGTGGGGTCAGAGATGTGGTCCCCCCTCTCTTGCTGGTGGTGGTGGGGTCAGAGATGTGGTCCCCCCTCTCTTGCTGGTGGTGGTGGGGTCAGAGATGTGGTCCCCCCTCTCTTGCTGGTGGTGGTGGGGTCAGAGATGTGGTCCCCCCTCTCTTGCTGGTGGTGGTGGGGTCAGAGATGTGGTCCCCCCTCTCTTGCTGGTGGTGGTGGGGTCAGAGATGTGGTCCCCCCTCTCTTGCTGGTGGTGGTGGGGTCAGAGATGTGGTCCCCCCTCTCTTGCTGGTGGTGGTGGGGTCAGAGATGTGGTCCCCCCTCTCTTGCTGGTGGTGGTGGGGTCAGAGATGTGGTCCCCCTTCTCTTGCTGGTGGTGGTGGGGTCAGAGATGTGGTCCCCCTTCTCTTGCTGGTGGTGGTGGGGTCAGAGATGTGGTCCCCCCTCTCTTGCTGGTGGTGGTGGGGTCAGAGATGTGGTCCCCCCTCTCTTGCTGGTGGTGGTGGGGTCAGAGATGTGGTCCCCCCTCTCTTGCTGGTGGTGGTGGGGTCAGAGATGTGGTCCCCCCTCTCTTGCTGGTGGTGGTGGGGTCAGAGATGTGGTCCCCCCTCTCTTGCTGGTGGTGGTGGGGTCAGAGATGTGGTCCCCCCTCTCTTGCTGGTGGTGGTGGGGTCAGAGATGTGGTCCCCCCTCTCTTGCTGGTGGTGGTGGGGTCAGAGATGTGGTCCCCCTTCTCTTGCTGGTGGTGGTGGGGTCAGAGATGTGGTCCCCCTCTCTTGCTGGTGGTGGTGGGGTCAGAGATGTGGTCCCCCTTCTCTTGCTGGTGGTGGTGGGGTCAGAGATGTGGTCCCCCCTCTCTTGCTGGTGGTGGTGGGGTCAGAGATGTGGTCCCCCCTCTCTTGCTGGTGGTGGTGGGGTCAGAGATGTGGTCCCCCCTCTCTTGCTGGTGGTGGTGGGGTCAGAGATGTGGTCCCCCCTCTCTTGCTGGTGGTGGTGGGGTCAGAGATGTGGTCCCCCTCTCTTGCTGGTGGTGGTGGGGTCAGAGATGTGGTCCCCCCTCTCTTGCTGGTGGTGGTGGGGTCAGAGATGTGGTCCCCCCTCTCTTGCTGGTGGTGGTGGGGTCAGAGATGTGGTCCCCCTTCTCTTGCTGGTGATGGTGGGGTCAGAGATGTGGTCCCCCCTCTCTTGCTGGTGGTGGTGGGGTCAGAGATGTGGTCCCCCCTCTCTTGCTGGTGGTGGTGGGGTCAGAGATGTGGTCCCCCCTCTCTTGCTGGTGGTGGTGGGGTCAGAGATGTGGTCCCCCCTCTCTTGCTGGTGGTGGTGGGGTCAGAGATGTGGTCCCCCCTCTCTTGCTGGTGGTGGTGGGGTCAGAGATGTGGTCCCCCCTCTCTTGCTGGTGGTGGTGGGGTCAGAGATGTGGTCCCCCCTCTCTTGCTGGTGGTGGTGGGGTCAGAGATGTGGTCCCCCCTCTCTTGCTGGTGGTGGTGGGGTCAGAGATGTGGTCCCCCTTCTCTTGCTGGTGGTGGTGGGGTCAGAGATGTGGTCCCCCCTCTCTTGCTGGTGGTGGTGGGGTCAGAGATGTGGTCCCCCCTCTCTTGCTGGTGGTGGTGGGGTCAGAGATGTGGTCCCCCCTCTCTTGCTGGTGGTGGTGGGGTCAGAGATGTGGTCCCCCCTCTCTTGCTGGTGGTGGTGGGGTCAGAGATGTGGTCCCCCCTCTCTTGCTGGTGGTGGTGGGGTCAGAGATGTGGTCCCCCTTCTCTTGCTGGTGGTGGTGGGGTCAGAGATGTGGTCCCCCCTCTCTTGCTGGTGGTGGTGGGGTCAGAGATGTGGTCCCCCCTCTCTTGCTGGTGGTGGTGGGGTCAGAGATGTGGTCCCCCCTCTCTTGCTGGTGGTGGTGGGGTCAGAGATGTGGTCCCCCCTCTCTTGCTGGTGGTGGTGGGGTCAGAGATGTGGTCCCCCTTCTCTTGCTGGTGGTGGTGGGGTCAGAGATGTGGTCCCCCCTCTCTTGCTGGTGGTGGTGGGGTCAGAGATGTGGTCCCCCCTCTCTTGCTGGTGGTGGTGGGGTCAGAGATGTGGTCCCCCCTCTCTTGCTGGTGGTGGTGGGGTCAGAGATGTGGTCCCCCCTCTCTTGCTGGTGGTGGTGGGGTCAGAGATGTGGTCCCCCTTCTCTTGCTGGTGGTGGTGGGGTCAGAGATGTGGTCCCCCCTCTCTTGCTGGTGGTGGTGGGGTCAGAGATGTGGTCCCCCCTCTCTTGCTGGTGGTGGTGGGGTCAGAGATGTGGTCCCCCCTCTCTTGCTGGTGGTGGTGGGGTCAGAGATGTGGTCCCCCCTCTCTTGCTGGTGGTGGTGGGGTCAGAGATGTGGTCCCCCTTCTCTTGCTGGTGGTGGTGGGGTCAGAGATGTGGTCCCCCTTCTCTTGCTGGTGGTGGTGGGGTCAGAGATGTGGTCCCCCTTCTCTTGCTGGTGGTGGTGGGGTCAGAGATGTGGTCCCCCTTCTCTTGCTGGTGGTGGTGGGGTCAGAGATGTGGTCCCCCCTCTCTTGCTGGTGGTGGTGGGGTCAGAGATGTGGTCCCCCTTCTCTTGCTGGTGGTGGTGGGGTCAGAGATGTGGTCCCCCTTCTCTTGCTGGTGGTGGTGGGGTCAGAGATGTGGTCCCCCCTCTCTTGCTGGTGGTGGTGGGGTCAGAGATGTGGTCCCCCTTCTCTTGCTGGTGGTGGTGGGGTCAGAGATGTGGTCCCCCCTCTCTTGCTGGTGGTGGTGGGGTCAGAGATGTGGTCCCCCCTTCTCTTGCTGGTGGTGGTGGGGTCAGAGATGTGGTCCCCCTTCTCTTGCTGGTGGTGGTGGGGTCAGAGATGTGGTCCCCCTTCTCTTGCTGGTGGTGGTGGGGTCAGAGATGTGGTCCCCCTTCTCTTGCTGGTGGTGGTGGGGTCAGAGATGTGGTCCCCCTTCTCTTGCTGGTGGTGGTGGGGTCAGAGATGTGGTCCCCCTTCTCTTGCTGGTGGTGGTGGGGTCAGAGATGTGGTCCCCCTTCTCTTGCTGGTGGTGGTGGGGTCAGAGATGTGGTCCCCCTTCTCTTGCTGGTGGTGGTGGGGTCAGAGATGTGGTCCCCCTTCTCTTGCTGGTGGTGGTGGGGTCAGAGATGTGGTCCCCCTTCTCTTGCTGGTGGTGGTGGGGTCAGAGATGTGGTCCCCCTTCTCTTGCTGGTGGTGGTGGGGTCAGAGATGTGGTCCCCCTTCTCTTGCTGGTGGTGGTGGGGTCAGAGATGTGGTCCCCCTTCTCTTGCTGGTGGTGGTGGGGTCAGAGATGTGGTCCCCCTTCTCTTGCTGGTGGTGGTGGGGTCAGAGATGTGGTCCCCCTTCTCTTGCTGGTGGTGGTGGGGTCAGAGATGTGGTCCCCCTTCTCTTGCTGGTGGTGGTGGGGTCAGAGATGTGGTCCCCCTTCTCTTGCTGGTGGTGGTGGGGTCAGAGATGTGGTCCCCCTTCTCTTGCTGGTGGTGGTGGGGTCAGAGATGTGGTCCCCCTTCTCTTGCTGGTGGTGGTGGGGTCAGAGATGTGGTCCCCCTTCTCTTGCTGGTGGTGGTGGGGTCAGAGATGTGGTCCCCCTTCTCTTGCTGGTGGTGGTGGGGTCAGAGATGTGGTCCCCCTTCTCTTGCTGGTGGTGGTGGGGTCAGAGATGTGGTCCCCCCTCTCTTGCTGGTGGTGGTGGGGTCAGAGATGTGGTCCCCCTTCTCTTGCTGGTGGTGGTGGGGTCAGAGATGTGGTCCCCCTTCTCTTGCTGGTGGTGGTGGGGTCAGAGATGTGGTCCCCCTTCTCTTGCTGGTGGTGGTGGGGTCAGAGATGTGGTCCCCCTTCTCTTGCTGGTGGTGGTGGGGTCAGAGATGTGGTCCCCCTTCTCTTGCTGGTGGTGGTGGGGTCAGAGATGTGGTCCCCCTTCTCTTGCTGGTGGTGGTGGGGTCAGAGATGTGGTCCCCCTTCTCTTGCTGGTGGTGGTGGGGTCAGAGATGTGGTCCCCCTTCTCTTGCTGGTGGTGGTGGGGTCAGAGATGTGGTCCCCCTTCTCTTGCTGGTGGTGGTGGGGTCAGAGATGTGGTCCCCCTTCTCTTGCTGGTGGTGGTGGGGTCAGAGATGTGGTCCCCCTTCTCTTGCTGGTGGTGGTGGGGTCAGAGATGTGGTCCCCCTTCTCTTGCTGGTGGTGGTGGGGTCAGAGATGTGGTCCCCCTTCTCTTGCTGGTGGTGGTGGGGTCAGAGATGTGGTCCCCCTTCTCTTGCTGGTGGTGGTGGGGTCAGAGATGTGGTCCCCCTTCTCTTGCTGGTGGTGGTGGGGTCAGAGATGTGGTCCCCCTTCTCTTGCTGGTGGTGGTGGGGTCAGAGATGTGGTCCCCCTTCTCTTGCTGGTGGTGGTGGGGTCAGAGATGTGGTCCCCCTTCTCTTGCTGGTGGTGGTGGGGTCAGAGATGTGGTCCCCCTTCTCTTGCTGGTGGTGGTGGGGTCAGAGATGTGGTCCACCCTCTCTTGCTGGTGGTGGTGGTCAGAGATGGGTCAGAGATGTGGTCCCCCTTCTCTTGCTGGTGGTGGTGGGGTCAGAGATGTGGTCCCCCTTCTCTCTTGCTGGTGGTGGTGGGGTCAGAGATGTGGTCCCCCTTCTCTTGCTGGTGATGGTGGGGTCAGAGATGTGGTCCCCCTCTCTTGCTGGTGGTGGTGGGGTCAGAGATGTGGTCCCCCCTCTCTTGCTGGTGGTGGTGGGGTCAGAGATGTGGTCCCCCTTCTCTTGTGGTGGTGGGGTCAGAGATGTGGTCCCCCTTCTCTTGCTGGTGGTGGTGGGGTCAGAGATGTGGTCCCCCCTCTCTTGCTGGTGGTGGTGGGGTCAGAGATGTGGTCCCCCCTCTCTTGCTGGTGGTGGTGGGGTCAGAGATGTGGTCCCCCTTCTCTTGCTGGTGGTGGTGGGGTCAGAGATGTGGTCCCCCTTCTCTTGCTGGTGGTGGTGGGGTCAGAGATGTGGTCCCCCTTCTCTTGCTGGTGGTGGTGGGGTCAGAGATGTGGTCCCCCTTCTCTTGCTGGTGGTGGTGGGGTCAGAGATGTGGTCCCCCCTCTCTTGCTGGTGGTGGTGGGGTCAGAGATGTGGTCCCCCTTCTCTTGCTGGTGGTGGTGGGGTCAGAGATGTGGTCCCCCCTCTCTTGCTGGTGGTGGTGGGGTCAGAGATGTGGTCCCCCCTCTCTTGCTGGTGGTGGTGGGGTCAGAGATGTGGTCCCCCTTCTCTTGCTGGTGGTGGTGGGGTCAGAGATGTGGTCCCCCCTCTCTTGCTGGTGGTGGTGGGGTCAGAGATGTGGTCCCCCCTCTCTTGCTGGTGGTGGTGGGGTCAGAGATGTGGTCCCCCCTCTCTTGCTGGTGGTGGTGGGGTCAGAGATGTGGTCCCCCCTCTCTTGCTGGTGGTGGTGGGGTCAGAGATGTGGTCCCCCCTCTCTTGCTGGTGGTGGTGGGGTCAGAGATGTGGTCCCCCCTCTCTTGCTGGTGGTGGTGGGGTCAGAGATGTGGTCCCCCCTCTCTTGCTGGTGGTGGTGGGGTCAGAGATGTGGTCCCCCCTCTCTTGCTGGTGGTGGTGGGGTCAGACATGTGGTCCCCCTCTCTTGCTGGTGGTGGTGGGGTCAGAGATGTGGTCCCCCTTCTCTTGCTGGTGGTGGTGGGGTCAGAGATGTGGTCCCCCCTCTCTTGCTGGTGGTGGTGGGGTCAGAGATGTGGTCCCCCCTCTCTTGCTGGTGGTGGTGGGGTCAGAGATGTGGTCCCCCCTCTCTTGCTGGTGGTGGTGGGGTCAGAGATGTGGTCCCCCCTCTCTTGCTGGTGGTGGTGGGGTCAGAGATGTGGTCCCCCCTCTCTTGCTGGTGGTGGTGGGGTCAGAGATGTGGTCCCCCCTCTCTTGCTGGTGGTGGTGGGGTCAGAGATGTGGTCCCCCCTCTCTTGCTGGTGGTGGTGGGGTCAGAGATGTGGTCCCCCCTCTCTTGCTGGTGGTGGTGGGGTCAGAGATGTGGTCCCCCCTCTCTTGCTGGTGGTGGTGGGGTCAGAGATGTGGTCCCCCCTCTCTTGCTGGTGGTGGTGGGGTCAGAGATGTGGTCCCCCCTCTCTTGCTGGTGGTGGTGGGGTCAGAGATGTGGTCCCCCTTCTCTTGCTGGTGGTGGTGGGGTCAGAGATGTGGTCCCCCCTCTCTTGCTGGTGGTGGTGGGGTCAGAGATGTGGTCCCCCTTCTCTTGCTGGTGGTGGTGGGGTCAGAGATGTGGTCCCCCCTCTCTTGCTGGTGGTGGTGGGGTCAGAGATGTGGTCCCCCCTCTCTTGCTGGTGGTGGTGGGGTCAGAGATGTGGTCCCCCCTCTCTTGCTGGTGGTGGTGGGGTCAGAGATGTGGTCCCCCCTCTCTTGCTGGTGGTGGTGGGGTCAGAGATGTGGTCCCCCTTCTCTTGCTGGTGGTGGTGGGGTCAGAGATGTGGTCCCCCTTCTCTTGCTGGTGGTGGTGGGGTCAGAGATGTGGTCCCCCTTCTCTTGCTGGTGGTGGTGGGGTCAGAGATGTGGTCCCCCCTCTCTTGCTGGTGGTGGTGGGGTCAGAGATGTGGTCCCCCCTCTCTTGCTGGTGGTGGTGGGGTCAGAGATGTGGTCCCCCTTCTCTTGCTGGTGGTGGTGGGGTCAGAGATGTGGTCCCCCCTCTCTTGCTTGCTGTGTGGTGGTGGTGGGGTCAGAGATGTGGTCCCCCCTTCTCTTGCTGGTGGTGGTGGGGTCAGAGATGTGGTCCCCCTTCTCTTGCTGGTGGTGGTGGGGTCAGAGATGTGGTCCCCCCTCTCTTGCTGGTGGTGGTGGGGTCAGAGATGTGGTCCCCCTTCTCTTGCTGGTGGTGGTGGGGTCAGAGATGTGGTCCCCCCTCTCGTGCTGGTGGTGGTGGGGTCAGAGATGTGGTCCCCCCTTCTCTTGCTGGTGGTGGTGGGGTCAGAGATGTGGTCCCCCTTCTCTTGCTGGTGGTGGTGGGGTCAGAGATGTGGTCCCCCTTCTCTTGCTGGTGGTGGTGGGGTCAGAGATGTGGTCCCCCTTCTCTTGCTGGTGGTGGTGGGGTCAGAGATGTGGTCCCCCTTCTCTTGCTGGTGGTGGTGGGGTCAGAGATGTGGTCCCCCTCTCTTGCTGGTGGTGGTGGGGTCAGAGATGTGGTCCCCCCTCTCTTGCTGGTGGTGGTGGGGTCAGAGATGTGGTCCCCCCTCTCTTGCTGGTGGTGGTGGGGTCAGAGATGTGGTCCCCCTTCTCTTGCTGGTGGTGGTGGGGTCAGAGATGTGGTCCCCCTTCTCTTGCTGGTGGTGGTGGGGTCAGAGATGTGGTCCCCCTTCTCTTGCTGGTGGTGGTGGGGTCAGAGATGTGGTCCCCCTTCTCTTGCTGGTGGTGGTGGGGTCAGAGATGTGGTCCCCCCTCTCTTGCTGGTGGTGGTGGGGTCAGAGATGTGGTCCCCCTTCTCTTGCTGGTGGTGGTGGGGTCAGAGATGTGGTCCCCCTTCTCTTGCTGGTGGTGGTGGGGTCAGAGATGTGGTCCCCCTTCTCTTGCTGGTGGTGGTGGGGTCAGAGATGTGGTCCCCCTTCTCTTGCTGGTGGTGGTGGGGTCAGAGATGTGGTCCCCCTTCTCTTGCTGGTGGTGGTGGGGTCAGAGATGTGGTCCCCCTTCTCTTGCTGGTGGTGGTGGTGGTCATAGATGTGGTCCCCCTTCTCTTGCTGGTGGTGGTGGGGTCAGAGATGTGGTCCCCCTTCTCTTGCTGGTGGTGGTGGGGTCAGAGATGTGGTCCCCCTTCTCTTGCTGGTGGTGGTGGGGTCAGAGATGTGGTCCCCCCTCTCTTGCTGGTGGTGGTGGGGTCAGAGATGTGGTCCCCCTTCTCTTGCTGGTGGTGGTGGGGTCAGAGATGTGGTCCCCCTTCTCTTGCTGGTGGTGGTGGGGTCAGAGATGTGGTCCCCCTTCTCTTGCTGGTGGTGGTGGGGTCAGAGATGTGGTCCCCCTTCTCTTGCTGGTGGTGGTGGGGTCAGAGATGTGGTCCCCCTTCTCTTGCTGGTGGTGGTGGGGTCAGAGATGTGGTCCCCCTTCTCTTGCTGGTGGTGGTGGGGTCAGAGATGTGGTCCCCCTTCTCTTGCTGGTGGTGGTGGGGTCAGAGATGTGGTCCCCCCTCTCTTGCTGGTGGTGGTGGGGTCAGAGATGTGGTCCCCCCTCTCTTGCTGGTGGTGGTGGGGTCAGAGATGTGGTCCCCCTTCTCTTGCTGGTGGTGGTGGGGTCAGAGATGTGGTCCCCCCTCTCTTGCTGGTGGTGGTGGGGTCAGAGATGTGGTCCCCCTTCTCTTGCTGGTGGTGGTGGGGTCAGAGATGTGGTCCCCCTTCTCTTGCTGGTGGTGGTGGGGTCAGAGATGTGGTCCCCCCTCTCTTGCTGGTGGTGGTGGGGTCAGAGATGTGGTCCCCCCTCTCTTGCTGGTGGTGGTGGGGTCAGAGATGTGGTCCCCCTTCTCTTGCTGGTGGTGGTGGGGTCAGAGATGTGGTCCCCCTTCTCTTGCTGGTGGTGGTGGGGTCAGAGATGTGGTCCCCCTTCTCTTGCTGGTGGTGGTGGGGTCAGAGATGTGGTCCCCCTTCTCTTGCTGGTGGTGGTGGGGTCAGAGATGTGGTCCCCCCTCTCTTGCTGGTGGTGGTGGGGTCAGAGATGTGGTCCCCCCTCTCTTGCTGGTGGTGGTGGGGTCAGAGATGTGGTCCCCCTTCTCTTGCTGGTGGTGGTGGGGTCAGAGATGTGGTCCCCCTTCTCTTGCTGGTGGTGGTGGGGTCAGAGATGTGGTCCCCCTTCTCTTGCTGGTGGTGGTGGGGTCAGAGATGTGGTCCCCCTCTCTCTCTTGGTCCCCCCTCTCTTGCTGGTGGTGGTGGGGTCAGAGATGTGGTCCCCCCTCTCTTGCTGGTGGTGGTGGGGTCAGAGATGTGGTCCCCCTTCTCTTGCTGGTGGTGGTGGGGTCAGAGATGTGGTCCCCCTTCTCTTGCTGGTGGTGGTGGGGTCAGAGATGTGGTCCCCCTTCTCTTGCTGGTGGTGGTGGGGTCAGAGATGTGGTCCCCCCTCTCTTGCTGGTGGTGGTGGGGTCAGAGATGTGGTCCCCCTCTCTTGCTGGTGGTGGTGGGGTCAGAGATGTGGTCCCCCCTCTCTTGCTGGTGGTGGTGGGGTCAGAGATGTGGTCCCCCCTCTCTTGCTGGTGGTGGTGGGGTCAGAGATGTGGTCCCCCCTCTCTTGCTGGTGGTGGTGGGGTCAGAGATGTGGTCCCCCCTCTCTTGCTGGTGGTGGTGGGGTCAGAGATGTGGTCCCCCCTCTCTTGCTGGTGGTGGTGGGGTCAGAGATGTGGTCCCCCCACTCTTGCTGGTGGTGGTGGGGTCAGAGATGTGGTCCCCCCTCT
This sequence comes from Cherax quadricarinatus, assembly GCF_038502225.1. NCBI lineage: Eukaryota > Metazoa > Arthropoda > Malacostraca > Decapoda > Parastacidae > Cherax > Cherax quadricarinatus. The sequence continues at coordinate 49,374,827 of NC_091298.1, forward strand.
CTTGCTGGTGGTGGTGGGGTCAGAGATGTGGTCCCCCCTCTCTTGCTGGTGGTGGTGGTGGGGTCAGAGATGTGGTCCCCCCTCTCTTGCTGGTGGTGGTGGGGTCAGAGATGTGGTCCCCCCTCTCTTGCTGGTGGTGGTGGGGTCGGAGATGTGGTCCCCCCTCTCTTGCTGGTCGTGGTGGGGTCGGAGATGTGGTCCCCCCTTTCTTGCAGGTGGTGGTGGGGTCAGAGATGTGGTCCCCCCTCTCTTGCTGGTGGTGGTGGGGTCAGAGATGTGGTCCCTCCTCTCTTGCTGGTGGTGGTGGGGTCAGAGATGTAGTCCCCCCTCTCTTGCTGGTGGTGGTGGGGTCAGAGATGTGGTCCCCCTCTCTTGCTGGTGGTGGTGGGGTCAGAGATGTGGTCCCCCCTCCCTTGCTGGTGGTGGTGGGGTCGGAGATGTGGTCCCCCCTCTCTTGCTGGTGGTGTTGGGGTCGGAGATGTGGTCCCCCCTCTCTTGCTGGTGGTGGTGGGGTCAGAGATGTGGTCCCCCCTCTCTTGCTGGTGGTGGTGGGGTCAGAGATGTGGTCCCCCCTCTCTTGCTGGTGGTGGTGGGGTCGGAGATGTGGTCCCCCCTCTCTTGCTTGTGGTGGTGGGGTCGGAGATGTGGTCCCCCTCTCTTGCTGGTGGTGGTGGGGTCGAAGATGTGGTCCCCCCTCTCTTGCTGGTGGTGGTGGGGTCAGAGATGTGGTCCCCCCTCTCTTGCTGGTGGTGGTGGGGTCAGAGATGTGGTCCCCCCTCTCTTGCTGGTGGTGGTGGGGTCAGAGATGTGGTCCCCCCTCTCTTGCTGGTGGTGGTTTCCTGGATTACCTGGAGGTTATTCCGGGGATCAACGCCCCCGCGGCCCGGTCCATGACCAGGCCTCCCGATGGATCAGGGCCTGATCAACTAGGCTGTTACTGCTGGCCGCACGCAGTCCAACGTACGAGCCACAGCCCGGCTGATCCGGCACTGACTTTAGGTATCTGTCCAGCTCTCTCTTGAAGGCAGGCAGGGGTTTATTGGCAATTCCCCTAATGCTTGATGGGAGGCTGTTGAACAGTTTTGTTCCCCGGACACTTATGGTGTTTTCCCTTAGTGTATCAATGGCGCCCCTACTTTTTATTGGGGGCATTTTGTATCGCCTGCCCAGTCTTTTACTTTCGTAGGGAGTGATTTCTGTGTGCAGATTTGGGACCATTCCTTCCAAGATTTTCCAAGTGTAGATTATGATATATCTCTCCCTCCTGCGTTCCAACGAGTACAAGTCAAGTGCTTCCAAGCGTTCCCAGTAGTTAAGGTGCTTGACAGAACTTATACGTGCAGTAAAGGATCTCTGTACACTCTCTAAATCTGCGATTTCACCTGCTTTGAATGGAGATGTTAATGTACAGCAGTATTCCAGCCTAGAGAGAACAAGTGATTTGAAAAGGATCATCATTGCTTGGCATCTCTCGTTTCGAAAGTTCTCATTATCCATCCTATCATTTTCTTTGCACGTGCGATCGTGGCACTGTTGTGATCCTTGAAAGTGAGATCCTCAGACATTACTTCTCCCAGGTCCCTTACATTATTTTTCCGCTCTATTGTATGGCCGGAGTCAGTAGTATACTCTGTTCTAGTTATTATCTCCTCCAGTTTTCCATAACGGAGTAGTTGGAATTTTTCCTCATTAAACATCATATTGTTTTCCGTTGCCCACTGGAAAACTTTGTTTATATCTTCTTGGAGGTTAACCGCGTCCTCAGCAGATGACAGCCTCATGCAGATCCTAGTATCATCCGCAAAGGATGATACGGTGCTGTGGTGTATATCTCTGTCTATGTCTAATATGAGGATGAGGAATAAGATGGGGGCGAGTACTGTGCCTTGTGGAACAGAGCTCTTCACTATGGCAGCCTCCGATTTAACTCTGTTGACCACTACTCTTTGTGTTCGATTTGTTAGGAAGTTGAAGATCCATCTCCCCACTTTCCCAGTTATTCCTTTAGCACGTATTTTATGGGCTATTACGCCATGATCGCATTTGTCAAATGCTTTTGCAAAGTCTGTGTATATTACATCTGCATTCTGATTTTCTTCCAGTGCATCCAAGGCCATGTCATAGTGATCCAGTATTTGTGAGAGGCAGGAGCGACCTGCCCTGAACACATGTTGCCCTGGATTGTGCAGATTTTGGGAATCCAGGTGATTTGCAATCCTGCTTCTTAGCACTCTTTCAAAGATTTTTATGATGTGGGACGTCAGAGCTATTGGTCTATAGTTATTAGCTAATGCTTTGCTGCCACCTTTATGGAGTGGGGCTATATCCGTCGTTTTAAGTGACTGTGGAATTTCATTCAGGTCCAAGCTCCTCCTCCATAGTGTACTAAGGGCATGCGAGAGGGGTTTCTTGCAGTTCTTAATGAAAACAGAGTTCCACGAGTCTGGGCCCGGGGCTGATTGCATGGGCATGTTGTCAATGGCTTTTTCGATATATATCGGAGTTAGGGTAATGTCGGAAATCTGGCATACATTTATGGAGTTTTGAGGCTCATTCATGAAGAAATCATTTGGGTCGTCGATCCTCAAACCGATTAGTGGCTCACTAAACACAGAGTCGTACTGGGATTTCAATATTTCACTGATTTCCTTATTGTCATCTGTGTAAGTCCCATCCTGTCTGAGTAAGGGCCCGATACTAGATGCCTTGTTTTTGGCATATGAAAAGAAATATTTTGAATTTCTTTCAATTTCACTAATAGCTTTAAGCTCCTCCTGCCTCTCCTGTTTCCTGGTCCTGGTCCCCCTCTCTTGCTGGTGGTGGTGGGGTCAGAGATGTGGTCCCCCTCTCTTGTTGGTGGTGGTGGGGTCAGAGATGTGGTCCCCCTCTCTTGCTGCTGGTGGTGGGGTCAGAGATGTGGTCCCCCTCTCTTGTTGGTGGTGGTGGGGTCAGAGATGTGGTCCCCCTCTCTTGCTGGTGGTGGTGGGGTCAGAGATGTGGTCCCCCTCTCTTGCTGGTGGTGGTGGGGTCAGAGATGTGGTCCCCCCTCTATTGCTGGTGGTGGTGGGGTCAGAGATGTGGTCTCCCCTCTATTTCTGGTGGTGGTGGTGTCAGAGATATGGTCCCCCTCTCTTGCTGGTGGTGGTGAGGTCAGAGATGTGGTCCCCCTCTCTTGCTGGTGGTGGTGGGGTCAGAGATGTGGTCCCCCTCTCTTGCTGGTGGTGGTGGGGTCAGATGTGGTCCCCCCTCTATTGCTGGTGGTGGTGGGGTCAGAGATGTGGTCCCCCTTTTCTTGCTGGTGGTGGTGGGGTCAGAGATGTGATCCCCCTCTATTGCTGGTGGTGGTGGGGTCAGAGATGTGGTCCCCCCTCTCTTGCTGGTGGTTGTGGGGTCAGAGATGTGGTCCCCCCTCTCTTGCTTGTGATGGTGGGGTCAGAGATGTGGTTCCCCCTCTCTTGCTGGTGGTGGTGGGGTCAGAGATGTGGTCCCCCCTCTCTTGCTGGTGGTGGGGTCAGAGATGTGGTAGTCCCCTGTCTTGCTAGTTGGGGTTACCTGGAGGTTATTCCGGGGATCAACGCCCCCTCGGCCCGGTCCATGACCAGGCCTCCCGGTGGATCAGGGCCTGATCAACCAGGCCGCACGCAGTCCAACGTACGAGCCACAGCCCGGCTGATCCGGCACTGACTTTAAGTATCTGTCCAGCTCTCTCTTGAAGGCAGCCAGGGGTTTATTGCTAATTCCCTTAATGCTTGATGGGAGGCTATTGAATAGTCTTGGGTCCCGGACACTTATGGTGTTTTCTCTTAGTGTACCAATGGCGCCCCTACTTTTAATTGGAGGCATTTTGCATCACCTACCCAGTCTTTTACTTTCGTAGGGAGTGATTTCTGTGTGCAGATTTGGGACCATTCCTTCCAGGATTTTCCAAGTGTAGATTATGATATATCTCTCCCTCCTGCGTTCCAACGAGTACAAGTCAAGTTCTTCCAAGCGTTCCCAGTAGTTAAGGTGCTTGACAGAACTTATACGTGCAGTAAAGGATCTCTGTACACTCTGTAGGTCTGCAATTTCACCTGCTTTGAATGGAGATGTTAATGTACAGCAGTATTCCAGCCTTGAGAGAACAAGTGATTTGAAAAGCATCATCAGTGGCTTGGCATCTCTCGTTTTGAACGTTCTCATTATCCATCCTATCATTTTCTTTGCACTTGTGATCGTGGCACAGTTGTGATCCTTGAAAGTGAGATCCTAAGACATTACTACTCCCAGGTCCTTTACATTATTTTTCCACTCTATTGTATGGCCAGAGTTTGTAGTATACTCTGTTCTAGTTATTATCTCCTCCAGTTTTCCATAATGGAGTAGTTGGAATTTGTCCTCATTGAACATCATATTGTTTTCCGTTGCCCACTGGAAAACTTGGTTTATATCTTCTTGGAGGTTAACCGTGTCCTCAGCAGATGACAGCCTCATGCAGATCCTAGTATCATCCGCAAAGGATGATACGGTGCTGTGGTGTATATCTCTGTCTATGTCTGATATGAGGATGAGGAATAAGATGGGGGCGAGTACTGTGCCTTGTGGAACAGAGCTCTTCACTATGGCAGCCTCCGATTTAACTCTGTTGACCACTACTCTTTGTGTTCGATTTGTTAGGAAGTTGGAGATCCATCTCCCCACTTTACCAGTTATTCCTTTAGCACGTATTTTGTGGGCTATTACGCCATGATCGCATTTGTCAAACGCTTTTGCAAAGTCTGTGTATATTACATCTGCATTCTGATTTTCTTCCAGTGCATCCAAGGCCATATCATAGTGATCCAGTAGTTGTGAGAGGCAGGAGCGACCTGCCCTGAACCCATGTTGCCCTGGATTGTGCAGATTTTGGGAATCCAGGTGATTTGCAATCCTGCTTCATAGCACTCTTTCAAAGATTGTTATGATGTGGGACATCAGAGCTATTGGTCTATAGTTCTTAGCTAATGCTTTGCTGCCACCTTTATGGAGTGGGACTATATCCGTTGTTTTAAGTGACTGTGGAGTTTCACTTATGTCCAAGCTCCTCCTCCATAGTGTACTTAGGGCACACGAGAGGGGTTTCTTGCAGTCCTTAATGAATACAGAGTTCCACGAGTCTGGGCCCGGGGCTGAGTGCATGGGCATGTTGTCAATGGCTTTTTCGACGTCTATCGGAATTAGGGTAATGACGGAAATCTGGCATACATTTATGGAGTTTTGAGGCTCATTCATGCAGAAATCATTTGGGTCGTCGATCCTCAAACTGATTAGTGGCTCACTAAACACAGAGTCATACTGGGATTTCAGTATTTCACTCATTTCTTTGTTGTCATCTGTGTAAGTCCCATCCTGTCTGAGTAAGGGCCCGATACTAGATGTGGTATTTGCCTTGTTTTTGGCATATGAAAAGAAATATTTCGAATTTCTTTCAATTTCACTAATAGCTTTAAGCTCCTCCTGTCTCTCCTGGATCCTGTATGAGTCATTTAACTTAAGTTCGATAGTTTCCACTTCCCTGGTCAGCGCCTCCTTTCGTGTATCAGATATTCTAGCACTCCTGAGGAGCTCAGTGACTCTTCGTCGTCTTCTGTAGAGGGAGTGTCTTTGTCTCTCCAGTTTACTCCTGCTCTTCTTCTTTCTTAGGGGAATATGCCTAGAACATGCTTCAGCTGCCAGGAAGCTGATCCTTTCAAGGCACTGGTTTGAATCCATGTCATTTAAGATATCTTCCCAACATGTTTCATTTAGGACATGGTTTACCTGATCCCAGTTGATGTTCTTGTTGTTGAAGTTGTATTTTGTGAAGACACCTTCACAGGTACATGCATTCTGCTGATCAGGACCCCTATGCATGTACGTCTGGACTTCAATTAGGTTGTGATCGGAATTAGTTGTTTTTTATATTCTTATGTCTCTTATCAGGTCCTCATTATTTGTGAAGATAATGTCAAATGTGTTTTCTAGTCTTGTTGGCTCCACTATCTGCTGGCTTAAGGTGTGTTTTTCACAGAGACTTAGCTCATGTGTGTGTGTGACCTTTCATCTGCGCTACCTCCGGGGATTGTTTCAGCTATAACATTATTTGCTACATTCTTCCATTTTGTATGCCTTAGATTGAAATCACCAAGCAGTAAGATGTTTGGGGATGGAGCTGGAAGGTTTTCCAGACAGTAATCAATTTTCAGTAGCTGTTCCTTGAACTGTTGCGAGGTTGCATTTGGTGGCTTATATACAACCACAATGACTAGGTTTTGGTTCTCGATCTTTATTGATAGAACTTCAACTACCTCATTTGTGGTGTTCAGCAACTCTGTGCAGATGAGGGACTGACATACAGGCCAACCCCCCCTTGTTGCCTGTTCATTCTGTCACATCTAAAAAGGTTGTAACCACTTATCCATATTTCACTGTCAAAGTGATCTTTTGTGTGAGTCTCTGTGAAGGCTGCAAACATTGCATTAGACTCCTCTAAAAGTCCACTGATAAAAGGTATTTTGTTGTTGGTGGATGGCTTAAGGTCCTGTATATTAGCAAATATGAACGAGATTGTATTCTGTGTTTGTTGGGGGGATTTTGTTATTGGCATCAGTAGTTGTAGTTCTGGAGGGCTATGGGTGGCCACTGGCTGCGCCTCCAGTCCAACAAGGTTCCAAGGTGGTGGACTATTTTTGTTATTTCCTTCCATTTTTTTTCCGTTTCCTGCCACTAAAAAATCACCTGGAGTTGGGTTGTCATAGCTACTATTGTTTGTCTTGTGGGGTCTGTGCCTCCTGGTCCCTTTTAGATGGTATGCAGGGCAGTCGATGTTGTAACACTGCTTCTGGAGGACTGAGGAGTGACACATTTTTGGGTGAAAGAAAGCACATGAAGAAGAACGACACACTCCTTTAGACAGGAGGTCTAAGTTGCATGTCCCATTTTTTTTCCTGATATTCCATGGTTACAGATGCCCCAAGCATAATATTTGCACAAATTCACCTTTGGTTGAGAATTGTTGGGAGGTGTGTTGTCAATTTCTGCAGGTTCCGGGACTGCACTATAATACTCAGTATCCAAGCCAGGGCCACCCCATCCTGGATTCCATCTACTTTCCTCAGTAGAGGAAGAAGGAGGAGACTCCTCTCCAACATCTGTACTGTGGGCCTCGGTCTTGTGCAATGATGGTTGTATATTTACGGTTTTAGTGGTGGTTGTGGTAGGGTCCCTAGTAGTCTGGGCTGGCAGTAAGGCTGGGGGCTGGGACTGAGTCAGCACTGGGGCTGGGGGCTGAGCCTGGGCCAGCACCAGCACTGTGGGTATTAGTGCTATGACTGGGGGATGGGTCTGGTTTAGCACTATGTGGGTGACTAGATAGTTTCGAGTCATCTGTTGTGGTATGGACATTCTGCATTTTTTGATACACTATCTCTTGCTCCCATGTTTTATATATTTTTGGTAGACTATCCAAGAGGTCATCCTTGTTTTCTTGATTATTTTTATCATTTATTACTCTCCTTAGTACCTTTCTGATACCTGCCCAAAGTTCTACATCTTTATTGCACAACCAGAAGCACCTTGCTAGTTCGAGGTCATTTTTTGAGGCTGTATTTAGTCTAGTACAAGAGATACGGTGTTTGGAAAAGCATAGATTGCATGTGATTCTGGATTTCCTTCCAAGGATTTTTTTACATGTCCCACAGATATGCTGTGCTGACATCCTGTCTGTATCCTACTACACTCTGTATGCCACAGAAGAAAGCTGATTTCCACTTTACCTTTCTCTTGCTGGTGCCAGTAATATGCAAGATGTATTTATACGAACCAAGTTTGCAGTATGTGGGTGTTGGGTGGGTGGGTTATATGGGTGGCCTTAGTGGCTCCTGCAGTGATGCCAGACGTATGTTATGCACTTGTGTCATGGGATATCACATTCAGTTTAAACCATTTCCATTATGTTAATCACTGTCCTTGTGTTGTACCGCTGAGAATTTAGGTCCACTAGGTCTTTCTATTATGTCTCGGTATCCTAGTTTATTCGTAAATATGTGATAACTCAAACCTATGTGTATCACTTGTCACATGTCAACACCAGGGCAAGACTTATCCACACTGCCACACTTCACTATTATTATTATTATTATTATTATTATTGTTGTTGTTATTTAATTTCCTTTTATGTAGTGCTGTACACTGTTTATCTCAAGGATAGCGATATAAGCAGACCCTCTTTCTGGTATTCCTGGTGGCAGTAAAACCATCTGTCCGTACACTGTTCCAGACCCAGACACTTGAATCTCCATATTCATCAGAAATTAGAAGAAAAATGTGCCCTAATTACCCTATGAAGACGTAGTTTGGATACCGGAGTCGTTCATTCCATAGGCACTAAAAATCACAAAGGTGGCAGCAAAGGAAGTCTCAGGAAAAAAAAATATGGAGACTGTAGCACTGATGTCACATTTTATCAAAATATTTGAGTTTTCAGAAGATGGATTGCAAATAACATGGATTCCCGACACTTGCACGGCACTGGAAGACAAAATGCAGATGTGGTATACACAGATTTTGCAAAAGTTATCCAATTTTTTTTAGGTAAAGCACAATACTGTAATAGAGAAAATCTCAGGAGCTAATTCAGATGAACAGTCTCACAATTGAAGTGTTACGATTTTGTAGTATATTCACCGTAAACCAGAACATAGTGGAATCAAGCCGGTTGGAAAATACCCTTGACCATGTATTCACAATGAGAAGTCGCCCAGGAACATAATACCGTAAACAGCAGCAAGCTCAGACGACAATCATTAGAAGTTTAGACCTGCATGCACGTTGGTCGTGAGCAGAAAAACACAACCAGCCATGGGGGTGGACACGACAAAATCAAATTCACCAATAACAACATTTAACTGGGTCAGATACATCATAACCTTGCTGGAACATTCTGGGAAGATGTGACTAACATGTCTAGAGTGGTGACGTGTACTTAGCTCAGTGGTGACGTGTACTTAGCTCAGTGGTGACGTGTACTTAGATGAGTGGTGATGTGTACTTAGCTCTGTGAAGACCTGTTTGCGCGCTCTCTACGAATTGAAGCAAGATGCCCTCCATCGAGCAACTTTACCAACAGCTTAAGGAAGAATTGAGGATGGCGAAGATGGAGATTCGGCGACTGACCGAGGAAAACAAGAAGATTCGTAGTAGTCCTGTTTTGAGTCCTCAGGTCAAGAAAGGAAACTGGTCAGTGGCTGGACAGCAGGGAACGAAGTTGACGATCAAGAAGACGAATGGAAAGGTAGAAACGATGAAGTAGAAAGAGACTGCCGTGGAAACTGTTGTGGAAACATCTAATACATTCTCAGTGCTACCCGACGAATGTGAGTCGGCTGCTGGGAACGTCACGACGAAGGACACCAAGGAAGGTAAGAATATTGTTGTTGGGGATAGCCAAGTTAGGTATATGGATAGGGCGTTCTGCTTGAAGGACAGGAGTAGGAGACAAAGGGTTTGCTTTCCTGGGGCTGGGATGGAGGATATTGTTAGCCGTCTGGATGACATCATGAGAGGTAATGGGAGCAATCCTATTATCTGTCTCAGTGCTGGAGGCAACGATGTTGGCAGACGTAGGAGTGAAGACCTGATTAGCAGGTATAGGTCAGCAATAGAAATAATTAGGAGGAAGGGTGGGAACCCTGTCATATGTGGTATTTTGCCAAGGAGAGGAGTTGGAAATGAATGGTAGTCCAGGGCAAATGGTGTCAATTGCTGGCTGGACAAATACTGTAAGGAAAATGCGGTAACATTCATTGACAACTGGGACCTCTTCTATGGCAGAAATGACATGTATGCCAGGGATGGGGTTCACTTATCTAGGTCTGGGGTGGGAGCACTGGCAACTGCAGTGGAGGGAGCTGTTAGGACTTTAAACTAGGAATAGTTAGTGGTATGGGTTTTGGCAGGAAAACAGTGAAGTCCCAGTGTAGTAATATTACGAGTTCTAGGGGAACTAGTAATAAGCAGAACGAGGTAGATATTGAAAAGCCAGTGACACTGGGTGATAAGGACAGTAATAGGTTTAGTAGAAAAACAGAAATGAGCAGGAAGGGTAAAGAGAAAGGAGAGTCTTTCAATGTTTATTATGCTAATAGCCGTAGTGCTAGGAATAAGATGGACGAGTTGAGATTAGTTGCTAGTGCAGGTAACATTGATGTATTTGCCTTAACTGAGACGTGGTTTAATTCAAAATGTCGGGACATGCCTGCGGAATGCCACATTCAGGGTTTTAAATTGTTCCAAGTAGATAGAAGTATCGGGAAGAGGGGTGGGGTGGCACTGTATGTCCGAGATCGCTTGAACTGTTGCATAAAAACGGGTATAAAGTCTGAAGTAACACATACAGAGTCTATTTGGATAGAATTTTCAGAGGGGCATGAAAAACTGATTTTAGGAGTGATATACCGTCCCCCAAACTTAACACAGGGACCAAGGGAGACTACTATGGGAGGAAATTGTTAAGGCCACAAGGCACGATAATGTAGTAATTCTAGGAGCCTTTAACTGTAGTCATGTTAGGTAAGACACATATGCAACAGTTAGGCAACTTTATTCCGAAACGACAACCTCAAATTCTACGACTTTAAGGGTGATGGACTGATTACATTGTCTTCACATCTCTACTGTTCCTGCCTACTTTCTGTATTCGACTGAAGAAGCCTACTGTGTAGGCGAAACGTTTCGGAATAAAGTTGCCTAACTGTTGCATATGTGTCTTACCTAACAACCTGTCGGTATTGTATACCATTTTGATGTTCAACTTTAGTCATATTGATTGGAATTTCTTGACTGGGAATTTAGAATCATACGACTTCTTAGAAGTAGTTCAGGATTGTTTTTTGAAGCAGTTTGTGACAGAACCTACAAGGGGAAATAACCTGCTTGACTTAGTTCTGGCAAACAATGAATCCCTTGTTAATAATTTAGAAATTTCAGGGGAACTGGGTGCTAGCGACCACAAATCAATTACATTTAGCATTGAATGGAAGTACGATAGTAGGGATAACTCAGTAACAGTCCCAGATTTTCGCTTAGCAGATTACGATGGGCTTAGAGAACACTTATCATCTGTTGACTGGGGTAACGAAGAGAGCTATCAATATGACAGTTTTCTGAACACTATACATGCTGCTCAAAGAACGTTTATCCCGTATAAAGAAATTAGATCAAATAGAAATGACCCAAAATGGATGAATAATAGGCTCAAATATCTACTAGGGCATAAGAAAGGAATTTATATGCATATCAAAAGAGGTGAGGGTCATCTTATGAATCAGTATATTGACATTAAGAGGGACATTAAAAGGGGGATAAGAAAAGCTAAAAGGGATTATGAAATTGAAGTTGCTAGGGATTCTAAAACTAACCCAAAAAGTTTTTTCCGGGTATATAGAACAAAAGTTAGAGATAAGATAGGTCCCCTTAAAAATAACTATGGGCATCTTACTGACAAAGAGAATGAAATGTGCTCGATTTTTAATAATTATTTTCTTTCGGTTTTTACACAGGAAGACACTAACAATATTCCAGTAATTAATTTTTATAGTGGGCTAGAAGAAGATAAATTATGTAACATCACAGTCACTAATGAAATGGTTGTGAAGCAGATAGACAGACTGAAGCAAAATAAGTCGCCGGGTCCTGATGAGGTTTTTTCAAGGGTTCTTAAGGAATGCAAAATGGAACTCTGTGAACCATTAACTAATATTTTTAATTTATCTCTTCAAATAGGTGTAGTGTCTGATATGTGGAAGATGGCTAATGTAATTCCTATTTTTAAAACAGGGGACAAGTCGTTACCGTCAAATTACCGCCCAATAAGCCTGACCTTAATTGTAGGCAAATTACTAGTCAATTATAGCTGAGATTATAAGAAGCCATCTCGATAAGCATAGCTTGATTAATGATACTCAGCATGGATTCACAAGAGGCCGGTCTTGTCTAACTAATTTATTAACTTTCTTCAGTAAAGCTTTTGAGGCTGTTGACCACGATAAAGAGTTTGATATTATTTACTTAGATTTTAGTAAGGCTTTTGATAGAGTTCTGCACCAAAGACTGTTAAAGAAAGTGGCAGCTCATGGCATTGGGGGAAAAGTGCTCTCGTGGATCGAGTCATGGCTCACAGACAGGAAGCAGAGAGTGTCCATAAATGGGGTTAAATCCGAGTGGGGATCTGTAACAAGTGGCGTTCCACAGGGATCAGTCTTGGGCCCGTTGTTGTTTATAATATATATCAATGACCTTGATGAGGGAATTACTAGTGATATGAGCAAATTCGCCGATGACACAAAGATAGGTAGGATAATTGATTCAAACGTAGACGTTAGGGAACTTCAGGAGGATTTAAACAAACTATATTCTTGGTCAGAAAAGTGGCAGATGCAGTTCAATGTAGATAAATGCAAGGTTCTGAAGCTTGGGAGTGCCCATAACCCTAGTACTTATAAGTTAAATGATGAGAGTAAGACACATGTGCAACATCTGGGTATCTTTATTGTAGACGTTTCGCCATCCAGTGGCTTTATCAATACAAATTCTAGGACATAACTTGAAGACAGTAGAACTATGTACAGAAGATGAGGTAATCAGTCCCTCAACCTAGGAGTAGGTGCGAACAGCACCATAGTCGTGGAGATTCTGAAGCAGAAGAAAGAATCCTGGCGCTTATATAGTAACGTCAGGTGTAGCAGACGAGGGCATATTCACTGGTAGGCGAGATTCCCCAGTGGAAGTAGGTCCTTCCCAAAGAGATGGGTTAGTTGTAGTAGTAGTTGTCGTAGTCGTGAAGGTTATGTACATGTCCTCAGAATTAAGATTCCATGATGTTGCAGTGTCTGACAAGTTGTGTACGAATGGTATATAATACCGACAAGATGAGAGTAAGACACTTGTGCAACATCTGGGTATCTTTATTGTAGACGTTTCGCCATCCAGTGGCTTTATCAATACAAATTCTAGGACATAACTTGAAGACAGTAGAACTATGTACAGAAGATGAGGTAATCAGTCCCTCAACCTAGGAGTAGGTGCGAAGAGCACCATAGTCGTGGAGATTCTGAAGCGCCAGGATCCTTTCTTCTGCTTCAGAATCTCCACGACTATGGTGCTGTTCGCACCTACTCCTAGGTTGAGGGACTGATTACCTCATCTTCTGTACATAGTTCTACTGTCTTCAAGTTATGTCCTAGAATTTGTATTGATAAAGCCACTGGATGGCGAAACGTCTACAATAAAGATACCCAGATGTTGCACATGTGTCTTAATCTCATACGGGGTACTTAACGAGGGTTGGAGGTAAGTCCTGAGGTGAAAGATCTAAGTCGTGAAGTGTCAGTTACCTGTAGCTTAAACCTCCCTAGAACTTCGGAGATCATGATCGGTCTTGTATTATGATTATTGTTATTGGTTGTGGTTATTAAACAGATTATCTGTTTTGTCACACCCGACAAAGAAACATCCTTCGGAGACGATATTAGAAATTAGAATGTGAGTGAAAGTGGTATCCATTGAGGTCACAGCAGACCTCTAAACTGACATAAACCAAGTCTTCCAGTGGGCCACTGACAATTTGATGTTCAGTGGGGACAGATTTCATCTGCTGTGTTTTGGAAAGATTTGTATGTCAGTTTACCTACCTGGAGGGTATTCCGGGGATCAGCGCCCCCCCCTCCCGCGGCTCGGCAAGATGATGAATTAGACACCTGTGCAATATCTGGGTAGCTTTACCTTGTAGACGTTTCGCCATCCAGTGGCTTTATCAGTACAAGAACATACCTGGAGTCTACCTGGAGGGCATTCCGGGGATCAACGCCCCAGCGGCCTGGTTCATGACCAGGCCTCCAGGTGGATCAGGGCTTGATCAACGAGGCTGTTACTGCTGGCCGCATACATGAAAGTCTGTAGAAATATATACAGAAAACAGTGGAAGATATAGGTAATCAGTCCCTCAGCCTAGGAGCAGGCGAGATTTATTCATCACGGGAAAAGTTCGCAACACTGTGAAATAAATTGGAATCACGCAGTAGAGCGATGGACTGACGTGACGGACTTGAGAATAATTAATATCAGGTTGGACTTTCAAGGTTCATAACAGAGTCATTATTAGAACCCTTAGTGGGGGCGCTGTAGGCGTGACTTGTTTAATTGTTAACTGCCGCTTGTGGTGGTGCTGGGGGGGTGGTGGTGGGGGGGGGGGTATGGTGGTAGTGGGGAGAGGTATGGTGGTGGTGTGGGGGGAGGTATGGTGGTGGTGGGGGGGAGGGATAGTTGTGGGTGGTTGTTTGGGTTGTTGTTTTGCTGACGCTGCTGCTGGTTGCTTTGTAAAGTAAAAGGACACAAGTGCAACTAATGTGACATTTATTGTGGCAACGTTTCGCTCTCCAGGAGCTTTATCAAGCCAGGTAATGGCTTGATAAAGCTCCTGGAGAGCGAAACGTTGCCACAATAAATGTCACATTAGTTGCACTTGTGTCCTTTTACTTTACATATTGTCGGTAATTCTACCAACTTTATTACAATGCTGGTTGCTTTGTTGCTGCTGTTCCACCAACCCCCCACCACTACCATTACCACCCACCACCACCACCCACCCACCACATGTTCTCCTGGGGCTGGGACCAAGAGAACATGTAGGCCAGGATGAATTACAGCAGTTGGATATGCTGAATGTTGAAGACAGAGTAAAACAACTGAAGCTAAATCATGTTTATAAAATTGCTCACAAACAATGTCCAGAATATCTTGCTGTCAGTTTTGTCAAGTTGAAGATTGAGACACTTATGCAGCATATGGGAATCTTTATTCAGGAAACGTTTCGCCACACAGTGGCTTCATCAGTCCAATACAAAGAGGAAGGCGTAAGGAGAGGAGGAGTATGAGGTAATCAGTCCCTCAGCCTGGAGTCGATGTGTTCAGTCCATCAATCATTCAGTCCATCAGATTGATGGACTGAACACATCGACTCCAGGCTGAGGGACTGATTACCTCATACTCCTCCTCTCCTTACGCCTTCCTCTTTGTATTGGACTGATGAAGCCACTGTGTGGCGAAACGTTTCCTGAATAAAGATTCCCATATGCTGCATAAGTGTCTCAATCTTCAACTTGTCGGTTTTTCAAACCATTCATCACAATTTTGTCAAGGTTGGGAACCAAAGCAATCATAGTACTAGGAGGAGAGAGCACAACTTTGTAGTAGCCACAGTCAGTGGCCAGGCTTCAAACACCTTTTATTGTACAGCAATAAAGGAATGGAACAGACTGCCCGCACATGTCAAAGCCAGTCATAGCATGAACCAGTTCAAGAAGACTGCCAAAAGGTGCCTGATGAATGTAGCTACAGAAAGGGAGGGGAATGATTTTCTATTTTTTAGCTAACATACGTGTAAATTTTACCTTGGAATAAACCTTGGTAATAAATACCGACAAGTTGGTTTAGAAAGACACGTAAGCAAACACTATAACATATTTATTAGAATGAGCATCGAAATGCCTCTAACAGAGACGATGTAAGGTACGCATGTGTCCTCCACAGAGACTCCACGGGGCATTTGATGAACTGGAACGAGGCACAACTCGTTCTCACCGAACCAGACCTCAGACGCCGACGGTGCCTAGAAGCCTCACTAATCGCCGTCACCGACACTATAGAACGCAACACTGGAAACTACAAAATTTCAAAAACATTGGCATACATGATACTTAAGCAGCACCAACCCAACAACACAGGAGTCACGTGATTTCATCGTCTACCCGTCCTCATCATAGGCAGAGGTTGTTTTTGATAAGGACCTGCCTCGCATGGGCCAGTAGGCCTTCTACAGTGTTCCTCCATTCTTATGTTCTTATGACATTCCTCAGGTCACGTGCGTCACACCTCACTCTCCGCCTATATATACTGTCTTCCTACCTCTGTATGTTAGAAGTGATCAAGGTCCCAGGACCGAAACGTTTTCTAATAAATATGTTATAGTGTTTGCTTACGTGTCTTTCTAAACCAAATTTTACCTTATTCCTAGTAATGACCCTCGTATTGTAGATAGTCTTAATGACCCTCGTGTAGTAGATAGTCTTTTTAGTATGATAATAAGATGTTATCTTCATTATAGAATAATAAGAAAATATTATAACCTTTATATTATAAGGTAAAAGGACCCCAATGGAAATAAGTCACTCTGTCTGACTTTTTTGGGTTATCCCAGGTTCTCTATACATATGCTGCTATGTATGATAATTCTATGTAACTGTATTTGTGTATACCTGAATAAACTTATCACCACCCTCCACCACCACCCGCCATCAACACCATTACCACCTATCACCACCCACCACCACCACCCTAGCAACCACCACCACCCAACCACCACCCACCCACCACCACCCACCCACCCAACCACCATCACCCACCCACCCACCACCACCGCATACA
>NC_091298.1:49396302-49531302 GCF_038502225.1 Cherax quadricarinatus
TGTTGTCCAGAGGGCTGAGGAAGGGTTGTTGAGGTGGTTCGGACATGTAGAGAGAATGGAGCGACACAGAATGACTTCAAGAGTGTATCAGTCTGTAGTGGAAGGAAGGCGGGGTAGGGGTCGGCCTAGGAAAGGTTGGAGGGAGGGGGTAAAGGAGGTTTTGTGTGCGAGGGGCTTGGACTTCCAGCAGGCATGCGTGAGCGTGTTTGATAGGAGTGAATGGAGACAAATGGTTTTTAATACTTGACGTGCTGTTGGAGTGTTCAGGGAGACCGGCAGGCCGGACTTGAGTCCTGGAGATGGGAAGTTTAGTGTCTGCACTCTGAAGGAGGGGTGTTAATGTTACAGTTTAAAAACTGTAGTGTAAAGCACCTTTCTGGCAAGACAGTGATGGAGTGAATGATGGTGAAAGTTTTTCTTTTTCGGGCCACCCTGCCTTGGTGGGAATCGGCCAGTGTGATAATAATATAGTCGTGCCGAATAGGCAGAACTTGCGATCTCGGCTTAAATAGCAACGCTCATCTTGCCATATAGGACAAGTGAAAATTTGTGTATGCAATAATTTCTCCAAAATCATTCTGAACCTAACGAAAAAAATATATTTCACTGTGTTTGTTTAGTATTAAATTATTGTAAACAAATCTAAAATATATTTAGTTGGGTTAGGCTAAAATAAATTGTTCTTGTTATAATAAGGTTAGGTAAGTTTTCTAAGATTCTCTTGGAGCAAAATTTAAATTTTTAATATTAACATTAATGAAAAAAATATATCTTTAAACGTATAAGAGAAATTTTTAGAAAGGACTTAATTTTAAATGAGTTCTTGCTAATTGACCAGTTTTACATATTCGATGACATATATATATATATATATATATATATATATATATATATATATATATATATATATATATATATATATATATATATATATATATAAAGCTCATGAGTGACTTCATCCATACCGCCTCCTGGGACCTCTGCTGTTAGAGTTAATTCTTATATTCTTCTATTTAGATATCTTAAATTGAAATTGCCAGGCAAGAGGATGTTTGGGACCGGGATTCAACGATTTGCTAGGTGATGGTCGCGTTGCAGTAGTGATCTACAGACTGCTGCAATGTTGCTTCTCCTCTTTTAATATCATTTGTGATATAATAATAATAATAATAATAATAATAATCTTTATTTCTACAAGTACTTGTACAAGGTATTTAGGCCTAGCTGACAATGACATACTACTATATAGAAAACCCCTTTGTTACGTAGAGCATTTGGGGTAAATTAGGTCAATTTTCTCCCCAGGATGCGACCCACGCCAATCGATTAACACCCAGCTACCTATTTTACTGCTAGGTAAATATGGACAGCAGGTCTCTTAAGGAAACACGCCCTAATGTTGCCACCCGTACTGGGGATCGACCCCCGGACATCAGTGCGTGAGATAGTAATCGAGCTACAGGACACTGTAAAGTATATCAGTTCATATTACCAACGTCATACACACCAAACCTCCCTCGTCTGCTGTTTTCTCGGTCCTTTGTAAACAGTGTTACCAAGGTATCTTCATTTTGCTGTCAAAGTAGTCTTCTTTGTAGGTCTCTGTGAAAGCTACGAACATTGCGTTTGATTCAGTGAGGAGTCACTAATGAATGGAATTTTGTTGTTACCTGTATGTTTATAAAAATGAATGATTTATCATTGTTAATCTTTTTATTTCTTGGCATTATTGCCTGTGCCTCTGATGATGCAGTCACTGATTTTATTTCCAGTCTAACTTGTCTTCGAGTTAGTGATAGTCCCGTGCATAATAATTGGGACGGTAATGAAGTAAGATTTGTATTTGAAAAATACACTGCAATGATGTGACAGATAATTGATTTAGTAAGAGATGTGGTTACCTTTTGCTTTTCTAAGCATTGCTACACACTGTGGCATAGAATCGACCAATGTTGAACACCTTTTGGCAAGTTGTTAGTGGTAATACCAGGTTCTAATAACAGCAGTAGTTAGTTTCTCTACAGTTGAACAGTCCTGTTTCGCGATCCTGCGTTTCGTTATTGCCCATAGATTCTTAACTGGGTTGAGGTCAGGAGAGTTTCCAGGCCAATTTAGAACACTTAACCCACACTCTTCGAAGAATGTCAGCATTTTTCTGGAAGTGTGACATGGAGAAAGATCCTGCTGGAAAATGCCTTCTCCATCAGGAAAGTGTCTATCCACAGTGGGAAGTGAATGAGTTGCCAGAATTGTCTTATATTTGTCGCTGTTCATCGTTCCCTCGACAACAATAATAATAACAAGCCATCCGTGGTATTTAGCAGTGAAACTACCCCAAAACATCTTCGTAGGTGGATGTTTAATGTGACCATTTCGAAGAGGTTCACCTTTGCTCCGTCTCACTAACAATGATCTGTACACATGTAATTCTAAATGCGCTTCATCTGATGATATAACTTTTCGCCATTTATCTGTCATCCATCCCTTATGATTGGGTACCCACCGCAGCCGTTTTTTCTTCATAGCAGCAGTCAGTAATTGTTTCTTTAACCTGCTTTCTGGCAGTTCTGCCAGCTTCAAGGAGCTTTCGTTGAACAGTGGAAGAATCAAAATTTACGCCAGCTGAAGCCAAATCTCTGTATATCCTTGCTGGTTTTCATGGGATCCTTCACACTGTTTCTTATGATAACCTTGTCGTCGTGAGGTGTTGTCTTGTGTTTTCTTCCACATCTTGCTCAACACAGCGCTCCACAATCACCAGTGTCGTCAGTTCTCTTCAGAATCCGACCAGTATTTGACTTTGCTAGACTCAAATTTTCGGCAGTTTATCTGATATTCAAATCAGCATGATTTCTAAGAGCTACAATACTTGCACGCTTCCTGGGTATAACATCCATCATGATTTTCAGCAGTAATCATGAACTGAAGGGGAGAATTTGGCGAAAACATATTCACTCAAAATATGCTTGTAGGAATAGCCTTACAGAGCAACAGCTGTTGTAGCACTGACCAGAGTCACAGAGTAACACCATAGTTGGATGGTTGCCAGAAGTCAGTAGCAAACTCTTCTGACAAAAAAAGAACCCAAACTACATTAATTAAGCCGGAGACTAAGATATGTTATGAGATAATCATAAAATTTACTCCTGTCCCAATTAATTTGCACACTGCTATGTTTTGTCAATTTTTTTCTTTCACTAAACGTCTGTTAACGGTATGGTTGTAACTGTTAGGGTGAGTAGTGGTTGCAGTGTTGTGACGGCATCATTGGTTATTGGTTGTGATGGTGGTGTGGGGGGTCAGTGTTGTTATTGTTGTGGTAATGATAGGGAAGAAGTGCTGTGAGAGGGGTAACAGGAGTAGTGTTATGTGAGGGGTAACAGGAGTAGTGCTATGTGAAGGGTAACAGGAGTAGTGCTATGTGAGGGGTAACAGGAGTAGTGCTATGTGAGGGGTAACAGGAGTAGTGCTATGTGAAGGGTAACAGGAGTAGTGCTATGTGAAGGGTAACAGGAGTAGTGCTATGTGAGGGGGTAACGGGAGTAGTGCTATGTGAGGGGTAACAGGAGTAGTGCTATGTGAAGGGTAACAGGAGTAGTGCTATGTGAGGGGGTAACGGGAGTAGTGCTATGTGAGGGGTAACAGGAGTAGTGCTATGTGAAGGGTAACAGGAGTAGTGCTATGTGAGGGGTAACAGGAGTAGTGCTATGTGAAGGGTAACAGGAGTAGTGCTATGTGAGGGGTAACGGGAGTAGTGCTATGTGAAGGGTAACAGGAGTAGTGCTATGTGAGGGGTAACAGGAGTAGTGCTATGTGAGGGGTAACGGGAGTAGTGCTATGTGAGGGGTAACGGGAGTAGTGCTATGTGAGGGGTAACGGGAGTAGTGCTATGTGAGGGGTAAGGGGAGTTTAATGGGAGTAGTGCTATGTGAGGGGTAACGAGAGTAGTGCTATGTGAGGGGTAACAGGAGTAGTGCTATGTGAGGGGTAACGGGAGTAGTGCTATGTGAGGGGTAACAGGAGTAGTGCTATGTGAGGGGTAACAGGAGTAGTGCTATGTGAGGGGTAACGGGAGTAGTGCTATGTGAGGGGTAACAGGAGTAGTGCTATGTGAGGGGTAACAGGAGTAGTGCTATGTGAGGGGTAACAGGAGTAGTGCTATGTGAGGGGGGAGTAACAGGAGTAGTGGGAGTAGTGCTATGTGAGGGGTAACGGGAGTAGTGCTATGTGAGGGGTAACGGTAGTGCTATGTGAGGGGTAACAGGAGTAGTGCTATGTGAGGGGTAACGGGAGTAGTGCTATGTGAGGGGTAACGGGAGTAGTGCTATGTGAGGGGTAACGGGAGTAGTGCTATGTGAGGGGTAACGGGAGTAGTGCTATGTGAGGGGTAACAGGAGTAGTGCTATGTGAGGGTTAACGGGAGTAGTGCTATGTGAGGGGTAACGGGAGTAGTGCTATGTGAGGGGTAACAGGAGTAGTGCTATGTGAGGGGTAACGGGAGTAGTGCTATGTGAGGGGTAACGGGAGTAGTGCTATGTGAGGGGTAACGGGAGTAGTGCTATGTGAGGGGTAACGGGAGTAGTGCTATGTGAGGGGTAACGGGAGTAGTGCTATGTGAGGGTTAACGGGAGTAGTGCTATGTGAGGGGTAACGAGAGTAGTGCTATGTGAGGGGTAACAGGAGTAGTGCTATGTGAGGGTACGAGAGTGCTATGTGAAGGGTAACAGGAGTAGTGCTATGTGAGGGTTAACGGGAGTAGTGCTATGTGAGGGGTAACGGGAGTAGTGCTATGTGAGGGGTAACGGGAGTAGTGCTATGTGAGGGGTAACAGGAGTAGTGCTATGTGAGGGGTAACAGGAGTAGTGTTATGTGAGGGTTAACGGGAGTAGTGCTATGTGAGGGGTAACAGGAGTAGTGCTATGTGAGGGGTAACAGGAGTAGTGCTATGTGAGGGGTAACAGGAGTAGTGCTATGTGAGGGGTAACAGGAGTAGTGCTATGTGAGGGGTAACGGGAGTAGTGCTATGTGAGGGGTAACAGGAGTAGTGCTATGTGAGGGGTAACAGGAGTAGTGCTATGTGAGGGGTAACAGGAGTAGTGCTATGTGAGGGGTAACAGGAGTAGTGCTATGTGAGGGGTAACAGGAGTAGTGCTATGTGAGGGGTAACAGGAGTAGTGCTATGTGAGGGGTAACGGGATAGTGCTATGTGAGGGGTAACGCCCTGCCCCGGCCCGGTCTGTGACCAGGCCTCCTGGTGGATCAGCGCCTGATCAACCAGGCTGTTGCTGCTGGCTGCACGCAAACCAACGTACGAGCCACAGCCCGGCTGAGGGGTAACAGGAGTAGTGCTATGTGAGGGATAACAGGAGTAGTGCTATGTGAGGGGTAACAGGAGTAGTGCTATGTGAGGGGCAATGGGAGGGCAAGAGAAGGTGTGTGAACAAGTTAGAGGAAGGGACGATGTCCTGTAACATTTGCAAGGGGTTAAAATACCGGGGAGCATCGCCCCTGCGGCCCGGTCTTAACACGGGCCTCAAGGATTGCAAAGGCAGTGTTAGGGAACCGAGAACAAGCAGAGACAGAGAGACATCTGTTGATAAATATAAAAAAAACATGCTGAATGGAATCTGAAGCGCATATTTTTAAGCTGCCATCTTACGCATTTCTGGAACCCCATAGTGACTCCTGCCAGAGTGCAAAACGTTTAACATTTGAGGTGAAAGTTTTTAACGTGGAGTGAAATTGATGTTGTGAAGTTGTTGTGAGCTTGTTGCTAGTATTAGTTAACTTGTGAAGTTGTTGTGAGCTTGTTGCTAGTATTAGTTAACTTGTGAAGTTGTTGTGAGCTTGTTGCTATTAGTTAACTTGTAGTGAAGTTGTGAGCTTGTTGCTAGTAGTAAACTTGTAGTGAAGTTGTTGTGAGCTTGTTGCTAGTAGTTAACTAGTGAAGTTGTTGTGAGCTTGTTGCTAGTAGTTAACTAGTGAAGTTGTTGTGAGCTTGTTGCTAGTAGTTAACTAGTGAAGTTGTTGTGAGCTTGTTGCTAGTAGTTGTTAGCTAGTGAAGTTGTTGTGAGCTTGTTGCTAGTAGTTAACTAGTGAAGTTGTGAGCTTGTTGCTAGTAGTTGTTAGCTAGTGAAGTTGTTGTGAGCTTGTTGCTAGTAGTTAACTAGTGAAGTTGTTGTGAGCTTGTTGCTAGTAGTTGTTAGCTAGTGAAGTTGTTGTGAGCTTGTTGCTAGTAGTTAACTAGTGAAGTTGTTGTGAGCTTGTTGCTAGTAGTTGTTAGCTTGTAGTGAAGTTGTTGTTGCTAGTAGTTAACTTGTAGTGAAGTTGTTGTTGCTAGTAGTAGTTGTGAATAATACTCTGCTTTTGTTTTCCTTCGTTTATTCCTTTTTTTCCCCTTGTCTCATTCCGTTTTTATTTCTTCTTGCCCTCTGCTCGCATTCCTAATTTTCTTTTTAATTCCTCTTTCACTTCTTTCTTAGGTCCTTTTCGCTCTTTCTTCCAGTCCTCTCATTCTTCCGTCTTTCTCACCCTTCTTTTCGTTCCTCCCACCTTTCCCTCTTATTCTTCCTTTCCTCTTCCCATCCTTTGTTTCCTCCTATCCTTCTTTTCCATCTTTCTTTCCTTCATTCCACTCTTCCGTTTCTCCCTCCCATCCATCCTTCTATCCTGCCGCCTCTTAGCTTTCTCATTCCTTCTACTTTGTCTTCCATCCCTTCCTTTTGCGACCTCTCTCTCTCTCTCTCTCTCTCTCTCTCTCTCTCTCTCTCTCTCTCTCTCTCTCTCTCTCTCTCTCTCTCTCTCTCTCTCTCTCTCTCATCCTCTCTCTCTCATCCTCTCTCTCTCATCCTCTCTCTCTCTCCATAGAGACAGGAAACACTTCACAGTCTTAGGCTGGCAAGTGAAACACACTAATTCGTTGGTTTTTAAAAAAGGGGGGGCGCCGGCCCCTTCCCCTAGAGAGGCGCTGGGAGATTCCATGGCTTAGGGGAGATCAGAGGAACTGTTAGCAAGAATAGTGTGTTCCAGACACGTATCTGATGTGAAAATTTAGATATCCGCGGATGCGGGTGTGTATGAGGATGTCTTATTTTGCGGATGCGGATGCGCATGCGGATGTAAGAAATTATGTGGATGTTCCGAGGATGTTGATGTGGATGTAAGAATTTGAGCGGATGTTCCGCGGATTGAGAACGTAGCGGAGGACATTTTCAAACATACCTTCACTAGAAAGCGGAACTCAGTGTTAGAGGTCCTCGACTGTTCAACGCCCTCCTGCCGTGCATTAATTACCAGCAAACCTCTGGTTGTCTTCAAGAGGGAACTGGACAAGTTCTTCAGATCAGTGCCTGACCAGCCGGGCTGTGGTTCGTGCGTTGGGTTGCGTGCGACCAGCAGTAACAGCCTGGTTGATCAGGGTTTGATGCACTGGGAGGCCTGGTCAGGGACCGGGTCGCGGGGGGGCATTGACCTCCCCCCGCGGAAACGTCCTTCAGGTAGCCTTCAGGAAGGTGACGAGACGTCAGACCAGCGAACACGATGTTTTGATCCTGGGAGCAGCAAACACTACGTTTTGGTCCTGGGAGAAGCAAACACGACGTTTTGATCCTGGAACTAACAAACGCGACGTTTCCATCGCACTGGTTTGTTGATAATTACTATGAAAAGAAGAAAATGTTGAGGAAAGTGATGGTTTGTAAAAATGGATCCGCCATGATAGTCACCACATTCTCTCTCTCTCTCTCTCTCTCTCTCTCTCTCTCTCTCTCTCTCTCTCTCTCTCTCTCTCTCTCTCTCTCTCTCTCTCTCTCTCTCTCTCTCTCTCTCTCTCTCTCTCTCTCTCATTCTCATTCTCTCTCTCTCTCTCTCTCTCTCTCTCTCTCTCTCTCTCTCTCTCTCTCTCTCTCTCTCTCTCTCTCTTTGTGTTTCGATCCCCTTCTGGGATCCTCTTCAGGGTTGATACTGCTGTGAAAGACAAGACCTGTGTGCCCTTCAGGATATTAGACGTTTCGCATCTGGTGGCTCCATCGATTAGGACTGATGAAGCCACTCTTGGCGAAACGTTTCCTTTAATAAATATCCTGAACGGTACACAAGAATATCTCGTCCTCTTGACCCTAATTTTAACCCTCTTAAAATATGGAAATGTTAACACCGGGTCACAATTGCGAACCTGTCTCATATTACGCTCATTTCCAGACGCTCCTATTTTATGTAAATAGGTCAGAACACCGATGAATTAATGAATGAGACTCCTGGGCAGCAAAGCAAATTGGATGCTGCTCTGAGCTGCTGTTGCTCACTCGGCCGGACATTAAAAACAAACCCCGTCTTTTATATGGGAAAAAAGGGGGGTGCTTCACCCATCTCTTAATTAAATGCTTGAGATACCAATTAAATGTTCAGAGAGTCGCGTTGCACAGCACACGCCAGTTTGTGGCCGCAGAATTAAAACTGCAAATGGAGAATGTTGTGTTTTATTGCAATATTAAATGTCAACCCCCATAAAAAAAAACAGCCCGTATAAAACTTGTCATTAGGTCCCATCTGTTTGTAATATTTCCCGAATGTTTCCTGCATTGTTTTGCAAAGCTGTTGTTTGTGCACGAAATACCCCTTAAAACTGTAACTGGAATATATAAGTGTTTTATTCTTGCATATATTATCACCTTTAATAAACAGTGTAATATGTAGTACACATAAACGTGAGGGGAAGTGGATGTAATATTGTACGGTACACTTAGTCATGAGGGTAAGTGGGTGTAATATAGTTGAATCCACTTAAACATAAGGAAAACTTGTTAGTTAAGGTGCAGCGGAGATATTTGAGAGCCACTGCACTAGAGGAAGAGCTGGTGGAAGTATATACTATGCACAGCTTCAAGAGTAGGTGTGGTTGGTTCCAAAAATCAGTGGAAACGGTCGATAAGAGTTTAAAAGTGGAGCCAGGAGCTGTGTGTCGACTCATTCCCTCCTATAAAGACGACTAGGTTAGTACATCTTGCATTCGTTGCTTCCCACTCTTCTTACTTCTCTTCCATGTGTCTGGTTCATTATCTTGTCGGTATTGAATACCTCCGATATACAACTTGAAGAGTATCATCATTGACTCAGTATATCTTGTCTTGAAAGGGCTTCAGCTCTGTTGAATGATTGAAGTTGTTCCTGTACTCCATTTCAGTCTTTTATTTCCTGCGATCCTCCATAGCGAAGCAACTGAAATTTGTCCTCATTGTTGTATGAGACCCACAGGAAAAGTCGATATCCGCTTGAAGATTCGCTGTCTTCGGCGGACGCCATTTTTAGAGAGATTCTGGTCCCTGTCT
The DNA here is from genome assembly GCF_038502225.1 of Cherax quadricarinatus. NCBI lineage: Eukaryota > Metazoa > Arthropoda > Malacostraca > Decapoda > Parastacidae > Cherax > Cherax quadricarinatus. Next base: position 49,405,629 of record NC_091298.1, read on the forward strand.
ACGTCTGATACAAGAATAAGAAACAGAAGTGGGGCCAGTACTGTACCTTGAGGAACAGAGCTTTTCACTGTGGCTTCACTCCTGCTTCACTCTTACTAATATACTCTCTGGGTTCTAATTCTTAAGAAGTTAAATACCCATCTACCAACTTTATCAATTACAATATTTGCACGCATATTGTACGCTATCACAGTGGTCACACTTGTCAAAGGCTATTGCAAAATCATACCCCTCAAGGGAGGTTCCTTGATGCTGGTGAGGGGCTTTTGATCTAGGGAATTGGATCTGTGCTCCAGTTCCCTGAATCTAGTCTGAATACCTTCCATTCCCCCCCCCCACATGCGCTGTATAATCCTACGGGTTTAGCGCTCTCCCATGATTATAATAATATTGAAAAATCAGTGAACACTGCATCAGAATTTAGCTGGTCTTCCAGTGCATGTTGGCCGATGTCATAATGGTCCAGGAATTTTTTTAAAGACAGATCGACCTGTTTTAAACCCATGTTGAGTTGTGGGATGACTTATGTGACTAGTTCATGGGCCAGGGAGGACCGAAACGTCGTCATAAGTTCCATTGTATGTGCAGGTTATTTGTATCTTGTTGTTAAATGGTTCAGAGAACTAACAAGTTGATAACTAAGACACTTGTGCAACACTTGGGTACCTTTATTGTGGAAACGTTTCGCCACACAGTGGCTTCATCAGTCCAGTACAACTAAGAATGGTTAAGATAAGAAGGAGATAGAGGTATCAGTCCCTTCATCCTGGAGTCGATGTAATCAGTTCTTCAATCTTTTCAAGACTGATTACATTGACTCCAGGCTGAGGGACAGATTACCCCAAACTCCTCCTGATCTTCACCATTCTTTGTATGGACTGATGAAGCCACTGTGTGGCGAAACGTTTCCTCAACAAAGATTCCCAAGTGTTGCGCATATTCATTCTTAGTGGAATGACATCTGTGTTGTACAAGTCTGGTCGTGGAACACAGTGTTGCTAGTGTATTACCAGTTTGTGTTATTTATTCTCCTTTCCTGACTGATATCCTCTCTTCCCTCATTCATCCATCCTCTCTCCCCTCATTCATCCATCCTCTCTTCCCTCATTCATCCATCCTCTCTTCCCTCATTCATCCATCCTCTCTCCCCTCATTCATCCATCCTCTCTCCCCTCATTCATCCATCATCTCTCCCTTCATTCATCCATCCTCTCTCCCCTCATTCATCCATCCTCTCTTCCCTCATTCATCCATCCTCTCTTCATCCTTCCATCCTCTCTTCCCTCATTCATCCATCCTCTCTCCCCTCATTCATCCATCCTCTCTTCCCTCATTCATCCATCATCTCTCCCCTCATTCATCCATCATCTCTCCCTTCATTCATCCATCATCTCTCCCCTCATTCATCCATCATCTCTCCCCTCATTCATCCATCCTCTCTCCCCTCATTCATCCATCATCTCTCCCCTCATTCATCCATCATCTCTCCCCTCAGTCATCCATCATCTCTCCCTTCATTCATCCATCCTCTCTCCCCTCATTCATCCATCCTCTCTCCCCTCATTCATCCATCCTCTCTCCCCTCATTCATCCATCCTCTCTCCCCTCATTCATCCATCATCTCTCCCCTCATTCATCCATCCTCTCTCCCCTCATTCATCCATCCTCTCTTCCCTCATTCATCCATCCTCTCTCCCCTCATTCATCCATCCTCTCTCCCCTCATTCATCCATCCTCTCTTCCCTCATTCATCCATCCTCTCTTCCCTCATTCATCCATCATCTCTTCCCTCATTCATCCATCATCTCTCCCTTCATTCATCCATCCTCTCTCCCCTCATTCATCCATCCTCTCTTCCCTCATTCATCCATCATCTCTCCCTTCATTCATCCATCCTCTCTCCCCTCATTCATCCATCATCTCTCCCTTCATTCATCCATCCTCTCTCCCCTCATTCATCCATCATCTCTCCCTTCATTCATCCATCCTCTCTCCCCTCATTCATCCATCCTCTCTTCCCTCATTCATCCATCATCTCTCCCTTCATTCATCCATCCTCTCTCCCCTCATTCATCCATCATCTCTTCCCTCATTCATCCATCCTCTCTCCCCTCATTCATCATCCACTCTCTTCCCTCATTCATCCATCATCTCTCCTTCATTCCATCCATCCTCTCTCCCTCATTCATCCATCCTCTCTCCCCTCATTCATCCATCCTCTTCCCTCATTCATCCATCCTCTCTCCCCTCATTCATCCATCCTCTCTTCCCTCATTCATCCATCATCTCTCCCTTCATTCATCCATCCTCTCTCCCCTCATTCATCCATCCTCTCTCCCCTCATTCATCCATCATCTCTCCCTTCATTCATCCATCCTCTCTCCCCTCATTCATCCATCCTCTCTTCCCTCATTCATCCATCATCTCTCCCTTCATTCATCCATCCTCTCTCCCCTCATTCATCCATCCTCTCTCCCCTCATTCATCCATCCTCTCTGACCTCATTCATCCATCCTCTCTCCCCTCATTCATCCATCCTCTCTCCTCTCATTCATCCATCCTCTCTCAGCTCATTCATCCATCCTCTCTCAGCTCATTCATCCATCCTCTCTCCATTCATCCATTCTCTCTCCCCTCATTCATCCACCCTCTCTCCCCTCATTCATCCATCCTCTCTCCCCTCATTCATACATCATCTCTCCCCTCATTCATCCATCATCTCTCCCCTCATTCATCCATCCTCTCTCCCCTCATTCATCTACCCTCTCTCCCCTCATTCATCCATCGTTTCTCCCCTCATTCATCCACCCTCTCTCCCTTCATTCATCCACCTTCTCTCCCCTCATTCATCCACCTTCTCTCCCCTCCTCCACCCTCTCTCCCCTCATTCATCCACCCTCTCTCCCCTCATTCATCCACCCTCTCTCCCCTCATTCATCCACCCCCTCTCCCCTCATTCATCCACCCTCTCTCCCCTCATTCATCCACCCTCTCTCCCCTCATTCATCCATCCTCTATCCCCTCATTCATCCATCCTCTATCCCCTCATTCATCCACACCCTCTCCCCTCATTGATCCACACCCTCTCCCCTCATTCCATTCTCCATCCTCTCTCCCCATTCATTCCATCCACTCTCTCCCTTCATTCATCCATTCTCTCTCCCCTCCCCTTCCATTCCATCCACCCTCTCCCCTCATTCATCCACCCTCCCACCCTCCCTCATTCATCACCCTCTCTCCCCTCATTCATCCACCCTCTCCCCCTCATTCATCATCCATCCTCTCTCCCCTCATTCATTCATCCTCTCTCCTCTCATTCATCCACCCTCTCTCCCCTCATTCATCCACATTCTCTTCCCTCATTCATCCATCCTCTCTCCCCTCATTCATCCACTCTCTCCTCATTCATCCTCCCTCCCTCCCCACACTCATCCTCCCTCCCCACATTCATCCTCCCTCCCCACATTTATCCTCTCTCCCCTCATTCATCCTCTCTCCCCTCATTCATCCTCCCTCCACTCATTCACCCTCCCTCCCCTCATTCATCCGCCCTCCCCACATTCATCCTCCCCTCATTCATCCTCCATCCCTAACCTCATTCATCCTCCCCTCATTCATCCTCCCTCCCCTCATTCATCCTCCCCACATTTCTCCTCCCTCCCTCATTCATCCTCCCTCCTCCCTCATTCATTCTTTCCCCTCATTCATTCTTCCCCTCTCCTCTTTCCCCTCATTCATTTTCCCCTCATTCATCCTCCCACTCCCTCATTCATCCGCCCTTCCCTCCCCACATTCATCCTCCCCTCACATTACATCCTCCTCCCTCCCCTCATTCATCATCCCTCCCCACGTTCATCCTCCTCCCTCCCCTCATTCATCCTTCCTCCCCTCCCCCTTCATTCATCCTCCCTCCCTCCCATCATTCATCCTCCCTCCTTCCCCTCATTCATCCTCTTTCCCCTCATTCATCCTCCCCTCATTCATCCTCCCTCCCCTCATTCATTCGCCTCCCACATTCATCCTCCCCTCATTCATCCTCCCTCCCGTCATTCATCATCCATCCCCTGATTCATCCTCCCTCCCTCCCCTCATTCATCCTCTCTCCCCACCCATTCATCCTCTCTCCCCACATTCATCCTCCCTCCCCATTCATCCTCCTCTCACACATTCATCCTCCATCCCCCACATTCATCCTCCCTCCCCACATTCAGCCTCCCCTCATTCATCCTCACTCCCTCTCCGCATTCATCCTCCCTCCCCACATTCATCCTCCCTTCCCACATTCATCCTCCCCTCATTCATCCTCCCTCCCCTCATTCATCCTCCCTCCCCTCATTCATCCTCCCTCCCCTCATTCATCCTCCCTCCCCACATTCATCCTCCCTGCTCTCATTCATCCTCCCTCCCCTCATTTATCATTTATCCTCCCTCCCCTCATTTATCCTCCCTTCCCACATTCATCCTCCCCTGATTCATCCTTCCTCCCCTCATTTATCCTCCCTCCCCTCATTCATCCTCCCTCCTCACATTCATCCTCCCCTCATTCATCCTCCCTCCCCTCATTCATCCTCCCTCCCCTCTTCCTCCCCTCGTTCATCCTCCCTCCCCTCGTTCATCCTCCCTCTTCTCATTCATCCTCCCTCTTCTCATTCATCCTCCGTCTTCTCATTCATCCTCCCTCTTCTCATTCATCCTCCCTCCCCTCATTCATCCTCCCTCCCCACATTCATCCTCCCTCCCTTTCATTCCATCCTCCTCCCCTCATTCATCCTCCTCCCCACATTCATTCTCCCTCCCCACATTCATCCACCTCCCTCCCCACATTTCATCCTCCCTCCCCCACATTCATCCTCCTCCCCTCATTCATCCTCCCCTCATTCATCCTCCCTCCCCTCTTCCTCCCCTCCCCTCATTCATCCCTCCTCCCATTCATCCTCCCTCCCCACATTCATCCTCCTCCCACATTCATCCTCCCCTCATCCCCTCCCTCCCCTCATTCATCCACCTCCCTCTCCTCATTCATCCTCCCTCCCCTCATTCATCCTCCTCCCCACATTCACATCCTCCCCTCCCACATTCATCCTCCCTCCTCACATTCATCATCCTCCCCACATTCATCCTCCCTCCCTCATTTCTATCCTCCACTCATTCATCCTCCCTCTCCACATTCATCCTCCTCCATTCATCCTCCCTCCCCTCATTCATCCTCCTCCTCATTCATCCTCCCTCCCTCATTCATCCTCCTCCTCACATTCATCCTCCTCCCCACATTCATCCTCCTCCCCTCATTCATCCTCCTCCCCACATTCCATCCTCCTCCCCTCATTCATCATCCCTCCCCACATTCATCCTCTCTCCCCACATTCATCCTCTCTCCCCACATTCATCCTCCCTCCCCACATTCATCCTCCCTCCCCTCATTCATCCTCCCTCCCCTCATTCATCCTCCCTCCCCACATTCATCCTCCCTCCCCACATTCATCCTCCCTTCCCACATTCATCCTCCCCACATTCAGCCTCCCCTCATTCATCCTCACTCCCTCTCCGCATTCATCCTCCTCCCTCATTCATCCTCCTCCCTTCATTCATCCTCCCCCTCCCCACATTCATCCTCCCTCCCCACATTCATCCTCCTCCTCACATTCATCCTCCCCTCATTCATCCTCCCCACATTCATCCTCCCTCCTCCCCTCATTCATCCACCTCCCACATTCATCCTCCCTCCCCTCATTCATCCTCCCCACATTCATCCTCCCTCCTCCCTCATTCATCCTCCCTCCCTCCCCTCATTCATCCTCCTCCCTCTTCCTCCCCTCCCCTCTTTCTCCCCTCCCTCCTTCCTCCCTTCCCATCTCCCCTCATTCATCCTCCTCCTCTTCCTCCTCCCTCCCCTTCCTTCCCTCCCTCCCCTCCCCTCATCCTCCCTCCCCTCATCCTCCTCCCTCATTCATCCTCCCCTCCCTCCCTCCCCCTTCCCTCATCTATCTCTTTACAACAAAGTTGGAGAAAAAAATAGAACATAGTGTTGTGGTAGCTCCAGTCCCCCCTCTCTCTCTCTCTCTCTCTCTATCTCTCTCACACTCTCTCTCACTCTCTCTCTCTCTCTCTCTCTCTCTCTCTCTCTCTCTCTCTCTCTCTCTCTCTCTCTCTCTCTCTCTCTCTCTCTCTCTCTCTCCCCCTCTCTCTCTCTCTCTCTCTCTCTCTCTCTCTCTCTCTCTCTCTCTCTCTCTCTCTCTCTCTCTCCCCCTCTCTCTCTCTCTCTCTCTCTCTCTCTCTCTCTCTCTCTCTCTCTCTCTCTCTCTCTCTCTCTCTCTCTCTCTCTCTCTCTCTCTCTCTCTCTCTCTCTCTCTCTCTCTCTCTCTCTCTCTCTCTCTCTCTCTCTCTCTCTCTCTCTCTCTCTCTCTCTCTCTCTCTCCCTCTCTCTCTCTCTCTCTCTCTCTCTCTCTCTCTCTCTCTCTCTCTCTCTCTCTCTCTCTCTCTCTCTCTCTCTCTCTCTCTCTCTCTCTCTCTCTCTCTCTCTCTCTCTCTCTCTCTCTCTCTCTCTCTCTCTCTATCTCTCTCTCTCTCTCTCTCTCTCTCTCTCTCTCTCTCTCTCTTTCTCTCCCCTCTCTCTCTCTCTCTCTCTCTCTCTCTCTCTCTCTCTCTCTCTCTCTCTCTCTCTCTCTCTCTCTCTCTCTCTCTCTCTCTCTCTCTCTCTCTCTCTCTCTCTCCTCTCTCTCTCTCTCTCTCCCCTCTCTCTCTCTCTCTCTCTCTCTCTCTCTCTCTCTCTCTCTCTCTCTCTCTCTCTCTCTCTCTCTCTCTCTCTCTCTCTCTCTCTCTCTCTCTCTCTCCTCTCTCTCTCTCTCTCTCTCTCTCTCTCTCTCTCTCTCTCTCTCTCTCTCTCTCTCTCTCTCTCTCTCTCCCTCTCTCTCTCTCTCTCCCCCCCTCTCTCTCTCTCTCTCTCTCTCTCTCTCTCTCTGCGTGTGTAAGTTATAGAAGTTGTGCCGTATCATCTCTGGAGACCATCTGATCAATCTAACTGTTGTTTTGCTGTTTCGCACGATGTAGCCTGCAGGGTTTCAAGGTGTAGCCTGCAGGGTTTCAAGGTGTAGCCTGCAGGGTTTCAAGGTGTAGCCTGCAGGGTTTCAAGGTGTAGCCTGCAGTGTTCCGCGGTGTAGCCTGCAGGGCTCCACGGTGTAGCCTGCAGGGCTCCACGGTGTAGCCTGCAGGGTTTCAAGGTGTAGCCTGCAGGGTTTCAAGGTGTAGCCTGCAGGGCTACACGGTGTAGCCTGCAGTGTTCCGCGGTGTAGCCTGCAGGGCTCCACGGTGTAGCCTGCAGGGCTCCACGGTGTAGCCTGCAGGGCTCCACGGTGTAGCCTGCAGGGTTTCAAGGTGTAGCCTGCAGGGTTTCAAGGTGTAGCCTGCAGGGTTTCAAGGTGTAGCCTGCAGGGTTTCAAGGTGTAGCCTGCAGGGTTTCATGGTGTAGCCTGCAGGGTTTCAAGGTGTAGCCTGCAGGGCTCCACGGTGTAGCCTGCAGGGCTCCACGGTGTAGACTGCAGGGCTCCACGGTGTAGCCTGCAGGGCTCCACGGTGTAGCCTGCAGGGCTCCACGGTGTAGCCTGCAGGGCTCCACGTTGTAGCCTGCAGGTCTCCACGGTGTAGCCTGCAGGGCTCCACGGTGTAGTTTGCAGGGTTTCAAGGTGTAACCTGCAGGGTTTCAAGGTGTAGCCTGCAGGGTTTCAAGGTGTAGCCTGCAGTGTTCCGCGGTGTAGCCTGCAGGGTTCCGCGGTGTAGCCTGCAGGGTTTCAAGGTGTAGCCTGCAGTGTTCCGCGGTGTAGCCTGCAGGGTTCCGCGGTGTAGCCTGCAGGGCTCCGCGGTGTAGCCTGCAGGGCTCCGCGGTGTAGCCTGCAGGGCTCCACGGTGTAGCCTGCAGGGCTCGACGGTGTAGCCTGCAGGGTTTCTTGGTGTAGTATCTCTCTTCTAAGTTATCTCTGCGTTGAAGGTTCCAGGAGGAATGGTCTGGAACCAGAGTACTGAAGGCAGGGGGGCGACGACCCCCAGGGACTATCACTATGAGGGTGGTCAGTACGACCTAAAACTATATAGGTTTCAGTAGTTCTTAAAAATCCATGACCCTCCCACTGTATTTTCTACGACCCTCCCACGGTATATTCTGCGACCCTCCCACGGTATATTCTGCGACCCTCCCACGGTATATTCTACGACCCTCCCACGGTATATTCTACGACCCTCCCACGGTATATTCTACGACCCTCCCATGGTATATTCTACGACCCTCCCACGGTATATTTCACGACCCTCCCACGGTATAATCTACGAGCCTACCTGGAGCCTACCTGGAGTCTACCTGGAGGGCATTCCGGGGATCAACGTCCCCGTGGCCCGGTCCACGACCAGGCCTCCCGGTGGATCAGGGCCTGATCAATGAGGCTGTTACTGCTGACCGCACGTATTCCAACGTACGAACCACAGCCCGGCTGATCCGGCACCGTCTTTAGGTATCTGTCTAGCTCCCTCTTGAAGACAACCAGGGGTCTTCCCGTAATGCCCCTTATTGCTGGTGGGAGGCTGTTGAACAGCCTTGGGCCCAGGACACTTATTGTGTTTTCTCTTGGTGTACCAGTGACGCCCCTACTTTTCTCTGGGGGTATGTTGCATCGCCTGCCGAGTCTTTTGCTTTCGTATGGAGTGATTGCTGTGTGCATATTAGGGACCAGTCCCTCCAGAATCTTCCAGGTGTAGATTACGATACATATATCTCGCCTGCGCTCTAGTGAGTACAAGTCAAGTGCTTCCAGGCGCTCCCAGTAGTTAAGGTGTTTATGGAACTTACACGTGCAGTACATTCTCTAGCTCTGCAATTTCAGCTGCCTTGAATGGGGATGTTAATGTACAACAGTATTCCAGCCTAGAGAGAATAAGTGATTTAAAAAGGATCATCATTGGCTTAGCATCTCTTGTCTTGAATGTTCTCATTATCCATCCTATCAGTTTCCTCGCAGATCTGATAGTGGCATTGTTGTGGTACCTGAAGGTGAGGTCTTCAGACATTACCACTCCCAGGTCCTTCATATTACTTTTCCTCTATTTTGTGGTTAGAGTTTGTAGTATACTCAGTCCTAGTTATTATTTCCTCCAGTTTTCCATAACGGAGCAGTTGGAATTTGTCTTCAGTGAACATCATATTGTTCTCTGTTGCCCATTGGAAAACTTGGTTTATATCCTTGGTTTATACCCTCCCACGGTATATTCTACGACCCTCCCACGATATATTCTACGACCCTCCCACGGCATATTCCACGTCCCCAAGGTATATTACACGTTCACACACGACATAATCCACCTCCACGATATACTCCTCACATCCCCCCTTCCTTACCCCCTCTCATCCTTTCCCCCACCCATCCCCCTACCTTCCCCTCCCTACCCATCCCCCTACCATCCCCTCCCTACCCATCCCCCTACCTTCCCCTCCCTACCCATCCCCCTACCTTCCCCTCCCGACCCCCACTCCTCATTAGGCCTGAGTCGCCTTCAGCTTCCTTTGATCATAGAGGATCAAGGTTTGTGCTGCCCTATTGTTCTCTGTTGTGTGTGCTGTATGTTGTGTGTGTGTACTCATTTGTACTCACCTATTTGTGGTTGCAGCGGTCGATTCATAGGTCCTGGCCCCGCCTCTTCACTGGTTGCTACTGGGCCCTCTCTCCTTGCTCCAAGAACTTTATCAAACCTCTTCTTAAAACTATGTATGGTTCCTGCCTCCACTACGTCACTTTCTAGGCTATTCCACTGCCTGACAACTCTGAAGAAATACTTCCTAACATCCCTTTGACTCATCTGGGTCTTCAACTTCCAGTTGTGACCTCTTGTTTCTGTGTCCCCTCTCTGGAATGTCCTGTCTGTGTCCACCTTGTCTATTCCGCGCAGTATTTTATGTCCTTATCATGTCTCCCCGGACCCTCCTGTCCTCCAGTATCGTCAGGCCAATTTCCCTTGACCTTTTTCGCAGGACAGTTCCCTTAGCTCTGGGACTAGTCTTGTTGCAAACCTTTGCACTTTCTCTAATTTCTTCACGTGCTTGACCAGGTGTGGATTCCAAACTGGTGTTACATACTCCAGTATGGGTCTGACGTAAATGGTGCACAGAGTTTTGAACGATTCCTTATTGAGGTATCGGAACGCTATCCTTAGGTTTGCCTTGCCCGTACACTGCAGCAGTTATCTGATTGATGTGCGCCTCAGGAGACGTGCTCGGTGTTATGCTCACGCTAAGGTCCTTTTGCTTGAGTGAGGTTTGCAGTGTTTTGCCACCCTTCCCCGATCTTCATGACATTGCATTTGTAGACAGCCTGTACTGTCTGCATAGACAGCCTATGCTGTCTGCCAGCTTAGTTCATATTTTGCGCCATGCTTGTGCTGCCACCTATAGGTCTTGCCACTTCAGTATGCCCAGACTTGCCTCTGTCTCACTCTGGCGACACCCTTCACTCAGTCAAGAAGTGTCCACTCCTCTCTCCCTCGTGGGCATGGCCCTCCCGGGCCATGGGCACAACACACAAGCCTGTGTACCCACCACGACTTTGCAAATAAAGTAGAAGCCTCCGAAGACGTATCATTTACTCCCCGCTACCAGAACACCAAACAAACTGGTTATAAATGGTGGCAGCGGTGGGATGGCGCAAAATATGAACTAAGCTGGCAGACAGCATAGGCTGTCTATGCAGACAGTACAGGCTGTCTACACATTTGGCAGGGTTAAATTCAAGGAGCCAGTTGCTGGACCAGGCTTGTAGCCTGTCCTGGTCGCTTTGTAGTCCTGCCTGATCCTCAACCGATTTAATTCTCCTCATTAACTTCACATCATCTGCAAACAAGGACACTTCTGAGTCTATCTCTTCCGTTATGTCATTCACATATACCAAAAACAGCACAGGTCCTAGGACTGACCTTTGTGGAACCCCGCTTGTCGCAGGCGCCCACTCTGACACCTCGTGTCACGTACCATGACTCATTGTTGCCTTCCTGTCAGGTATTCTCTGATCCATTGCAGTGCCTTTCCTGTTATGTGTGCCTGATCCTCTAGCTTTTGCAGTAGCCTCTTGTGAGGAACTGTGTCGAAGGCCTTCTTGCAGACCAAGAAAATGCAGTCTATCCACCCCTCTCTTGTCTTCTGTCACCTTGTCATAAAACTCAGTAGGTTTGTGACACAGGATATTCCTTCCCTGAAACCGTGCTGGTTGTCGATTATACACTTGTTTCTTTCCAGGTGCTCCACCACTCTCCTCCTGATGATCTCCATGACTTTGCATACTATACACGTTAGTGACACAGGTCTGTAGTTTAATGCCTCATGTCTGTCTCCTTTTTTAAAAATTGGGAGGTCATTTGCCATCTTCCATACCTCAGGGAGTTGCCCAGTTTCAGTGCATGTGTTGAAGATCTTTGTTAGTGGCACACACAGCATATCTGCTCCCTCTCTAAGGACCCACAGAGAGATGTCTGTTCACATAGCTTCTTCACCTCCTCGGTTATGTGTACCTCATCCAGCACTTGTTGGTGTACCTCCCTGTTCTGATTTCCTGGAGTCCTACCAGTTTCCACTGCAAATACTTCTTTAAATCGCGTGTTGAGCTCCTCGCATACCTCTTGGTCATTTCTTGTGAACTCCCCATCATCCTTCCTCAGTCTGATTACCTGGTCCTTGACTGTTGTTTTCCTCCTGATGTGGCTATACATCAGCTTCGGGTCAGACTTGACTTTCGATGCTATGTCATTTTCGTATTGTCGCTGAGCCTCCCTTCTTATCTGGCTCTCCGGCTGATCTCTTTGTTTTCCTGGGTCCTTTGTTTTCTGTACCTTTTCCATTCTCTAGTACACCTAGTTTTTGCCTCCCTACACCTTTGGGTGAACCAAGGACTCGTTCTGGTCTTCCCACTATTTCTGTTTCCCTTTGGAACAAACCTCTCCTCTGCCTCCTTGCATTTTGTTGTCACATAGTCCATCATTTCTTTTACTGATTTTCCTTCCATTTCTCTCTCCCACTGAACGTCTTGCAGGAAGTTCCTCATGCCTGTGTAGTCCCCCCTTTTGTAGTTTGGCTTTTCCCATCCTATTCCTGCTACTCTCTCCACTTGTAGCTCAACTATGTAGTCAAAGCATAGAACCACATGATCACTAGCTCCTAGGGGCCTTTCATACATGATATCCTCGATGTCTGAACTACTCAAGGTGAATACAAGGCCCAGTCTTGCTGGATCGTCCTTGCCTCTCTCTCTGATAGTGTGTCTAACATGTTCATGCATGAGGTTTTCAAGTACCCCATCCATCATCTTGGCTCGCCATGTTTTGGGACCCCCATGGGGCTCCAGGTTTTCCCAGTCAATCTCCTTGTGATTGAAATCACCCATGACTAGTAACTTTGCTCCGTGCATGTGAGCTCTTCTGGCCACCTCTGCTAGTGTGTCGACCATTGCTCTGTTGTTCTTGTCGTATTCCTCTCTTGGCCTCCTGCAGTTCTGTGGTGGGTTGTACATTATTGCAGTTACCACCTTATGGCCCTCAGACTGGATTGTTCCTACTAAGTAGTCCCTTTCGCCTCTGCCATCCATTCCTTCCATTTTCTCAAATCCCCACCGGTTTTTAATGAGCAGTGCAACTCCTCCTCCCCCTCTCCTCCCTCTATCTTTCCTGAGGATTTGATATCCAGGTGGAAAGATTGCATCTGTTATCCTGGTGAGCTTTGTTTCTATGAGTGCTATTATGTCTGGGGATGTCTCCTTGATTCTTTCATGCCACTCTCACACTTGTTATCCCATCTGCATTTGTATACCACACCTTCAACTTCTTTTCTAAAACTGTGGTTTGGGGGGTATATTGGGGTTGGGGAAGTGGGAGACCTGATAAGGAACTATGGGTGGTTGCTGTGGGGGTGGAGTTTGTAATGAGGTGAGTGGGGGCATTGGATATGGCATGTGTGTTTTGGGTTAGAATGTTTGGTTGCATTGGGGTAGTCCTGGTTGGGGGCTTCTGTAGGTGGTTGTGAGGGAGGCTGTATTTGATCTTCCTGATTCTGGGTTCTCCTGTCCACCTCCATCTTCACCTCTCTTTCCTCCTTTCGTCTTTGTACCATCTCTCTGTTTCTGCCTTTCCTCTTGTGTTCTGACGTGGTCAAGATACACCTTCCGGTACGCCGGCATGTCCCTTAGTCTTGCTTTCTCCTGCAGGATCCTGTTCCGAGTCGATTCTGTCTTGAAAGTCACTTTCACTGGCCAGGCTCTCCTTCTTGCAAACCCCCCTATTCTCTGAAAATTTACCAACTGGCTCATGTCATCTATTGCTTTTATGATGCTTTCAATTGCATTTTTCTCCCCTTGTCTTCTTGCTTTGTAAGTTTCTCCTTTAACTTCCTGGAGCCCATAAACAAAGACTGACCTCTCCCTTTCATTCTCCCACTGCATATCCCTATGTATCCCATAATTTGGTTTAGTTTCCTCCATTGCAGCTTTCCTTTCTTCAGCTTCTTCACTATTGTCCATGGGCTCAGTGGCCTGTCATTTTCCTTTCTCAGCTTTGCCTGGGCTCTGCTTTGGTCTGTTAGGGCCTCCACATATAGCTTAGTTCTTTCATTTTCTATAGTCCCCTAGATTGCTCCTGATGTGTTTCTCTCTTTTCCTTGGGCTCCACCATGGTCTGACAGGGCTTCTACATGCAGTTTACCCCTTCGTTCCCTACAGTTCCCTTGTTTGTGACTGAGGTAACACTCTTTGATGTCATTCCCAAATTGTTCTTTAGTTCTTTAGGCTGTTTCAGATTTTTCAGTTCCTCTTCTAATCTCTGTATCCTGGCCTCTGCTGCTTTGACTTGCATCTCCCACTTCTTGTTTTCCGCATCTAACCTCTCTTCCATTCTCATGCTAAGTTCTTCTAGCTTCTTTCTCCATTCAGCTTCCTTCTTCATGAGCTCTGCTGCCCAATCTTCCTTTGTAGATTCATCCTACAGTCCCTTGGTTTGTGTGTGTGTTGTGTGTGTGTTGTGTGTGTGTTGTGTGTGTGTTGTGTGTGTGTGGTGTGTGTGTGTGTGTGTGTGTGTGTGTGTGTGTGTGTGTGTGTGGTGTAGTGTGTGTGTGTGTGTGTGTGTGTGGTGTAGTGTGTGTGTGTGTGTGTGTGTGTGTGTGTGGTGTAGTGTGTGTTGTGTGTGTGTGGTGTGGGTGGGTGTGTTGTGTGTGCGTGCGTTTGTGTGTGTGTGTGTGTTGTGTTTGTGTGTGTGTAGTGTGTGTGGTGTGTATGTAGTGGGTGTGGGTGGGTGTGTGTTGTGTGTGTGTAGTGTGTGTTGTGTGTGTGTAGTGTGTTGTGTGTGTGTAGTGTGTTGTGTGTGTGTGTGTGTGTAGTGGGTGTGGTGTGTGTGTAGTGTGTGTTGTGTGGGTGTGTGTGTGTGTGGTGTGTGTGTGTGTAGTGGGTGTGGTGTGTGTAGTGTGTGTGGTATGTGTGTAGTGTGTGTGGTATGTGTGTAGTGTGTGTGTGTGTAGTGGGTGTGGTGTGTGTGTAGTGGGTGTGGTGTGTGTGTAGTGTGTGTGGTATGTGTGTAGTGTGTGTTGTGTGTGTGGTGTGTGCGTGCGTTTGTGTGTGTGGTGTGTGTTGTGTGTGTTGTGTGTGTTTGTGTGTGTGTAGTGTGTGTTTGTGTGTGTGTAGTGTGTGTTTGTGTGTGTGTAGTGTGTGTGGTGTGTGTTGTGTGGGTGGGTGTGTGTTGTGTGTGTGTAGTGTGTGTTGTGTGTGTGTGTGGTGTGTGTGTGTGTAGTGGGTGTGGTATGTGTGTAGTGTGTGTTGCGTGTAGTGTGTGTTGTGTGTGTGTGTAGTGTGTGTGCGTGTTTGTGTTGTGTGTGTGTAGGTCCCTGAGATAGCATCAGCAGCAGCTGGTGTTTGAGAACACTGTACATTCTCTGATAATATCCAGTGACGCTTTAATCACAGTTCAAGCTGGGGGTGGCACAGTTCAAGCTGGGGGTGGCATGGTCCAAGCTGGGGGTGGCACAGTTCAAGCTGGGGGTGGCACAGTTCAAGCTGGGGGTGCCACGGTTCAAGCTGGGGGTGGCACGGTTCAAGCTGGGGGTGACACATTTCAAGCTGGGGTGGCACATTTCAAGCTGGGGGTGACATTTCAAGCTGGGGTGGCACAGTTCAAGCTGGGGGTGACACATTTCAAGCTGGGGTGGCACAGTTCAAGCTGGGGTGGCACGGTTCAAGCTGGGGGTGGCACGGTTCAAGCTGAGAGTGGCGCGGTTCAAGCTGGGGGTGACACATTTCAAGCTGGGGTGGCACGGTTCAAGCTGGGGGTGGCACAGTTCAAGCTGGGGGTGGCACGGTTCAAGCTGGGGGTGACACATTTCAAGCTGGGGGTGGCACAGTTCAAGCTGGAGGTGACACATTTCAAGCTGGGGTGGCACGGTTCAAGCTGAGAGTGGCGCGGTTCAAGCTGGGGGTGACACATTTCAAGCTGGGGTGGCACAGTTCAAGCTGGGGGTGGCACGGTTCAAGCTGGGGTGGCACGGTTCAAGCTGAGAGTGGCACGGTTCAAGCTGGGGGTGGCACAGTTCAAGCTGGGGGTGGCACAGTTCAAGCTGAGAGTGGCACGGTTCAAGCTGGGGATGGCACAGTTCAAGCTAGGGGTGGCACAGTTCAAGCTAGGGGTGGCACAGTTCAAGCTGGGGGTGGCACATTTCAAGCTGGGGTGGCACAGTTCAAGCTGGGGGTGGCACAGTTCAAGCTGGTGGTGGCACAGTTCAAGCTGGGGAGGCACAGATCAAGCTTGGGGTGGCACAGTTCAAGCTGGGGTGGCACATTTCAAGCTGGGGGTGGCACAGTTCAAGTTGGGGGTGGCACAGTTCAAGCTAGGGGTGGCACGGTTCAAGCTGGGGTGGCACGGTTAATGCTGGGGGTGGCACGGTTCAAGCTGCGGGTGGCACGGTTCAAGCTGGGGGTGGCACGGTTCAAGCTGGGGGTGGCACGGTTCAAACTGGTGCCTCTCCTGTCATTCCTTCTCCTCAAACGTTACTAAGAATAATTTCTATGTTTTATAGCAGCAGGAAAGCTGTTAAATTGAGTACACGGTATCAAGAGTAGGTACGACGAGGTCCGGTATCCTATTAAGAATGATGGTGAAGGTAATTAAGGAAGGAAGGTGATAACGCCGACCCAGGGAACACAACTCAGTGCTAATATCTCTCTACCCCAGGGGCATTATAGATCCCCCTTTCCCCAGGGGCATTAAATATCCTCCCTTTCCCAGGGGCACTAAAGATCTTCCCTTTCCCCGGGGGCATTGTAGATCCCCCCTTTCCCCGGGGGCGTTATAGATTCCCCCTTTCCCCGGGGGCGTTATAGATCCTTCCCTTTCATCTCTCTCAACCCACGTTTTTGGTCTAGCAATGCCAGTAGGCCTACTGCAGGGCTTGTGTTATGGGCCAGTAGGCCTACTGCAGGGCTTGTGTTATGGGCCAGTAGGCCTACTGCAGGGCTTGTGTTATGGGCCAGTAGGCCTACTGCAGTGCTTGTTATGGGCCAGTAGGCCTACTGCAGTGCTTGTGTTATGGGCCAGTAGGCCTACTGCAGTGCTTGTGTTATGGGCCAGTAGGCCTACTGCAGTGCTTGTGTTATGGGCCAGTAGGCCTACTGCAGTGCTTGTGTTATGGACCAGTAGGCCTACTGCAGGGCTTGTGTTATGGGCCAGTAGGCCTACTGCAGTGCTTGTTATGGGCCAGTAGGCCTACTGCAGGGCTTGTGTTATGGGCCAGTAGGCCTACTGCAGGGCTTGTGTTATGGGCCAGTAGGCCTACTGCAGTGCTTGTGTTATGGGCCAGTAGGCCTACTGCAGTGCTTGTGTTATGGGCCAGTAGGCCTACTGCAGTACTGTCTCAGCATTCTTATGTTCTTAGTCCTGAGTCAACACAGATGTGTATTATAGCCTGTTGTTGTGATTAAAATTTTCTCCCCCCCCCCCGCCGCCCCTACCATTCTCGTTTCTGTTTAACTTGTTAATGATCCCAGACGGACCGAAACGTCGTTATACGTTTTAGTCTCAGGTGCTACTTTGGCTTGTTATCTACGTGTCAAGAATCTACTTTGGAATATCTTCATTTACTTCGTAATGCGTTCTGCACCTTATATTGCAATCAACAAGGTACCTAACCTAGGTTAGGTACCTTGTTGATTGCAATATAAGGTGTAGATTGCAATGTAAGTGTAGATATCACTTTCCTTGTAGATAAGCCAAATTAGCACCCAGTCTCAAGGTGCGGGTTATTTGTGTATGTCCAAGCTGCGGAAGGTAGCGTCAATGTGGGTGTGAAAGAGGTCTGTCTACCTGGGGGGTGTTCCGGGGGTCAACGCCCCCGCGGCCTAGTCCTTGACCTGGCCTCCCGGTGGATGACAGCCTGATCAACTAGGTTGTTAGTGTAGTGGGTCGCGTAGCTGGAGATGTTGCTATGTTGGAAGCAACAGCTTGGGCTACGTACCAGTGTGATAGAGACTGGTAGTAGTACCCGGTCTTGTATTCCAATCTTGCTGGTAGTGTTGAAGTGTTGCGTCAACAAGTCTTACTGGTAGTGTTGCAGTGTTGTGTCAACAAGTCTTGCTGGTGGTGTTGTGTAAACAAGTGTTGCTGGTAGTGTTGCAGTGTTGTCAAGTCTTGCTGGTAGTGTTGCAGTGTTGTATAACAACAGTCTTACTGGTAGTGTTGCAGTGTTGTCTCAAAGATATTCACACAGTGCCATGTATCTAATTGTCCTAATTAGAAAAGTGTTTAGTGCCATGAGAGAGGCACCGTGCCACCTCCCCCAGCAGCTGATCACAACTGACACTCAAGCTTCAGGCTTTATTGCTAACTAGACACGACTGGAGTTGTTGAATCACCCACAGTCTGTTTACCAGGTGATGGAGCGACTGACACAAGAGAGAATTGTGGCCTGTACGGTCGTAGCTCGTGAACGGGAGCAGTGGATGCTGGATGAGGTTGAAGAGAGATGTGAAGAGGATGGATATAGGGGACGCAGAGGGACAGATGGATGTTTACCTACCCGGGGATCAACGCCTTCACGGCCCGATCCATGACCAGGCCTCCCGATGGATCAGGGCCTGATCAACCAGGGTGTTACTGCTGACCGCAAGTAGTCCAATATGCGAACCACAGCCCAGCTGATTCGGCACTGACTTTAGGTATCTGTCCAGCTCCCTCTTGAAGACAACCAGGGGTCTATTGGTGATTAACATTATGGCTGGTGAGAGGCTGTTGAACAGTCTTGGGCCCCGGACACTTGTGCTTTTTCTTAGTGTGCTAATGGCGCCCCTACTTTTCACTGGGGGTACGTTACACTGCCTGCCCAGTGTTTTGCTTTCGTAGGGAGTGATTTCTGTGTACAGATTAGGGGCCAGTCTCTCCAGGATCTTCCAGGTGTAGATTATGATGCATCTCGCCTGCGTTCCTGGAGTGAGTACAAGTCAGATGTTGAGAGGAATGGAAGCCTGGATGTGGATGAGTGGGATGTAAAGATTACCAGGACAACAACCACGACATGAAGACTGCCGTTCAAGGGGTCGTTTGATGGGCTAAGGTGGGGTAGGAGGGAGTGGGCACGTAGGTAGGAGAATGGGGGTGCAGGGGAAGGGAGGATGGGGGCAGGGGAAGGGGGAAGGAAAATGGGGTGCAGGGGAAGGGGGGAGGAGCTGGGTGAAGGGTTTCATAAGTAGCTGTTTACTTGCCTCTCACTCATTGGTTGACGAATTGTTTATGGTGAGGAGGGAGGGGAAATGAAAGGAAGAGGGGGAGGATAAGAGTGAGGGAGAGGGGAAGGGGTTGTGGAGAGGGAAGGATGGAAGAAAGAGGAGAGGAAAAGGATGGAAGAGAGAGAAGTATGGCGTAGAGGAATACGGGAAGTGAATTAAAGTGGGAAAGATGGAGAGAGAGAGAGAGAGAGAGAGAGAGAGAGAGAGAGAGAGAGAGAGAGAGAGAGAGAGGGAGGGAGGGTGGGGTCGTATAGTGGAACTATTACTAATAGTTTTAATGCTGTTGTGACGTCAACTAATAGTGAAAGATGGTTCGTGGTTGTTTTGTTGTGTACTCTCCTATATGTGGTTGCTTGGGTCGAGTCTCGGCTCTTGGCTCCTCATGTACGCTAGCCTCTACTGTGTTTGCTTTCTCTCCTGGCTTCGAGGTATGTATCGTACTTATTCTTAAAGCTATGTATGGATCCTGCCTCTACCACTCCACTGTCCAGGTTGGTTCACTTCCTCACTAAGACTGAAGAAATAGTTCCTAAAATCTCTGTGGCTCATCTGTTTTTATCTTCTAAGTGTTCCTCGTATTATTTCCTTCCTCTCAGGGCATGTCCGCCCTATAATTCCTTTCAGTATTTTTTACGTTATATTACCCCTAATCCTTCTAATGGCACCGGGTTTAGCTCTCTTATCTCCTTACATGACATACCCTCAGCTCCGGGACTAGTCTCGTTGCAAACATTAGTGCCTTGTTTATTTTCTTGATGTGCATGATCAGGTGTTTACCTGGAGTTTACCTGGAGAGAGTTCCGGGGGTCAACGCCCCCGCGGCCCGGTCTGTGACCAGGCCTCCTTAGGTCAGTGTCCCAGGATGCGACCCACACCAGTCGACTAACACCCAGGTACCCATTTTACTGATGGGGAACATAGACAACAGGTGGAAAGAAACACGTCCAATATTTCTACTCTGGCTGGGAATCGAACCCAGGCCCTCACCGTGTGAAGCGAGAGCGTTAACCACCAGGCCACCAGAGCAGCATACTCCAATATGGGCCTGGCGTATGCCGTATAAGTGCTGGGAATACCTCCCTGCTTAGGTGTTTTGGTTTCTGAAAGCTAATCATAGATTTGCTAGATGTGCATTTGTTGTAGCAGTTATT
Organism: Cherax quadricarinatus; assembly: GCF_038502225.1. Taxonomy (NCBI): domain Eukaryota; kingdom Metazoa; phylum Arthropoda; class Malacostraca; order Decapoda; family Parastacidae; genus Cherax; species Cherax quadricarinatus. The sequence goes on from NC_091298.1 coordinate 49,425,553, forward strand.
TGATAGATATGCTCAGTGCAGTGTTCACTCACATGTACTCTATCCTGGTCTTTGCTCACCCCCAATCTTAATTACCTTGCACTTGCTGGCATTAAATTCTTGCAACCACTTGTTAGACCTGACTTGCAACCTGTCCAGATCTATTTGAAGTCACGCCTAGTCCTCGCCTGCTTGTATTCTCACTGGTTTCACATCTGTTAACAGGGACACCTGCGACTATCCCTTCTGCCATATTTAGGTATACAAGAAATAGCACAGGTCCTAGTACTGGTCCCTGTGGAACCCCAGTCGTCACAGGCGCCCATTCGTGACACCTCTTCCCGGATAGTCATTCGTTGTTTCTTTCCTTTTAAGACTTCCTTGATCCATTGCAGTGCCTTCCCTCTTGTTCTAACCTCCTCAAGTCTGTGGCCTAGTCTGTTGTTTAATACTATGTAGAAAGCCTCTTTTTTTGTTTTGCAGTCTAAAAATATGCAATTCACAGATTCCTCTCTCTCCTGCCTCACTGTTTGTAAAAATCCAGTACGTTTGTAAGACATGATTTACCATCTCTACAGCAGTGCTGGATGTCACTTATGAACCACTCCTTTCTTCTCTTCTGTTAATCTTCTCGATAACCTCACATACTGTGCTTCTCAGTGACTAGTTTAAAACTGTCCCCTTTTCTTAAATATTGAGACTATAGGCAGGCCCCACTTTACGGCGTTTCGCTAGTGCAGCGGTTTTTCAATTATACCCAGTCTATATTCATACTTCTTACAATAAATATATTTACCACTCACTATAAGCTAAGGACAAAAATATTTTAAGTAATGTGTGTACTGTATATGCATTTTTTAGGCCTAACTATATTGCTCACTTAATAAATGATAGTGTCAACATGTTATCAGGCTTCTGCATGCATTTGTAAGTGAAAAATAGCTATGTCTCACTTTACACCAATATTTGCTTTACATAGCCCGGAATCCAATCCTCCGTATAAGCGAGGCAATCCTGTACATTTGTTGTTTTCCACACCTCTAGCAGTTGCCCTGTGTTGATTGTGGCTGGTGAGGGACACACACCACTTCTGCTCCCTCTCTAAGGACCCAGAGATTTTTTTATATGGTTCTTCTAACCTCGAGATCTCTAACTTACACAGTATTGTTTCCTCGCTTTTATTTCATGTATGTCCAGCAATTGCTAGTGCACTCTGCCTCTTTGGTATCATCACTATTACCTTTGTGACTGCCTCCTTAAATTTCCTGCTGAGCTTCTCAAAGACTTCCTGATTATTCTTTGTGAGCTCTCCTTCCTCTTCTCTCTCAAACGCTCCAGTGTGTGTACTCCCCGAATTGTGGTTGCAGGGATCGAGTCATAGCTCCTGGCCCCGCCAGGACCCTGTGTGTGTGTGTGTGTGTGTGTGGCGCGGGTTATGGAGATGTTTGGGAGCGTGGGTTGAATATTCAGTGAACCCCTAGTTGACGCCTCTGTCTAGGATACAAGGCTTGATTGAGGCTCAATATGAACCACTATGGATAACACGTGGTGAACACCCGACTGTATCAAGCAACCCCTGGTAATAAGAGGGGGAGAGAGAGAGGGAGACAAGGGAAAGAGGGGAAAGCAAGGAAGGAAGGAAAGGGAGTGATGGCAATCGGGAAGAAAGGAAGCAAGGTCTCTTACACCCAGGGGACAACCTTGTTAAATCTTCCTAAGATCATTCCATTGGAACAGCCTGGTGCTAGACCCGCTTTACGTGGTTACCGCCTGATCAACCAGGTCAGTATCACCAACTTAAACGCGTTATCACTCTGGTAAGAGAACTGAGAAAGATGATTACTTAACGCTGGCAGTCGCAGCTTAACTCAGGATAATGTGGGGTGAGAACAGATCTCTCCTGCCTGCACCACTTACCTGACCACATGATCTAGGGTTACCTGGAGGTTACCTGGAAGTTATTCCGGGGATCAACGCCCCCGCGGCCCGGTCCATGACCAGGCCTCCCGATGGATCAGGGCCTGATCAACTAGGCTGTTACTGCTGGCCGCACGCAGTCCGACGTACGAGCCACAACCCGGCTGATCCGGCACTGGCTTTAGGTATCTGTCCAGCTCTCTCTTGAAGGCAGCCAGTGCACAGGAGGACAGTGTTGACACGCTACACACAAATTCTTCGACAAGTTAGATGTAGTAACAGCGCACATAATGTGTACAGAAGGAATTACTTGAAAAATTGACAAATAAATCTTCAACTCTCTAACAAATTGGACCCAAAGAGTAATGGTCAGCCGAGGACACAGGAGACCTTTAAGCCTGTGTAAACTAATAAACGACAGGAAACAAAATATTGACACAACAAACCTTGAAGCCTGTGTAAACAAATAGACCACAGGACACAAAATGATACACAGTAATGACTAGTTTCACCTCCGCTATGAAAATTAAAAAAAAAAATGTGTATGTAAAAATACAGAAGGCAACCTAAAGATTCCATCGAGAGAAGAAGGAATGTAAGCAGCAGCACAGTGGTGGTATCATCAGTGTTAGGGATACTGAGAGGCTGGATAATACCACTCATCTGGACAAGAGAAGTCGAGATGCTGACGACTCTCTTGTACTTAAACTCTTTAAACTTAAATTTTGTAAGTGAAATTGCCAATGAGATGTGTGTGTTCTTATCAAGACGTTCCTTAAAGAAATCTTTCGCCACTAGCTCCTTCAGTTTAAAGAAGGCATTGTGTGTCTGATGTCTGCCACTCTTGGGTACTACCATACCTCTTCCACCGAAATTGCAGACATTCGAAATGTATCTGGGTGTTGAAAAGGCCATGTTAATGCACTTAAGACCTTACATTACTGGGAATGCTTAAAATCTCTTACAGTTGTACTCCCTGTAATGCAGGCGAGAAAGGTATCTAATATTTGATAACTGGGAAATAATGAGAAGACGTCATCCAAATTTGCTCACTGAAACTAGTTCTTACGATAGCAACAAACTCGACATTAAAAAATTCCCAAAGTGAAAAGCAGGTTAGTACAGCAAGAGGGAACTAATTACACAGATAACCTGCATAGGGAAATGAAGCTTATGACGACGTTTCGGTCAGACTCGAACCATTAAGTAGTCATTAGGCATAAAATGGACAAAATTTTTAAAGAGCCTCTTGTTTTGTGTAGTGGGCATCACCAGCAGACCCCGAGCTGTCATCGAGGGGTCACTGGTTAGGTTTCAATTAATTTTCGATCAGCCAGGCTGTGGTGCCTGCGTTGGACTGTGTGCTGCTAGCACCAACAGTACATTAAAATGGTGTACATACCCTCCAGTCAGTTGGGCAAGATTCGTGTGCAACATTTAAGTAGATGAATGGTTCAAAGAACCGACACATTGTTAAATTAGACACATGTGCAACTCTTGGGTATCTTTATTGAGGAAACGTTTCGCCACAGTGGCTTCATCAGTCCATCAATCTTGAATAGATTGATGGACTGACCACATCGACTCAAGGTTGAGGGACTGATTACCTCATTCTCCTCCTGTTCTTCATGTTTATCCTTTGTATGGACTGATGAAGCCACTGTGTGGCGAAACGTTTCCTCAATAAAGATACCCAAGAGTTGCACACGTGTCTAATTTAACAACATTTAAGTATCTTTAATGACGAACAGTCACGCCTTCGTAGCAGGCTTCATTAGTCGAATACAAAGGTGATTACAGTATTGGAAACAGAAACGGATAGATGATTTGGGGTAATCAGTCTCTCAGTCTTGATACAAGATGGTCATTCTCTTAGTCTGAAACACAGGCGTGAGGGCAGCCTTGTGTACTGGAGCTGGAAGTGAGGTACACCGGATTTTACAACCATATTGCTAACAACTATTCAGCTTGACCTACCTCCGCTAGTGGGCCCCGCTCTCGTATGACGGCATGCTCAACCTATTAAGTCTTCGTGATTAAAAAAAAAGGGCATGAATCGTATTTTTTATTATATTTAGATTTCGAGAAAGGCCTTAAACCAGGCCTTAGGATAATATTTACAAGACTAGGAGGTGTTAGAACGAGGGGAAAGTCAGACATTCTCTGTGCACAACAAACACGACTTAATAAGTGACTGAATTTAAGAAATCGTTTTTAATTGTCTTCACGACAGAACTTTAAAGTTCCTCAAGACAGTTCCTGATCAGCCAGGCTGACCAGGAACTGATAAAACCAAGCACCAATGCTTGGTTTTATCAGGTCATCCACCGGGAGACCTGGTCTGGGACCAGACTGTTGGGGTGTTGACTCTCGGAGCACTCTTCAGGTAGACTCCAGGTAGACCTACCGTTGTTATACCTTTAATGAGTTTCGAGAGTTGTTCCACTCTCGGAGCCCGGCTCCGTCTGGTGTTTGCCTGGTCAACCAGGCTAAATCTACACTACCTCGGATCTCCGGTTTCAGTCACAGCACTGACCTACCTTTAAGACAACGCTGACCACCTCATCACAAAAGTAAATATTTCAGACTAGCGTTCTAGGTACCACACTCAAAGGTAACATGGACACAGGTACCGCTGAGATAATACCCATTAGAATAACCACATCCAACAACAACTGGGAATGACAAGATGGACTCTGTGTCAAGTACAAACAAAACCTCAGCCTCAGGTTAGCTACAGGCATAACCAAAACCACAAGATACAAACTGCACTACTGAAGACTACAGATACAGCACCACTATTTTTCGAAAGGCCGTCTACAGGAAACAAAAAATAGGCACAATACCGTGACTGGAACAATACAAAAATAACCCGCATATTTACAAGTAAATGATCCAAGTCGGACCGAAACGTCGTCGTAAGCTGTATGTACGAGTTATTTGTTTAATGCCGTCTACAAGACGCCATTACCTGGGCCGTCCCTGCGCCCATGTCAGTGCTCCACTTTCAAATGAAGACGCTGTCATCGTCACCATCCTCGACGCCATCTAGTGGTTAGTGGCTATACTGTGCCTAACATTATTTTATCACATGTAAACTATATGTTAACTGTATACTGCAAAGAGAAAGAAATTTGTTTAACGAGCCTGGCCCATGGCCGGGCTCAGAGAGTAGATAAAATCTCCAAACTCTTCAAAGTTATTATTATCATAAGTTCAAAATATTCGACTTATATCTTGGATATACCTTTATACCTTTGAAAAGTTTCGAGAGTCTTACTACTCCCGGAGCCCGGCCTTGGACCAGGCTCGAATCGTTCCATCCCCTGGCTTAGAATAACACTACCCCTACTTCCCTTCCTTCCCCGTTCCAGGGGACTCTTGAAACCTGTCACAGGTATCATAGGTGGTTATTAAGACGCACATAAGTGAAAGAGACGTTTATCATTACGACATTTCGCCAACATGAACCTCCTGTAGGCGAAATATTGCACTGAGGAATTTGTGCAGCAGTTGGGTATGTTTACTGAGGAAACGTTTCGCCAACCAGTGCCTTCTTCAGTCCAGTACAGAGAATAAAAGAGGAGGGTAAGGAGAAGTTGGAGGTAATCAGTCCCTCAGTCTCTAAATCTTGAGAAATGTCCATTTCTGAAGATAGATGGACTGAATATACTGACTCCAGGCTGAGGGACTGATTACCTCATAATCTCCCTCTGTTGTACTGAACTGATGAAATCACTGGCTGGCGAAACGTTTCCTCAATAAAGATTCCCAATTGTTGCCCAATTGTCCCAGTCATTTGTCAGGTTTTTTCAAACTATTTTCGCCTCTAAGAACTATCAACACAGCCGTTGCAATATATATTTAATTAAATAAAGTTGCAAATTGTAATTGTAACCATTGAGCGCTAAACCCGTAGGATTATACAGCGCCTGTGGAGAGGGGGGATGGAAGGTATTCAGACTTAACTCAGGGAACCGGTGCACAGATCCAGTTCCCTAGATCAAGAGCCTCTCACCAGTAAAGTTGCAAAGGATTTTACGTGTTTTTTTTTGTGGGTCGAAATTCTCGGAGGAAGGACATAGACAGGTGTCATAAATCAATTTTATTTTTCAAAATTTCCAAAATTTCGTCGTCCACCCGGAAATTATCTCTGGTGTTGGAACTGCTCAGGTTATTTATTTTTCAGACCTCCCCCCCCCACCATCACCCATTCCCCAGACCACTCTACCTCCCCATCTCTACCCATGAACCCATCACCCATTCCCCAGACCACTTCACCTCCCCATCTCTACCCATGAACCCATCACGCATTCCCCAGACCACTTCACCTCCCCATGAACCCATCACCCATTCCCCAGACCACTCTTCCTCCCCATCTCTACCCATGAACCCATCACCCATTCCCCAGACCACTTCACCTCCCCATCTCTACCCATGAACCCATCACCCATTCCCCAGACCACTTCACCTCCCCATGAACCCATCACCCATTCCCCAGACCACTTCACCTCCCCGCCTCTCCCCATGACCCCCCATCACCCATTCCCCAGACCACTCTACCTCCCCATCCCTCTCCCTAGACCTCCATCGCCCATTCTTTCTTCCAAAGACCCTCCATCACCCATTCCCAGACCACTCCCCTATCCATCTCTCCAAGACCCCCACTAACCATTCCTCAGACCATCCCCATTCCTCTCCCCAAGACCTCCACCCCATCTCCCTTTCCCCAGGGTCTCTCTCTCTCTCTCTCTCTCTCTCTCTCTCTCTCTCTCTCTCTCTCTCTCTCTCTCTCTCTCTCTCTCTCTCTCTCTCTCTCTCTCTCTCTCTCTCGCCCCCATGGCTCTACTCCTCCCAGGCCAGATATTTCTCCTCACACAGTTAGTTGGGTTTAATATATAAAACATACACAGGTTCAACATACACAGGTTCAACATACACAGGTTCAACATACACAGGTTCAACATACACAGGTTCAACATACACACGTTCAACATACACAGGTTCAACATACACAGGTTCAACATACACAGGTTCAACATACACAGGTTCAACATACACAGGTTCAACATACACTGGTTCAACATACACAGGTTCAACATACACAGGTTCAACATACACAGGTTCAACATACACAGGTTCAACATACACAGGTTCAACATATACTGGTTCTACATACACAGGTTCAACATACACAGGTTCAACATACACAGGTTCAACATATACTGGTTCTACATACACAGGTTCAACATACACAGGTTCAACATACACAGGTTCAACATACACAGGTTCAACATATACTGGTTCTACATACACACGTTCAACATACACAGGTTCAACATACACAGGTTCAACATATACTGATTCTACATACACACGTTCAACATACACAGGTTCAACATACACAGGTTCAACATACACACGTTCAACATACACAGGTTCAACATACACAGGTTCAACATACACAGGTTCAACATACACAGGTTCAACATACACAGGTTCAACATACACTGGTTCAACATACACAGGTTCAACATACACTGGTTCAACATACACTGGTTCAACATACACAGGTTCAACATACACAGGTTCAACATACACAGGTTCAACATATACTGGTTCTACATACACACGTTCAACATACACAGGTTCAACATACACAGGTTCAACATATACTGATTCTACATACACACGTTCAACATACACAGGTTCAACATACACAGGTTCAACATTGGTTCAACATACACAGGTTCAACATACACAGGTTCAACATACACAGGTTCAACATACACTGGTTCAACATACACAGGTTCAACATACACAGGTTCAACATACACAGGTTCAACATACACAGGTTCAACATACACAGGTTCAACATACACAGGTTCAACATACACAGGTTCAACATACACTGGTTCAACATACACAGGTTCAACATACACAGGTTCAACATACACAGGTTCAACATATACTGGTTCTACATACACAGGTTCAACATACACAGGTTCAACATACACAGGTTCAACATAAACAGGTTCAACATACACAGGTTCAACATACACAGGTTCAACATACACAGGTTCAACATACACTGGTTCTACATACACAGGTTCAACATACACAGGTTCAACATACACAGGTTCAACATACACTGGTTCTAAATACACAGGTTCAACATACACAGGTTCAACATACACTGGTTCTACATACACAGGTTCAACATACACAGATTCAACATACACAGATTCAACATACACAGGTTCAACATACACAGGTTCAACATACACTGGTTCTACATACAAAGGTTCAACATACACAGGTTCAACATACACAGGTTCAACATACACAGGTTCAACATACACAGGTTCAACATACACAGGTTCAACATATACTGGTTCTACATACACAGGTTCAACATACACAGGTTCAACATACACAGGTTCAACATACACAGGTTCAACATACACAGGTTCAACATACACAGGTTCAACATACACAGGTTCAACATACACAGGTTCAACATACACAGGTTCAACATACACAGGTACAACATACACAGGTTCAACATACACAGGTTCTACATACACAGGTTCAACATACAGGTTCAACATACACAGGTACAACATACACAGGTTCAACATACACAGGTTCAACATACACAGGTTCTACATACACAGGTTCAACATACACAGGTTCAACATACACTGGTTCAACATACACAGGTTCAACATACACTGGTTCAACATACACAGGTTCAACATACACAGGTTCAACATACACAGGTTCAACATACACAGGTTCAACATACACAGGTTCAACATACACTGGTTCAACATACACAGGTTCAACATACACTGGTTCAACATACACAGGTTCAACATACACAGGTTCAACATACACAGATTCAACATACACAGGTTCAACATACACTGGTTCAACATACACAGGTTCAACATACACAGGTTCAACATACACAGGTTCAACATACACAGGTTCAACATACACAGGTTCAACATACACAGGTTCAACATACACAGGTTCAACATACACAGGTTCAACATACACAGGTTCAACATACACTGGTTCAACATACACAGGTTCAACATACACAGGTTCAACATACACAGGTTCAACATACACAGGTTCAACATACACAGGTGCAACATACATAGGTTCAACATACATAGGTTCAACATACACAGGTTCAACATACACAGGTTCAACATACACAGGTTCAACATACACTGGTTCAACATACACAGGTTCAACATACACAGGTTCAACATACACAGGTTCAACATACACATGTTCAACATACACAGGTTCAACATACACAGGTGCAACATACATAGGTTCAACATACATAGGTTCAACATACACAGGTTCAACATACACAGGTTCAACATACACAGGTTCAACAAACACTGGTTCAACATACACAGGTTCAACATACACAGGTTCAACATACACAGGTTCAACATACACAGGTTCAACATACACAGGTTCAACATACACAGGTTCAACATACACAGGTTCAACATACACAGGTTCAACATACACAGGTTCTACATACACAGGTTCAACATACACAGGTTCAACATACACAGGTTCTACATACACAGGTTCAACATACACAGGTTCAACATACACAGGTTCAACACAGGTTCAACATACACAGATTCAACATACACAGGTTCAACATACACAGGTTCAACATACACAGGTTCAACATACACAGGTTCAACATACTCAGACAGCAGTATCGTGACTACAAACACGGATACATAAAACATACATGCCTTGATATTACTAATTCTCTTTATACATATGTATGCATTCATGTATTCACGGTAAGCTGCAGAGGTTACTGCACGCTGATAAGTTCTCAATACACTATATATATATATATATATATATATATATATATATATATATATATATATATATATATATATATATATATATATATATATATATATATATATATATATATATATATATATATCGTGCCGAATATGTAAAACTGGTCAGTTAGCAAAAACTCATTTAAAATTAAGTCCTTTCTAAAATTTTCTCTTGTACGTTTAAAGATATATTTTTTTCATTACTGTTGATGTAAAAATTTATAATTTTCCACCAAAAGGAACTTAGAAAACTTACCTAACCTTATTATAACAAGAACAATTTATTTTAGCCTAACCCAACTAAATGTATTTTAGATTTGTTTACAATAATTTAATACTAAACAAACACAGTGAAATATATTTTTTTCGTTAGGTTCAGAATGATTTTAGCGAAATTATAGCATACACAAATTTTCACTTGTCCTATATGGCAAGATGAGCGTTGCTATTTAAGCCAAGATCGCAAGTTCTGCCTATTCGGCACATGTGTATATATATATATATATATATATATAGATATATATATATATATAGATATATATATATATATATATATATATATATATATATATATATATGCAAAACAACCACTCTGAAAAAATAGAGAAATTCCAAGCGCTTTCGTGACTACTCACATTATCAAGGAACTATGAAAGTAAAGCATCCAAGGAAGCTATATAAGGGGTCTGGCCAGCACCTCACTATCAGATCCCACAACGGTTAAACACCTGACGCGCTTAGGCCCAACTGGACAGGTCCTTTGCACAACTCACCTACAAACTATTCTACCCAAGAAAATTTAAAAATTAGTATTTGTCCAGTGTATTATTAAATTCTTCCCAAATTCTGTTAATTATAAATGGATCTAATTTATATAAACCAAAGGAAATATTCATATTATTGTCAAAACTGCTTTTTATGAAACAAGATTCAATTATATTCCTGTCGACCATGGACTTGCTTGATACTACTTTCTCACCTTTTTGAAAATCAATTGGATGGTTAAAATCTCTTACATTCATAGTTCCTTGATAATGTGAGTAGTCATGAAAGCGCTTGGAATTTCTCTATTCTTTCAGAGTGGTTGTTTTGCATATTCTGAAATCACCTGTTTACTGTGATCTTATTGCACATATATATATATATATATATATATATATATATATATATATATATATATATATATATATATATATATATATATATATATATATATAAAATATGCATTCAATAAGATCACAGTAAACATCTTCCTCCTGTCACAGAAATCTTGAGTAGCTTGTCACAACTACTAGACCACTGTGACATAATTACAGAGGCCTTGAAAGAAAAACCAAAACGCAGTTGTGGCCTATACGGATTTCGTGGAAAGACATTTGACAAATGGAATCATGGGGCGACTGCACATAAATTGAGAGCGATAGGTATAATGGGGAAAATAGGCAAATGGGTTTGCAGTTTTCTGACGAGCAGAAGGGAGCTTGAACCGTGGTCCTGAGGTATATATAGAAGTAAACAGAACAAATGAAGCATTGTTGAGAATAACTTGACGTTCAGCAGTGACAAGTTGAGAATAACTTGACGTTCAGCAGTGACAAGTTGAGAATAACTTGACGTTCAGCAGTGACAAGTTGAGAATAACTTGACGTTCAGCAGTGACAAGTTGAGAATAACTTGACGTTCAGCAGTGACAAGCTGAGAATAACTTGACGTTCAGCAGTGACAAGTTGAGAATAACTTGACGTTCAGCAGTGACAAGTTGAGAATAACTTGACGTTCAGCAGTGACAAGTTGAGAATAACTTGACGTTCAGCAGTGACAAAGCTGAGGATAACTTGACGTTCAGCAGTGACAAGTTGAGAATAACTTGACGTTCAGCAGTGACAAGTTGAGATTAACTTGACGTTCAGCAGTGACAAGTTGAGAATAACTTGACGTTCAGCAGTGACAAGTTGAGAATAACTTGACGTTCAGCAGTGACAAGCTGAGAATAACGCGATGTCGATCAGTGACAAGTTGCAACTTCTTAGATATGGGAAGAATGAAGAACTCAGGAGAAACACTGTATACAAAAGAAAAGATCATCATCAGATAGAAGGAAAGTAACATGTGAAAGATCTAGGTGTACTAATGTCAACTGAGCTTTCAAAGAACTCAATAAGGCAAATATAACAAAAGCCAGGAAAATGGCAGGATGGATAATGAGAACTTTCAAAACAAGGGAAATAGTGTCACTGGTGACACTTTTCAAGTCACTTGTGCTCCCTCACTTTTCCTTTCAGGGCAGGAGAAACATCAGAGCTGGAACAGATACATAGATCATTTACGGCCCACATAGAGCCAGTAAAGCGTTTAAATCAATGGAAACGTCTCAGAGACCTAAATATGTACTCACTGGAGCGAATGAGAAATAGATACATGATGCTTTATACCTGGAACTTACTTGAGGGTCTCAAACCTTCACACTGCCATAACATATTGAAGTGAGAGATATAGGTGAAAATGTAAAATAAACCCAGTAAAAAGCAGGGGTGCGGTGGGCATAATAAGAGAACACTGTATCATCATCCGTGGCTCCAGACTTTTCAACATCTTACCAGAAGATATCAGAAACACTGCTGGGACAAGTGTAGTCTTCAAGAGGAAATCTGGCCAGATCAACCAGGCTGTGATGGATATGTGGGGCAGCAGCAACAGCCTGGTTGACCAGGCAAGCACCAGACGAGCCTGGCTCAAAGCCGGGCTGTCAGAGTAGCAAAACTCTCGAAACCCAACAAAAGTATAACAAAGGTAAATTGCCTCAAGTAATGACATATATGCTCATGGGCCAGGAGCTAAGATTCGACGCATGCAAACACAGCCAAGAGATTACAAGTGTTTTCCTCAACTTCCTCTCAGCTCTCTTCCCTCGCCCATCAGTAGTAGTTCTCAGTAGGTGTTGCAGGGGGACCAAGTTAGTTAATATTGGCTTTGTGCCAGCGCTGCCGATTTGGGGCAATATCTTATTACCTCATGTGGGAAGTTGTTGGTAGTGATCAGTACTGAGGGAGGGAACGACACACACACACACACACACACACACACACACACACACACACACACACACACACACACACACACACACACACACACACACACACACACACACACACACACACACACACACACACACACACTCGGGGCCAAGAGCTGAGTCTCGACCCCTGAAACCTCAGCTAGGTGAGTACACACACACCCACTCTTTCACACAGCTGATCCTTGGAATTTGACCGCGTTCCCCCACCTCTCCCCCTCTCCCTCCCTCCTCTTCATCCTTCTCTCCCCCTCCCTCTTTCTATCTTTCTCTCTCCCCCTCCCTCGCGTTCCCCCACCTCTCCCCCTCTCTCTCCCACTCTCCTCTTCAGCCTTCTCTCCCCCTCCCTCTTTCTTTCTCTCTCCCCCTCCCTCGCGTTCCCCCACCTCTCCCCCTCTCTCCCACCCTCCTCTTCAGCCTTCTCTCCCCCTCCTATCTTTCTTCTCTACCTCTTCTCTCTCTCCTCCAGCCTCCCTCACTTTCCCCCCCTTCCCTCGCTTTCCCCCACCTCTCCCCCTCTCTCTCCCACCCTCCTCGTTAGCCTTCTCTCCCCTCCCTCTTTCTCTCTCCCCCTCCCTCACATTTCTCTCTCTCTCATAGCCTTTTCCCTCCCCCTCTTCTCTCCCTCTCTATGTCTCTCTCCCTCTCCCCCTCTCGTTTCTCTCTCTCCCCCCCTAATCTTATCCCTCACCCCCATCCTCTCTCCTCTCTCTCCCTCTTTCTACCCTTTAACTCTCCCCCTCTTTCTCTCTCCCTCCTCTAGCCTTCCCCCTCTTATCTTCTCTCTCCTCTACCCTTGTCCCTCCCCCCCAACACACACACCCTGAAAACACACAAACTTCTCTCTGTGGTAAACTACATAAGCTTCTTTCTGTGGTAATAAAAAAAATGGGTGGCCCTAGAGGGCGGAAAACCAGAGATCTGGTGGACGAACCAGGGAGGAAAGATTGGGAGTTAGAGCTCCAAAAAAGGGAGGAAGAGTGGGGAAGGAAGTTAGAAGAGCTTGGCAAGATAATGGAGGAGCGGATAGCTGAAGAGTGCAGGAAGTGGGAGCTACAAGTCTTAGCAGCAGAAACTAGGATACAGTGCTTAGAAGAGAAACTGAAAAACCTAAAACATATTAGAGACAAATGACAATTCAGATGCAAAAACAGGAAATTCTATGTCAGGCACAGACAAGGGGATTGTAAGAAACAAAGGAGATATGCCGTATGCGAAAGCCCTATCAGACCCACGTGGGGCCAGGGAAAAGATGAGGAGCATACTAAGATCAAATGACAGGTCTGAAGGCAATGAAGGTATGTTATATGCAAAGACTCTAACAGCCAACTGCAGTAGCAAGGAACAGCTGGTCATGAAAGACAGTTCACTGAGAATAGAAGTTTCAGATAGGACAGGGACTGAAGGCAAGAACATTTCAATGGAAGGAAACAAAACACCTCAGAGGATGCAAATGGAGACTCAGTGGGAGGAGGAAAGGGAGAGGTCAGTTTTTATCTATGGGCTCCAAGAAGCCAAGGGGGACAACTTCGAAGAAATAAAACAGGAGGAAAAAATGATTGAAGGCATCATGAAAACAATAGGTGAGGACAATATGACCCAGGTGACAAATTTTCGGAGATTTGGGTGGTTTGCGAGTGGAAGGATACGGCCTGTCAAAGTAATTTTCAAGGAAGGATCAGTTCGAACCAGGATTCTGCAAGAGAAAGCACGACTGAGGGACAAACAGGGGTACCAGAGAGTATACCTCGATTGTGACAGAACACAAGAAGAAAGGACTACACTGAAAGAGAGGGTACAGAGATGCAAGGAGGAACGAGAGGCAATGATGAAGATGAGCAGGACCCAGGCACAGGAGGAAGGGCAAACACACCCTGCAGAATCTCCCACCGAAAGACTCCAACCGCGACAATCCCAATGCAACTGAGCAACCCAAACCACAACCCACTCACTGTTCCCTCTTCCAGCAACACCCACATCACAAACCTCATCTCAACAGCTGTCCCTTATGGGCATTCTGACCCCACCCTCATCATCACAAACCCCACCTACACCACAGCCCCCCATAGGCCCCCACCACGGCTCCCACTCCCCCAACCCCAATATTCTTGCAGGACCACAGTGATAGAAAAGAAGCTGAAAGTTTGGTACACAATCGCGGACAGAATAACGAATAAACATGAGGAGTGGCACGAAAGAATCGGTGAGAAATCCCCAGATATCATAGCAGTCACAGAAACAAAACTCGCTGAGACAATAACAGACGCAATCTTCCCACCGGGATATCAGATCCTGAGAAAAGATAGGAGTAGAGGGGGAGGAGGAGTTGCACTGCTCATAAGAAACTGATGGGGATTTGAGGAAATGGAAGGCATGGACGTGATTGGAGAAAGAGACTACATAGTAGGTACAATTCAGTCTGGAGAACATAAAGTAGTCATTGGAGTGATGTATAACCCACCACAGAACTGCAGGAGGCCAAGAGAGGAGTATGAAGAAAACAACAGGGCGATGGTGGACACACTGGCTGAGGTGGCAAGAAGAGCTCACTCGAGCAGAGCAAAGTTACTGGTAATGGGCGATTTCAACCACAGGGAGATTGGGAAAACCTGGAGCCACATGGGGGTCCCGAAACATGGAGAGCCAAGATGATGGATGTGGTACTTGAAAACCTCATGCATCAACATGTCAGGGACACTGCCAGAGAGAGAGGGGAGGATGAGTCAGCAAGACTGGATCTTGTGTTCACCCTGACCAGTTCGGATATTGAGGACATCACTTACGAGAGGCCCCTTGGAGCTAGCGATCATGTGGTTCTGAGTTTTGATTATATAGTAGAGTTACAAGTGGAGAAGGAAACAGGAACTGAATGGGAAAAACCAAACTACAAAAGGGGGGACTACACAGGTATGAGGAACTTCCTGCAGGAGGTTCAGTGGGACAGAGACCTGGTAGGAAAACCAGTAAACGAGATGATGGAATATGTAGCAACAAAGTGCAAGGAGGCAGAGGGAAAGGTTTGTTCCCAAGGGAAACAGAAATAGGAAGACCAAAGCAAGTCCTTGGTTTACCCGAAGGTGTAGGGAGGCAAAAACTAAGTGCACCAGAGAATGGAAAAGGTACAGGAGGCAAAGGATCCAGGAAAATAAGGAGATTAGTAGAATAGCCAGAAACGAGTACACACAGATAAGGAGGGAGGCCCAGCGACAGTAGGAAAACGACATAGCATCGAAAGTCAAGTCTGACCCGAAACTGCTGTATAGCCACATTAGGAGGAAGACAACAGTCAAAGGCTGAGGAAAGAAGATGGAGAACTTGCAAGAAATGATCAAGAGGTATGTGAGGAGCTCAACATGAGATTTAAGGAAGTATTTACAGTGGAGACAGGAAGGCCTCTTGGGGGACAGACCAGATGGGGACACCAGCAAGGAATATACCAACAAGTGTTCGATGACATACAGATGAGGAGGAGGTGAAGAAACTGGTAAGGGACATCGATACCTCAAAGGCAATGGGACTGGACAACATCTCCCCGTGGGTCCTTAGAGAGGAAGCAGATATGTTGTGTGTGCCACTTACCACAATCTTCAACACGTCCTTGGAAACTGGGCAACTACCTGAGGTATGGAAGATGGCAAATGTAGTTCCCATTTTTAAAAAAGGAGACAGAAAAGAGGCACTAAACTATAGACGTGTGTCACTGACGTGTATAGTATGCAAAGTTATGGAGAAGATTATCAGGAGGAGAGTGGTGGAGCACCTGGAACGGAACAAGAGTATAAACGCCAACCAGCATGGATTCATGGAAGGAAAATCCTGTGTCACAAACCTTCTGGAGTTTTATGATAAAGTAACAGAAGTAAGACACGAGAGAGAGGGGTGGGTTGATTGCATCTTCTTGGACTGCAAGAAGGCCTTTGACACAGTTCCTCACAAGAGATTAGTGCAGAAGCTAGAGGATCAGGCTCATATAACAGGAAGAGCACTGCAATGGATCAGAGAATACCTGACAGGGAGGCAACAACGAGTCATGGTACATAATGATGTATCACAATGGACACCTGTGATGAGCAGGGTCCCACAGGGGTCGGTCCTAGGACCAGTGCTATTTTTGGTATACGTGAACGACGTGATGGAAAGGTTAGACTCAGAAGTGTCCCCGTTCGCAGACGATGTGAAGTTAATGAGGAGAATTAAATCAGATGAGGACCGGGCAGGACTTCAAAGAGACCTGGACAGACTGGACACCTGGTCCAGCAACTGGCTTCTCGAATTTAATCCCGCCAAATGCAAAGTCATGAAGATAGGGGAAGGGCAAAGAAGACCGCAGACAGATCTTGGAGTGAGTATAACACCGAGCATGTCTCCGGAAGCACACATCAACCAGGTAACTGCTGCAGCATATGGGCGCCTGGCAAACCTGAGAACAGCGTTCCGATACCTTAATAATGAATCGTTCAAGACACTGTACACCGTGTACGTCAGGCCCATACTGGAGTATGCAGCACCTGTTTGGAACCCGCACTTGATAAAGCACGTCAAGAAACTAGAGAAAGTGCAAAGGTTTGCGACAAGGTTAGTTCCAGAGCTAAGGGGAATGTCTTATGAAGAAAGGTTAAGGGAAATCGGCCTGACGACACTAGAGGACAGGAGGGTCAGGGGAGACATGATAACGACATATAAAATACTGCGCAGAATAGACAAGGTGGACAATGACAGGATGTTCCAGGGAGGGGACACAGAAACAAGAGGTCACAATTGGAAGTTGAAGACACAGATGAGTCAGAGAGATATTAGGAAGTATTTCTTCAGTCATAGAGTTGTCAGGCAGTGGAATAGCCTAGAAAGTGATGTAGTGGAGGCAGGAACCATACATAGTTTTAAGACGAGGTATGATAAAGCTCATGGAGCGGGGAGAGAGAGGACCCAGTAGCAACCGGTGAAGAGGCGGGGCCAGGAGCTAGGGATCGACCCCTGGAACCACAAATAGGTGAGTACACACGCACACGCACGAGATTGGTGCCGGAACCGAGGGGAAATACACCACACGGAGAGACTGAGCGAGGTTTAACAAGAGGACCAGGCGGAACACGATACTATATATTGAAAAGTAACAAGCTGTTGGAGAGGGAAGCAGGGAAGTTAGATGGCAGCTGAAGGCCAAGATGAATTAAAGGAACTCTAGGAAGTATTTAGTGTTAAGTGGAGCGCACCACATGAAGAGCTGCTAGAGGTAAACAATCTACACAGTTCCTGCAATAGGTATGTTCATTACTAGTGTAACTTAGTTTGACAAATGCGATCATGGAGTGATAGCGCACAAAATGAAGGCCATGAGTATTACGGGGAAGGTAGGCAGATGGATTTTCGGTTTCCTAACACACAGAACACAAAAAGTAGTAGTGAACAGGGCAAGATCCAGCATCAGCGAGGTCAAAAGCTCAGTGCCCCAAGGCACTGTCCTGGCACCTTTGCTGTTTCTCATCCTTATAGCATAGATAAAAACACCCGGCACACTTTTGTATCATAATTTGCAGATGACACTAAAATAAGCATGAAAGTCAGTACGGTAGAGGACGCTGAAAAAGTACAGAAAGACATAAATAGGGTTTTCCAGTGGGCAGTGGAAAACAATGACGTTCAGTGTGATAAGTTCCAGCTGCTTAGGTATGGAAAGAATGAAGAACTCAAAAGAAACACTATATACAAAACTCAAGAGGGTCACCAAATAGAACGTAAGAAACATGTAAAAGACCTGGGAATAATTATGTCAACTCGCCTTTCTATTAAGGAACATAAGACAAAGATCACGACAGCCAGGAAGATGACTGGGTGGGTATTGAGAACTTTCAAAACAAGGGAAACAATGCCGATGGTGACATTCTTCAAATCGCTAGTGCTCCCTCACTTTGAATATTGCTCAGTGCTGACGGCCCCGTTCAAGGCAGGATAAATATCGGAGCTGGAACAAATACAGAGATCGTTTACGGCTCACATTGAGCCAGTAAAGCACCTAAACTACTGGGAACGCCTGCAAGTCTTGAACATGTACTCATTGGAGCGGAGGAGAGAGAGGTACATGATAATATATACCTGGAAGGTACTCGAGGGCCTGGTCCCAAATCTGCACACTGCCATAACAACATACTGGAGTGAGAGATATGGGAGGAAGTGTAAAATAAACCCAGTGAGGAGCAGGGGTGCGGTGGGCACAATAAGGGAACACTGTATCAACATCCACAGTGCCACGGCTGGAACAAATGTAGAAGCCTTCAAGAGGAAACCGGACAAGTAGCTTCACCTGGTGCTAGATCAACCAGGCTGTGATTGATATGTGGGGCAGCGGGCCTCCAGCAGCAACAGCCTGGCTGACCAGGCAAGCTCCAGACGAGCCTGGCCCATTTCCGGGCTTAGACAGTAGAGAAACTCTCGAAACTTTTCAAAGGTATATCAGAAGTGTTACCAGTGTAACTTAGTTCATTACCAGTGTAACTTAGTTCATTACCAGTGTAACTTAGTTCATTACTAGTGTAACTTAGTTCATTACCAGTGTAACTTAGTTCATTACCAGTGTAACTTAGTTCATTACTAGTGTAACTTAGTTCACTACCAGTGTAACTTAGTTCACTACCAGTGTAACTTAGTTCACTACCAGTGTAACTTAGTTCACTACCAGTGTAACTTAGTTCACTACCAGTGTAACTTCATTACCAGTGTAACTTAGTTCACTACCAGTGTAACTTAGTTCACTACCAGTGTAACTTAGTTCACTACCAGTGTAACTTAGTTCACTACCAGTGTAACTTAGTTCACTACCAGTGTAACTTAGTTCACTACCAGTGTAACTTAGTTCACTACCAGTGTAACTTAGTTCACTACCAGTGTAACTTAGTTCACTACCAGTATAACTTAGATCACTACCAGTGTAACTTAGTTCACTACCAGTGTAACTTAGTTCACTACCAGTATAACTTAGATCACTACCAGTGTAACTTAGTTCACTACCAGTGTAACTTAGTTCACTACCAGTATAACTTAGATCACTACCAGTGTAACTTAGTTCACTACCAGTGTAACTTAGTTCACTACCAGTGTAACTTAGCTCATTTTCAATAACTTAATTATCACTGTAACTTAAGTACCATTTCAACTAATTTAGCTATCAAGCCTTTGAAACCACCCAAAGGATGGGTATGTTGTGTATATTACCACCCACAGGATGGGTATGTTGTGTATATTACCACCCACAGGATGGGTATGTTGTGTATATTACCACCCACAGGATGGGTATGTTGTGTATATTACCACCCACAGGATGGGTATGTTGTGTATATTACCACCCACAGGATGGGTATGTTGTGTATATTACCACCCACAGGATGGGTATGTTGTGTATATTACCACCCACAGGATGGGTATGTTGTGTATATTACCACCCACAGGATGGGTATGTTGTGTATATTACCACCCACAGGATGGGTATGTTGTGTATATTACCACCCACAGGATGGGTATGTTGTGTATATTACCACCCACAGAATGGGTATGTTGTGTATATTACCACCCACAGGATGGGTATGTTGTGTATATTACCACCCACAGGATGGGTATGTTGTGTATATTACCACCCACAGGATGAGTATGTTCTGTATATTACCACCCACAGGATGGGTATGTTGTGTATATTACCACCCACAGGATGGGTATGTTGTGTATATTACCACCCACAGGATGGGTATGTTGTGTATATTACCACCCACAGGATGGGTATGTTGTGTATATTACCACTCACAGGATGGGTATGTTGTGTATATTACCACCCACAGGATGGGTATGTTGTGTATATTACCACTCACAGGATGGGTATGTTGTGTATATTACCACCCACAGGATGGGTATGTTGTGTATATTGCCACCCACAGGATGGGTATGTTGTGTATATTACCACCCACAGGATGGGTATGTGGTGTATATTACCACCCACAGGATGGGTATGTTGTGTATATTACCACCCACAGGATGGGTATGTTGTGTATATTACCACCCACAGGATGGGTATGTTGTGTATATTACCACCCACAGGATGGGTATGTTGTGTATATTACCACCCACAGGATGGGTATGTTGTGTATATTACCACCCACAGGATGGGTATGTTGTGTATATTACCACCCACAGGATGGGTATGTTGTGTATATTACCACCCACAGGATGGGTATGTTGTGTATATTACCACCCACAGGATGGGTATGTTGTGTATATTACCACCCACAGGATGGGTATGTTGTGTATATTACCACCCACAGGATGGGTATGTTGTGTATATTACCACCCACAGGATGGGTATGTTGTGTATATTACCACCCACAGGATGGGTATGTTGTGTATATTACCACCCACAGGATGGGTATGTTGTGTATATTACCACCCACAGAATGGGTATGTTGTGTATATTACCACCCACAGGATGGGTATGTTGTGTATATTACCACCCACAGGATGGGTACGTTGTGTATATTACCACCCACAGGATGGGTACGTTGTGTATATTACCACCCACAGGATGGGTATGTTGTGTATATTACCAGTGTTACGACTTAATCTTCACCGTAACAATAGGGGCACAAATAACTCCATTTGTTTTTTTGTTAGTTTTATTTTATTACCAATCATTTAGTTTCATTGGTATTTGGTTAGTGAATTAAAATAACCACAAGCAATTATAAATGAAATACTATACAGCAAGATAGCCAATCTTACGTTCAAATTCTTATTAACAGAGTATGATACAATAATTTCAATTAATAATCTACTAATCTCACCATTTAACTCTTTCAGAAAGGTTTAGGGTAACGAAATAGTTATCTTTCATAAGTGACATGAATTACCAGACTTCAGGAAACTAATGGCAAAGGCAAGACAATAGACTTGGTATAAAGTTTTAGTTTAAGCTAAGAGCTTTGGGTTGAAGACCCGTACCGAGTCAGAGCTAGGAGCTGACTGACTCACTCAACTACTTCATAGTATGACTTCAGCTCGGCCAGAAGACCCGTACCGAGTCAGAGCTAGGAGCTGACTGACTCACTCAACTACTTCATAGTATGACTTCATACTTACCTGGCACAGGAGATACAGTGATCACGAAGGCGGTTTTCCCAGGGCGAGGCTCACCATTGCACTCCGGTGGTGCTGACCCCTGCGATTAACCCAAATGTGGTTAACTCGAGTGCGAAATTTTTGTTAGCAGGGGACTGCGTTCGCGCTATCCCCTTTTTATTTTTTCATTGTCCGCATCGCTGTTGGGCCGTGCGGACGCACTGCGCAGTAGCTCCCACTAATCCTGGTTTCTGCGCAGTTTTCACTGTTCAGACATGGCGGAGTACACCGGCAGGAGGATTAACACAGTCTGCATTGAGCTGTTGAGGGGTTCTCTGAACCCTGCTACGATGAACGTCGTTCTTCCTGCAATTATTAGGGATTTATATGGTATCCCTAACGAGGAACTGTATGGTGTGGCCCTTAATGGGGTGAAACGAGTATTTGTGAAGTTTCTGAGGACTAGTTACTACAGCAGTGTGGTGGAGGAGTATCAGGAACGCCGAATGTGCCTCAACTCGACGATGGATGTGTGCTTGCATGACGTGTCTACTTACTATACGTGGGTACGAGTGAGGAATGTACCCTTTGAGGCAACTAAGTTTGGTATAATGGAAGTTTTTAGCAAGTATGGAGTCATTCATGAAGCCAGAGGTGGGGTATGGAGGGATGGACCATATGAGGGCCTCCCGGAAGGGTCATACAACATCAAGATGACCCTCAAGACGCCTATACCTTCGTATGTCATGTTGACAGGCACCAGAAATCAGGTATATGTGTCGTATGTGGGGCAAAGGAGAACGTGTCGTCTTTGCGGCTCTTATGATCATATAGCGGCGCAATGTGCACGTAGAGTTGCCCCGGGGGTGTCAGCCCCGGTGGAGGACGTCCAGCAAACGAGTGTGGTGGCGGCGGCGAAGACTGGGACTCCTCTATGGAGTGAGGAGGTGGAGAAGGAGGGTGAACAGATGGGGACGTGTGTCACACTCCCGGTGGAGGAGGGAGTTCCTACTCCAACGCCTGTGGTGATGGAGGAAGTGGGGGAGTCGACACAGGAGGTGTCCTTGGAGTCAGTGCTCCAGGAATTCTTGGAGGAGGCTGTGGTAGGAGAGGACATGGATGGACGGATCAGTGAAACGCAGCAATTGCAAGGGCTGGGTGAGAAGTCGGAAGTAGCAGGGAATACTGGAAAGGATATACTTGTAGTGGCAGAGGTACACAGGGAGGATGTACCTGAGGAAGAGGTGGCTTTGGTAGGCAGCTCTAGGAAGAGGCCAGTGGGGTTGACTGAATTAGATGATGTTTTAACACCTGGGCAAAGACCAGGTAAGAAGGCATGGGCAGAGGTGGTCCGCAAATCCCCTACAGGGGGGGGAGTACAGGGAAAATCGGGGGAGAGACAAGGGGGGGTAGGGGGTCCTATTAAAAAGAGTAATAAGGAAAGTGTGAGCAGCTTGAAGGGAAGTGTGAGCAAGCCACAGCGGCACAGAGGTAAGCCGCCTCTCCCTGACCATTCAGGTGTGTAACGATAAATGCTAATGGCCTAAAAACTGAGGTAAAACGAGTCTGGTTGGAGTGGTTCCTCAAAAGGTACGACGTTGATGTTTGTTTCCTACAGGAGCATAACTATAAGTCAGGTAGTGAGTTGAGATTGAGAGGATATAAGTTGTTTGTAAGCATGGCAACGCTTTTAAAGGGCGGAGTGGCTGTTTTAGTAAAGGAGACTAGTCCATTGCGAGTCATGGGGTGGGAGGAGGGGGGTGGGGGGAGGGTTGTTCGGGTGGATGGGTGGTGGGGGCAGAGTAGGGTTTGTTTTGTGGGAGTTTATATGCCTGCGATTGGTAATGTAAGGATAAAATCAGATTTTGTTCGTGACGTTTTGTTATATTATCTCAGGGGTTTACCTGCCATAGCGATAATTGGAGGTGATTGGAATTGTGTGATTAGGCATGTAGACGTAGTACCTAGGGGGGCGGGGTGCGTGTTGGGTGTCTTAAGGGATGCTTTGTGCGATGTCGGGGTGGTAGATGTGGTTGGCAGGGGGGGGTATCAGGTTGAGCATACCTATGTACAGGGGAGTTATGAGGCAAGGTTGGATAGGATTTATGTGAGGCAGGGGATAGGAGTGGAGAGAGTTAGAACAGTAGACGTGGGTTTATCAGACCACAGAGCAGTGTTGGCTGACCTTAGGGTGGATGGTATTCCGAGAATATATCAGAGCTATTGGAAATTAAATGTGAGGCTTTTACAGGAGGAGGATCAAGGTCGGTCTTTTCAGTCATGGTGGAAAGGCTTTTGGGAGGCTAGGGATGAGGAGGTGGATTTGCTAGATTGGTGGGAGTTGCAGGCAAAGGTGAAAATTGTAGAATTTTTTAGGAAGAGGGGCAGGGAACGGGCACGCTGGAGGTTTGGATTGCAGAATTATTTAGAGGGTCAGTTGAATGATTGTTATGCGGGGGGGGTAGGGAGGGAGTGGAAGGAGATATGGGGGAACTTAGGAGTCGTTTAGTAGAGATGCATAATGAACGTTTTGATGCACTCAGGGTCAGGGCAGGATTGGAGGACGTACTAAAAGGTGATAAGCCAACCGGGTATGTTCTCAGAAAATTCAAGGACAGACAGTTGAGGAATACCGTGGCGCATATTGTTGTGGAGGGTGGGGAGGGTTATGTGAGGGGACAGGGCCTCACTGACACAGAATCTATCAGTAGGTATGCTGATTATTGGTTTACGGAGAAATGGAAGAGAAGGGGAGGGGTGGGTGGGTTAGAAACATTTAGAGGGATGAGGGTTTCGCAGGGTATGGGGCAGGGGGATCGGGAGTTGGAGGGAGGCATTACGGGGGAAGAGGTGGGGGAAGTGGTGAATGGGTTGAGTCAGGGGAAGGCACTGGGAATAGATGGGTTATCTAATGATTTTTACAAAGCACATTGGGAGGTACTGAGGGAATGCCTAGTGGCGGTTCTGAATTATATGTTGAAATGGGGCAGAATGGCGCAAACACAGAGAACTGGGGTCGTTGTCTTGGTGCCAAAGAAGGGAGGAGAGGAGAAGGGTTTGGGAGATTATCGTCCGTTGTCGTTAATGTGTACGGATTACAAAATTTTTGCGAAGGTATTGGGGAACAGGTTAAAGAAGGTAATTGGAAGTAGCGTACATGGGGGTCAGTATGGGATTCCGGGACGGACTATGAAGAATGGGCACGGTGTGATAAGGGATTTTATAGAGAACTGTCAGGGAGGGGGCGTCCTTGGTTTGGATTGGGCTCAGGCATATGACTGCGTGAAGAGGGACTTTTTGTGGGGCTGTTTGGAAAAATTGGGTTTTGGAGGGGGGGGTCGTGAGGTGGGTGCGCATTCTGTATGAGGGGGCTGTCATGAGGGTGCAGGTTAATGGTAAGCTGGGGGGGGCGGTGATGATGGAACAGGGCTTAAGGCAGGGTTGCCCGCTGTCACAGTTGCTCTTTGCATGCGTGCAACATCCTTTCTTTGAGGCTGTGGACGACGCATTGCGGGAGGTGGGGGGGGGAAGTATGGGGGGCATAGTAGGTTATGTGGATGATACAACTGTGTTAGTTACGAGTGGGGAGGCTTTACGAAGGGTGGGAGAGGTCATTAGGAGTTTTGGGAATGTTTCAGGAATGGTAGTTAATTTAGCAAAGTCTAGGTTATTGGAAGTAGGAACATGGGTTGGGGGGAGATTGGGGGAGGAAATGGGATGGACGGTTTGTGACAGAATTAGGGTGTGTGGGATATGGTATATGAAGCAATTGCAGGAATGTAGGAGGATTAACTCAGAAGCAGTCACGAGTAGGGTTATAGGCAAGTTAAAAGGTTTGAGGGCCAGTGAAGTGGCGTTACAGCAGAGGGCGTTGGTAATTAACTCGGTGGTGTATAGTAAGGTCTGGGGTGTAGCGGAGGTGTTCCCTTTGGGGGTGCAGGATATACAGGAAATACAGAGGAGGGTGTTGAGGTTTGTGTGGGGGTTTGGGAGGGCCTGGTTGTCCAAAGATGTGGTCATGACGAAGGTGAAAAGGGGGGGGACTAGGTTTGTTGGCCTTAGGGCCTAGGGTAATGGTATTATATATTAAGCAGAGGTATCTAAGGGTGGGGGGGGAGGGGGGAGTTAGGGTGGATAGGGTGATGAGGGATGCTAGAAACTGGTGGAGTGGTAGGGATTTGAGAAAGTGTGAAGATGTAATAAGATTCATGTTGGCAGTGGGGCAGGTAAAAAGGTTGAAGGTAAACGCAGTGGTGGGTGTGGTGTGGGGAAGGGGTGTATTGCAGGGGGACGCAGTATACCCCATGTATAACTGGAGGGTCATATGGAGGGAGTTCAGGACGCTTAGGATACCAGCAAGGGTTAGGGAGTTGGTGTACCGTTTTCTAATGGGTGTGGTGGCATCTAAGTATATGTTGCATAAGATGGGGTTGGTTAGAGAGGCAACATGTTTATTCTGTGGGGAGGAGGAGACTGCATATCATGTGGTATATTTTTGTTCATCTTTGGAAGTGGTGAGAGTCTGGATGGCGGGGGTTATTAGGCTGTTGGGGGGGGGAGTTGGTCTTTTCTTAGATTGTTGTCGATGGATGTTAGTGGGGTAGCAAGTGAGGTGGGTAGGGCTTTGATGTATGTTATGGCAGATTATTTGCATGTTTCTTGGGGTATGAGGCAGATTTCAGGGCAGTTGAGGATAAAAGCGTTAGCAGCGAGGTTTTATAGGACAAGGTGTAGGAATAGGTTAATATATGGGGGGAAATGGGAATCAAGTTTTTCGATAGGTTATCGTAATTTTACTGTAGCACAGCTTCTAAGGGAACAGGGGGGGGGGCAAGGGTAGAGTCTCTTTTATTGTGAGGGGGGGGGGGTGTAAGGTTAGGCTAGCAGTGTGGAAGGTGGTGTGAGGGTGAGATAGTGAGAGCATATATTTATGAAATGGTTATGTTCCTGCAGAGATATTTGATATTGGCGATCAGTACCTTGGATACATAGTCATACATGGAATGCCTTGCATTGCATATTTTGGTTGGGTATATTATTGCATTCACTATCGAGGAGAGGTGGCTTAAGTGGCTGTTATGGCTTTTTAGGGCAAGTAGTACTGAACACGTGCAAAAATGATATTGCCAGTGAATAGCAGTCATTCTTTTTATTAACATTGAAAAGGGTTTTAAAATATAAAATAAAGCAAGGAACACTGTAGTCAAGTACGTTAGTGTAGAATGATGCTTATTTTGTAGTTTTAACATGTAGCTGCAAGTACTTTCCATATTGCCCTTGTGGATTAGCTTTTCCTAGATAATTAGTATACAAGTATTTCCTTTATAACGGTACTTCTTATAGAAGAAGGATTGTAATATCTTTGCACACGTTAATGTGACGAATATGACTGTCAAGGATGTTTAATTGTGTTTCAGATAGGGGGATTAGGATTTTGTGTTCAGTCCTTAACAAGTTTGATCTTAAGCTAGGAGTTAGTTAGTGGTAGGGGTGTACCTGTTTGGTTTTTCAGGAAGGGGTTTCTTTTTATTATTCGCCCCGTCCTTGTGAGGGGAGAACCCATTTGATATGTTTCAATGATAATTATAGTCTTGGTTTATTTTAAATATTTACATAGGTTGTTTAAAGTTGAGGTAACATGAAGTGTATTCTTTAATTTTATGTGTAACATCCATGTCATACAATGATGTTCTGACAGTTTGAATTTCTTTGTTGTTGTTTTATTATTATTGATATTAGATATTGTGGGTGTATATTCTTCCAATTATACAAGTGTGTGTGTATGGTAACATAATGTACATATCTGGGTTGCTATGTACTTTTATATTTTTGTTGTGTTTTATGCATAACCAAATTCTGTAATTCTCATTAAGGTTTAATGAGGTAAGGGCATACCGTGATTGTTAGGTTACTTAAGGGTTTTTTCTCAAAACGGTGCATGCATATATTTTTTGTATGCACTGGCATTATTAATTATTGTTAAAAGGGGGTTTGGTAGGTCATGTTGTTGGATGTGTAAATGGTGGTAATACACCTACGGGTAACGGTTTATTTAAGTACTGGGATTGTGTGGTAGAGGAATTTTGTTAATATCCAGTATAGTTCTTATTATTAATCACTTGTACGTCCTTGTAAATACGTGTGATATTCTTTGGATTATATAGGTAGTATTTATGAATTTATTAAATCCACCTGTATGTTCGGGTGTGGGTTGCCTTCGTGTAGAACGTGGAATTGTTGTTTCATTTTTAATGGATAACATGTCTTAGTTTATGTAACGTATGCATAGCATACATTTAAATATGTATTGTGTTTTCTAAATAAAATATAAAAAAAAAAAGTATGACTTCAGCTCGGCCAGAAGACCCGTACCGAGTCAGAGCTAGGAGCTGACTGACTCACTCAACTACTTCATAGTATGACTTCAGCTCGGCCAGAAGGCGACGCGT
Source organism: Cherax quadricarinatus (assembly GCF_038502225.1). Lineage (NCBI taxonomy): Eukaryota > Metazoa > Arthropoda > Malacostraca > Decapoda > Parastacidae > Cherax > Cherax quadricarinatus. The sequence goes on from NC_091298.1 coordinate 49,453,971, forward strand.
GGTGTCAATTCTAGAACCACCAATTGGTCACTACAGTAGTGGTTACACATTCGTAATACCTAACCTAATAATAATATAATATAATATTATAATTATAATAATCATGGGGAAAGATATAATATAATACAATATAATACAAAGAGAGTACTGTTGATTCATACTGTACCCGATAATAATATATAGTCGAACCTGCTTTATCTAGCTAGTAATAAAGTGGTTCGCGATATATTATTACAGAACTTATTTTAACCAGGCCTTTTATTTTTGTATATAATGGAGTGAAGTAGGGGCACGTAACACCACTCACAGGATGGGTATGTTGTGTATATTACCACCCACAGGATGGGCATGTGGTGTATATTACCACCCACAGGATGGGCTTGTTGTGTATATTACCACCCACAGGATGGGCATGTGGTGTATATTACCACCCACAGGATGGGCTTGTTGTGTATATTACCACCCACAGGATGGGTATGTGGTGTATATTACCACCTACAGGATGGGTATGTGGTGTATATTACCACCCACAGGATGGGCTTGTTGTGTATATTACCACCCACAGGATGGGCATGTGGTGTATATTACCACCCACAGGATGGGCATGTGGTGTATATTACCACCCACAGGATGGGCATGTGGTGTATATTACCAAACACAGGGTGGGCATGTGGTGTATATTACCACCCACAGGATGGGCATGTGGTGTATATTACCACCCACAGGATGGATATGTGGTGTATATTACCACCCACAGGATGGGCATGTGGTGTATATTACCACCCACAGGATGGGCATGTGGTGTATATTACCACCCACAGGATGGGCATGTGGTGTATATTACCACCCACAGGATGGGCATGTGGTGTATATTACCACCCACAGGATGGGTATGTGGTGTATATTACCACCCACAGGATGGGCTTGTTGTGTATATTACCACCCACAGGATGGGCATGTGGTGTATATTACCACCCACAAGATGGGCATGTGGTGTATATTACCACCCACAGGATGGGTATGTGGTGTATATTACCACCTACAGGATGGGTATGTGGTGTATATTACCACCCACAGGATGGGCTTGTTGTGTATATTACCACCCACAGGATGGGTATGTGGTGTATATTACCACCCACAGGATGGATATGTGGTGTATATTACCACCCACAGGATGGGTATGTGGTGTATATTACCACCCACAGGATGGATATGTGGTGTATATTACCACCCACAGGATGGGTATGTGGTGTATATTGCCACCCACAGGATGGGTATGTTGTGTATATTACCACCCACAGGATGGGTATGTTGTGTATATTACCACCTGCAGGATGGGCATGTTGTGTATATTACCACCCACAGGATGGGTATGTGGTGTATATTACCACCCACAGGATGGGTATGTTGTGTATATTACCACCCACAGGATGGGTATGTTGTGTATATTACCACACACAGGATGAGTATGTTGTGTATATTACCACCCACAGGATGGATATGTTGTGTATATTACCACCCACAGGATGGGTATGTTGTGTATATTACCACCCACAGGATGGGTATGTTGTGTATATTACCACACACAGGATGGGTATGTTGTGTATATTACCACTCACAGGATGGGTATGTTGTGTGTATTACCACCTGCAAGATGGGTATGTGGTGTATATTACCACCCACAGGATGGGCATGTGGTGTATATTACCACCCACAGGATGGGCATGTGGTGTATATTACCAGCCACAGGATGGGCATGTGGTGTATATTACCACCCACAGAATGGGTATGTGGTGTATATTACCACCCACAGGATGGGTATGTGGTGTATATTACCACCCACAGGATGGGTATGTGGTGTATATTACCACCCACAGGATGGGTATGTGGTGTATATTACCACCCACAGGATGGGCATGTGGTGTATATTACCACCCACAGGATGGGTATGTGGTGTATATTACCACCCACAGGATGGGTATGTGGTGTATATTACCACCCACAGGATGGGTACGTGGTGTATATTACCACCCACAGGATGGGTATGTGGTGTATATTACCACCCACAGGATGGGCATGTGGTGTATATTACCACCCTCAGGATGGGCATGTGGTGTATATTACCATCCACAGGATGGGTATGTGGTGTATATTACCACCCACAGGATGGGCATGTGGTGTATATTACCACCCTCAGGATGGGCATGTGGTGTATATTACCACCCACAGGATGGGTATGTTGTGTATATTACCACCCACAGGATGGGTATGTTGTGTATATTACCACCCACTGGATGGGTATGTTGTGTATATTACCACTCACAGGATGGGTATGTTGTGTGTATTACCACCCGCAAGATGGGTATGTTGTGTATATTACCAACCCCTGGCTGCCTTCAAGAGAGAGCTGGACAGATACCTAAAGTCAGTGCCGGATCAGCCGGGCTGTGGCTCGTACGTCGGACTGCGTGCGGCCAGCAGTAACAGCCTAGTTGATCAGGCCCTGATCCATCGGGAGGCCTGGTCGTGGACCGGGCCGCGGGGGCGTTGATCCCCGGAATAACCTCCAGGTAACCTCCAGGTAACCCACAGGATGGGTATGTGGTGTATATTACCAAACACAGGGTGGGCATGTGGTGTATATTACCACCCACAGGATGGGTATGTGGTGTATATTACCACCCACAGGATGGGCATGTGGTGTATATTACCACCCACAGGATGGGCATGTGGTGTATATTACCACCCACAGGATGGGCATGTGGTGTATATTACCACCCACTGGATGGGTATGTGGTGTATATTACCACCCACAGGATGGGTATGTGGTATATATTATACAACCTGACGCCATCACAGGTCTGAAAGAGAAATGCAAGATCGTCTGTGGATTTGAGATAACATGGCAGATTGGGAAGCTGTAGATGACACAATAGGGGAATTTATTGATGGACGTCAGGGTAGCAAATAAGACCACATGAACGTCAGTAAATATTTATCCAGCCTCGGAGTGGTCTGAAAGTGGTTTGACCTACACAGGGATGCTGTGGTGGAAGGAAGATGCGGTAGGTTGATGGATAGGGTAGATTAACATGGATAGGGAGTTGTTGAAGCCAGTCTTACCCTGTAAAGGCTGGGGCTATTTTAGGTAATTTACACTGTGATAATTGTACGAATGTGTACCTGTGCCAAAATAAACTTACTAGGGGAGGAGGGTGAAGGAACCTTAACTAGACCACAGTAAGTACTGTGATTTCAAGGGAGATAGTGGAATAATGCTTTGTTTATTGACTTATTGAAAGCAAGAGTCTTGATAAAGTTCTCTCTCTCTCTTTTCTCAGGTATGTGACACCAGTGATGACACTAACGACCACCACCACCATCACACAAACACCGCCGCTAACACCACCACCATCACACCAACACCGCCGCTACCACCTACATCACACCAACACCGCCGCTACCTCCTCCACCATCACACCAACACCGCCGCTACCACCTACAACACCACACCACTACCATCACCATATCACCACCATCACCATATCACCACCACCACCATACCACAACCACCATACCATCACCATCACCACCGCCACCATACCACAACCACCATACCATCACCACCGCCACCATACCACCACCACCACCATACCACCACCATGCCACCACCACCACCACCATACCACCACCACCATGCCAACCCCACCACCATGCCACCACCACACCACAACAATACCACCACCACCATACCACCACCACCATACCACCACCACCACACCACTACCACCACACCACCACCACCACACCACCACTACCACCACACCGCCACCATACCACCACCATAACACCATACCACCACCATAACACCATACCACCACCACCACCATACCACCACCACAACACCACCACCATACCACCACAACACCAACACCATACCACCACCACCACCACCATACCACCACCACTATACCACCACCACCACCATACCACCACCACCACCCTACCACCACCCCACCACCACCACCCTACCACCACCACCGCCACCCTACCACCACCACCCTTCCACCACACCACCACCACACCACCACCACCACACCACCACCACCACACCACCACCACACCACCACCACCGCCACCCTACCACCACCACCCTTCCACCACACCACCACCATACCACCACTACCACCATACCACCACCACCACCATCACCATGATGTCAGAAGTGAGTATTCATTTTTTCTGCATTTGGCTGTCTGTTTTTTTGTTAGGTTATATGATGGCTGTACCTGGCATTGTTTTGTGTGTGTTGTGTTGTGTGTGTGTGTTTTGTGTGTGTGTGTTGTGTGTGTGTGTTGTGTGTGTGTGTTGTGTGTGTGTGTTGTGTGTGTGTGTTGTGTTGTGTGTGTGTGTTGTGTGTGTGTGTGTTGTGTGTTGTGTGTATGTGTGTGTGTTGTGTGTGTGTGTTGTGTTGTGTGTGTGTTGTGTGTATGTGTGTGTGTTGTGTGTGTGTGTTGTGTTGTGTGTGTGTTGTGTGTGTGTTGTGTGTTGTGTGTGTTGTGTTTGTGTGTGTGTGTGTGTGTGTGTGTGTGTGTGTTGTGTGTATGTTGTGTGTGTGTGTTGTGTGTGTGTGTTGTGTTGTGTGTGTGTTGTGTGTGTTGTGTGTGTGTTGTGTTTGTGTGTGTGTGTGTGTGTGTGTGTGTTTTGTGTGTGTTGTGTGTGTTGTGCGTGTGTTGTGCGTGTGTGTGTGTGTGTGTGTGTGTGTGTGTGTGTGTGTGTGTGTGTGTGCGTGCGTGTGTGTACTCACCTAGTTGAGGTTGCAGGGGTCGAGTCCAAGCTCCTTGTGTGTGGATCACAACAGTGCCACTATCACAAGTGCAAAGAAAATGATAGGATGGATAATGAGAACATTCAAAACGAGAGACGCCAAACCAATGATGATCCTTTTCAAATCACTTTTTCTCTTTAGGATGGAATACTACTGTGCATTAACATCTCCGTTCAAAGCAGGTGAAATTGCAGATCTAGAGAGTGTACAGAGATGTCAGCATAGTTGCTGATCCCCTTATATGTGTTGTATAGCATATCATAGTACCATCCATGTGCTTTATATAGAAGATCCCTTTTAGGCCGAGTGACTGTGTGACGTCATGGTATGCACATGTGTACGTTCGTACCTCTGCCTCCCTCTCAGTCGGCAGATAGACATCCAGGCATTGACACGGCAGGCTGGGCTTCATCTCCCATCACAGTCTGACAATATATATCGTTACCATCCAACTAGTGTCTACCTTCAGCCCTCAAATCTCCTTTTAAGAACCCCCACGACAATTGGTGGCAACGGAGGGCCTGTAATTCTAACGATTACAGTGATTTCTGGAGATAAATTTCTACTGGGCCGGCCGACATCTTGTGACTAGGCCTGCCGAGCAGGGTACGCTCGACCTACCCCAGCCAGCTACCTCAATCAAGCATCTACCAGCCACTACATTATTCACTGGTCAGTCTCTTTGTATTAGTGTTTATCTGCTTATTTGCATCACTCCCGAGGGGTTGACCCGAGTTTGCAAAGTAAGCCGGCAACCAGTCTGTGGTGGGGGAGTCAGAACAACCCAGTCAGTCCAGCCTAGCCTACTCCATCCAGCTTTTGCCTGCCAAGCCAGCTTTCCACCCCTGCTGTGCTCATTGTTAGAAGTATCAAGCTATTCTGTGTGAAGGGTTAAGATAAGCCAGCAAGCAACTAACCCAGGTGTCTTACCCCAGTACTCAAGCAAGCCACGTGGGTAGTCTTCATTGCTTGTGATTCAAGCTCCAAGGCATTCTGAGTGCTCTTTTTCATCCTTGTGGTGTTGTGGTATTTCGTGGGTTTGTTTTTAAGCCAGCCGGCTTAGAATATCTTCTCGCCAGTGTGGGTGTCCCCAGTGAGGCTTACGCCGTTCATCCCATAGGCCCACTCACTCACCATGTGGTCTCGGTCTTAGCCCTGTTCCAGCCCACCCACCCACCCACTCGACACTGCTGCCTCAGACGCCTCACTCAGCCATTTACCCACTCACCCAACCTCTACCATTGTTTTGGTAATCTTACTACGGGTACTACCACCATATTTTAAGGACCACATAGGGGGTCAAGAGCTAGAGTGTGTTTGGCGCCACCGTTGAAAGCCTCCTGTGTGAGTCAATCGTCGATGTAAGCGCAAATTCTACGATCACGTGAGGACAGTAGCCAGCCACGAGACGATAGCCTCCATCCTCCAACCTTCCACCATCTACCTAATTCTTCATCAAGTCGTTACAGCGATAATATTTTTCATAGAGACATTTGCGAGTGTTGAGACGTTTCTTTTGTGTTTCCAGTGATTTTTTCTCTTAATGACATTCAGTGACTCTTAATTAGACTCAGTGTTTATTATATACTGTTTGCAATAATTTTTTTATCTACTTAATTCAGTGTTAATTTTCGTACTATTATTTTATGTCTGTTGTGTTGTGTTTCTTTTTTTTATACACTTGAAGTACCTAGTGTTTTTCCTTTGTTGTGTGTGCAACATATAAGCAGTATAAAACCTTGTGTTCTCAGTATTCCAGTGAAGAAATTCAGTAATTTATTACCTTGTATTCTGCATCACAACTCAGTGTTGTCTGTTATATTTTTATCCTTTACTGCACGTATAAGTTCTGTCAAGCACCTTAACTACTGGGAACGCTTGGAAGCACTTGACTTGTACTCGTTGGAACGCAGGAGGGAGAGATATATCATAATCTACACTTGGAAAATCCTGGAAGGAATGGTCCCAAATCTGCACACAGAAATCACTCCCTACGAAAGTAGAAGACTGGGCAGGCGATGCAAAATGCCCCCAATTAAAAGTAGGGGCGCCATTGGTACACTAAGGGAAAACACCATAAGTGTCCGGGGCCCAAGACTGTTCAACAGCCTCCCATCAAACATTAGGGGAATTGCCAATAAGCCCCTGGCTGCCTTCAAGACAGAGCTGGACAGATACCTAAAGTCAGTGCCGGATCAGCCGGGCTGTGGCTCGTACATTGGACTGCGTGCGGCCAGCAGTAACAGCCTAGTTGATCAGGCCCTGATCCATCGGGAGGCCTGGTCATGGACCGGGCCGCGCGGGCGTTGATCCCCGGAATAACCTCCAGGTAACCTCCAGGTGTGTTGTGTGTGTGTGTGTTATGTGTGTGTGTGTGTGTTGTGTGTGTGTGTGTTGTGTGTGTGTGTGTGTGGGTGTGTTGTGTGTGTGTGTGTATGTGGTGTGTGTGTGTGTGTGTGTGTGTGAGTGTGTGTGTGTGTGTGTGTGTGTGTGTCTGTGTGTGTGTGTGTGTGTGTGTGGGTGTATGTGTGTGTGTGTGTGTGTGTGTGTGTGTGTGTGTGTGTGTGTGGTGTGTGTGTGTGGGTGTATGTGTGTGTGTGTGTGTGTGTGTGTGTGTGTGTGTGTGTGTGTGTGTGTGTGTTTATGTGTGTACTCAGACTATTTCCACATTATCTTTGATGTACTTCTGTGTGTATATTTGGTAATCTTGTCACAGTGCTCATGTCGCCTTTCTTGTGCATTCACTCTCATTTTCCCCCTGTATTGCATCTTTTCATATTTCTTCCCTCCTATCATCCCGTCTTCGATCCATTACCCTGTTGAGTGTCAAATCCGGCAAGTTCCTCGTGGATCTTCCCGTTAAGAGCTGAGTCAGTGTTGCCTCTTGCGTGACATGTGTAGGCCTGACAACCCGGTTTATGCTGCAGTGTTCACAGTGAGGACGGGAGCTGCAGTCTTGACGGTGAGGGGAAGGGAGCTGCAATCTTGACGGTGATGGGGAAGGGAGCTGCAGTCTTGACGGTAAGGGGAAGGGAGCTGCAGTCTTGACGGTGAGGGGAAGGAAGCTGCAGTCTTGATGGTGAGGGAACGGGAGCTGCAGTCTTGACGGTGAGATAAGGGAAAAGGAACTGGTTAGCTGAGACGTTCCTTCCCCTTTCAAGTCAGGCTGAGATGTCCTCCATAAACGGTACCTAGGGTACATTACTACAGTGTCCTGGAACGTACCTGGGGTACATCACTACAGTGTCCAGGAACGTACCTGGGGTACATCACTACAGTGTCCAAGAACGTACCTAGGGTACATCACTACAGTGTCCAGGAACGTACCTGGGGTACATCACTACAGTGTCCAAGAACGTACCTAGGGTACATCACTACAGTGTCCAGGAGCGTACCTGGGGTACATCACTACAGTGTCCAAGAACGTACCTAGGGTACATCACTACAGTGTCCAGGAACGTACCTGGGGTACATCACTACAGTGTCCAGGAACGTACCTAGGGTACATCACTACAGTGCCCTGGAACGTACCTGGGTACATCACTACAGTGTACAGGAACGTACCTGGGGTACATCACTACAGTGTCCAGGAACGTACCTGGGGTACATCACTACAGTGTCCAGGAACGTACCTGGGGTACATCACTACAGTGTACAGGAACGTACCTGGAGTACATCACTACAGTGTCCAGGAACGTACCTGTGGTACATCACTACAGTGTACAGGAACGTACCTGGGGTACATGGTGAACATTAAAATGGTATAAAATACCGACAGATTGTTAGGTAAGACACATATGCAACAGTTAGGTATCTTTATTTCGAAACGTTTCGCCTGCACAGTAGGCTTCTTCAGTCGAGTACAGAAAAGTTGATAGAAGCAGAAGATACTTGAAGACGATGTAATCAGTCCATCACATAAGAACATAAGAAAGGAGGAACACTGCAGCAGGCCAGTTGGCCCATACTAGGCAGGTCCTTTACAATTCATCCCACTAACAAACATTTGACCAACCCAATTTTCAATGCTACCCAAGAAATAAGCTCTGATGTGAAAGTCCCACTCAAATCCAACCCCTCCCACTCATGTACTTATCCAACCTAAATTTGAAACTACCCAAAGTCCTACCCTCAATAACCCAACTAGGTAGACTGTTCCACTCATCAACTACCCTATTTCCAAACCAATACTTTCCTATGTCCTTCCTAAATCTAAACTTATCTAACTTAAATCCATTACTGCGGGTTCTCTCTTGGAGAGATATCCTCAAGACCTTGTTAATATCCCCTTTATTAATACCTATCTTCCACTTATACACTTCGATCAGGTCTCCCCTCATTCTTCGTCTAACAAGTGAATGTAACTTAAGAGTCTTCAATCTTTCTTCATAAGGAAGATTTCTAATGCTATGTATTAATTTAGTCATCCTACGCTGAATGTTTTCTAACGAATTTATGTCCATTCTGTAATATGGAGACCAGAACTGAGCTGCATAATCCACGAGAGCACCCTTCCCCCAATGCCATGAGCTGCTACTTTCTTCAACAGTCTTTGGTGCAGAACTCTATCAAATGCCTTACTAAAATCTAAGTAAATAATATCAAATTCTTTATTGTGGTCAACAGCCTCAAAAGCTTTACTGAAGAAAGTTAATAAATTAGTTAGACAAGACCGGCCTCTTGTGAATCCATGCTGAGTATCATTAATCAAGTTATGCTTATCGAGATGGCTTCTTATAATCTCAGCTATAATTGACTCTAGTAATTTGCCTACAATTGAGGTCAGGCTTATTGGGCGGTAATTTGACGGTAACGACTTGTCCCCTGTTTTAAAAATAGGAATTACATTAGCCTTCTTCCACATATCAGACACTACACCTGTTTGAAGAGATAAATTAAAAATACTAGTTAATGGTTCACAGACTTCCATTTTGCATTCCTTAAGAACCCTTGAAAAAAACCTCATCAGGACCCGGCGACTTATTTTGCTTCAGTCTGTCTATCTGCTTCACAACCATTTCACTAGTGACTGTGATGTTACATAATTTATCTTCTTCTGGCCCACTATAAAAATTAATTACCGGAATATTATTAGTGTCTTCCTGTGTAAAAACCGAGAGGAAATAATTATTTAAAATCGAGCACATTTCATTCTCTTTATCAGTAAGATGCCCATAGTTATTTTTAAGGGAACCTATCTTATCTCTGACTTTTGTTCTATATACCTGGAAAAAACTTTTTGGGTTAGTTTTAGAATCCCTAGCAACTTTAATTTCATAGTCCCTTTTAGATTTTCTTATCCCCTTTTTAATGTCCCTCTTAATGTCAATATACTGATTCATAAGATGACCCTCGCCTCTTTTGATACGCCTATAAATTCCTTTCTTATGCCCTAGTAGATATTTCAGCCTATTATTCATCCATTTTGGGTCATTTCTATTTGATCTAATTTCTTTATACGGGATAAACGTTCTTTGAACAGCATGTATAGTGTTCAGAAAACTGTCATATTGATAGATCTCTTCGTTACCCCAGTCAACAGATGATAAGTGTTCTCTAAGCCCATCGTAATCTGCTAAGCGAAAATCTGGGACTGTTACTGAGTTATCCCTACTATCATACTTCCATTCAATTCTAAATGTAATTGATTTGTGGTTGCTAGCACCCAGTTCCTTTGAAACTTCTAAATTATTAACAAGGGATTCATTGTTTGCCAGAACTAAGTCAAGCAGGTTATTACCCCTTGTAGGTTCTGTCACAAACTGCTTCAAAAAACAATCCTGAACTACTTCTAAGAAGTCGTATGATTCTAAATTCCCAGTCAAGAAATTCCAATCAATATGACTAAAGTTAAAGTCTCCTAGAATTACTACATTATCGTGCCTTGTGGCCCTAACAATTTCCTCCCATAGTAGTCTCCCCTGGTCCCTATCTAAATTTGGGGGACGGTCTATCACACCTAAAATTAGTTTTTCATGCCCCTCTGAAAATTCTATCCAAACAGACTCTGTATGTGTTACTTCAGACTTAGTACCCGTTTTTATGCAACAGTTCAAGCGATCTCAGACATACAATGCCACCCCACCCCCCTTTCCGACACTTCTATCTACTTGGAACAATTTAAAACCCTGAATGTGACATTCTGCAGGCATGTCCCGACTTTTTGAATTAAACCACGTCTCAGTATTGGCAAATACATCAATGTTACCTGCACTAGCAACTAGTCTCAACTCGTCCATCTTATTCCTAGCACTGCGACTATTTGTGCAATAAATATTTAAAGACCCTCCTCTCTCTTTACCCTTCCTGCTCCTTTCTGTTATTCCATTCCACTAAACCTATTACTGTCCTTGTCAATTAGTGCCACTGGCTTTCCAATATCCACCTCATTTTGCCTATTACTAGTTCTCCTAGTACTCATATTACTACCCTGCGACTTCACAGTTTTCCCGCCAAAACCCATACCACTAACTATTCCTAGTTTAAAGACCTAACAGCTCCCTCCACTGCGTTGGCCAGTGCTCCCACCCCACACCTAGATAAGTGAACCCCATCCCTGGCATACATGTCATTGGTGACGTGTACTTAGCTCAGTGGTGACGTGTACTTAGCTCTGTTGATAAATTAGACACATGTGCAACTCTTGGGTATCTTTATTGAGGAAACGTTTCGCCACACAGTGGCTTCATCAGTCCATACAAAGGAGAATCTTGAAGAACAGGAGGAGAATGAGGTAATCAGTCCCTCAACCTTGAGTCGATGTGGTCAGTCCATCACAGTGTTCTATTCAAGATTGATGGACTGACCACATCGACTCAAGGTTGAGGGACTGATTACCTCATTCTCCTCCTGTTCTTCAAGATTCTCCTTTGTATGGACTGATGAAGCCACTGTGTGGCGAAACGTTTCCTCAATAAAGATACCCAAGAGTTGCACATGTGTCTAATTTATCAACATGTCGGTTCTCTGAACCATTCATCTACAAACTTAGCTCTGTGAAGACCTGTTTGTGTGCTCTCTGTGAATCTGAACCAGGATGCCCTCTCTTGAGCAACTTTACCAGCAGCTGAGAGAAGAGCTCAGAGTTGCTAAGATGGAGATACGGCGATTAACGGAGGAGAACAAGAGGATTCGTAGTAATCCTCCTGTTGTGAGTCCCCAGGTTAAGAGGGGAGCTTGGTCAGTGGCCGGGTAACATGGAACCAAGCTGAGGATCAAGAAAACGGTTGGAGAGGCATAAACAACGAGAAACCAGAAGACTACCGTGGAAACTTCCAACCCATTCTCCGTGCTACCTGACGAATGTGAGTGTTTTACTGGGAATGCCACAACGAGCACCAAGGAAGCATTGGCAGACGTGAGTGAGACATCCCTAGAAACCCCAACGAAGACCATCGAGAACGTCTTGACGAATTCCACAAGTGGTGTAATGCTACCTGACGAATGTGAGTCGACTACTGGGAGCTTCACGAAGGACGACGCCAAGGAAGGTAAAAACATTTTTGTTGTTGGGGATAGCCAGATTAGGTACATGGATAGGGCATTCTGCTTGAAGGATAGGAGTAGGAGGCAGAGAGTGTGTTTTCCTGGGGCTGGGATGAAGGATATTTTTAGCCGTCTGGATGACATCATGAGAGGTAATGGGAGCAATCCTATTATCTGTCTCAGTGCTGGAGGCAACGATGTTGGCAGACGTAGGAGTGAGGACCTGATTAGCAGGTATAGGTCAGCAATAGAGATAATTAGGAGGAAGGGTGGGAAACCTGTCATATGTGGCATTTTGCCAAGGAGAGGAGTTGGAAATGAATGGTTGTCCAGAGCAATTGGTGTCAATTGCTGGCTGGACAAATACTGTAAGGAAAATGCGGTAACATTCATTGACAACTGGGACCTCTTCTATGGCAGAAATGACATGAGGTTTTGAGGTTGTCAGTCCCTCAGTCTGGAGAAGAGTATTGTTCCATAGTCTGAAACAATATGGAGTTGAAGTGACAGGATGGAGCCTATATACAGTGTACAGGAACGTACCTGGGGTACATCACTACAGTGTACAGGAACGTACCTGGGGTACATCACTACAGTGTACAGGAACGTACCTGTGGTACATCACTACAGTGTACAGGAACGTACCTGTGGTACATCACTACAGTGTACAGGAACGTACCTGTGGTACATCACTACAGTGTACAGGAACGTACCTGTGGTACATCACTACAGTGTACAGGAACGTACCTGTGGTACATCACTACAGTGTACAGGAACGTACCTGTGGTACATCACTACAGTGTACAGGAACGTACAAGTCGTACATCACTACAGTGTACAGGAACGTACAAGTCGTACATCACTACAGTGTACAGGAACGTACCTGTGGTACATCACTACAGTGTACAGGAACGTACCTGTGGTACATCACTACAGTGTACAGGAACGTACCTGTGGTACATCACTACAGTGTACAGGAACGTACCTGTGGTACATCACTACAGTGTCCAGGAACGTACCTGTGGTACATCATTACAGTGTCCAGGAACGTACCTGTGGTACATCACTACAGTGTACAGGAACGTACCTGTGGTACATCACTACAGTGTACAGGAACGTACCTGTGGTACATTACTACAGTGTACAGGAACGTACCAGTGGTGCATCACTACAGTGTACAGGAACGTACCTGTGGTACATCACTACAGTGTACAGGAACGTACCTGTGGTACATCACTACAGTGTACAGGAACGTACCTGTGGTACATCACTACAGTGTGCAGGAACGTACCTGTGGTACATCACTACAGTGTACAGGAACGTACCTGTGGTACATCACTACAGTGTACAGGAACGTACCTGTGGTACATCACTACAGTGTACAGGAACGTACCTGTGGTGCATCACTACAGTGTACAGGAACGTACCAGTGGTGCATCACTACAGTGTACAGGAACGTACCAGTGGTGCATCACTACAGTGTACAGGAACGTACCAGTGGTGCATCACTACAGTGTACAGGAACGTACCAGTGGTGCATCACAACAGTGTACAGGAACGTACCTGTGGTACATCACTACAGTGTACAGGAACGTACCTGTGGTACATCACTACAGTGTACAGGAACGTACCTGTGGTACATCACTACAGTGTACAGGAACGTACCTGTGGTACATCACTACAGTGTACAGGAACGTACCTGTGGTACATCACTACAGTGTACAGGAACGTACCTGTGGTACATCACTACAGTGTACAGGAACGTACCTGTGGTACATCACTACAGTGTACAGGAACGTACCTGTGGTACATCACTACAGTGTACAGGAACGTACCTGTGGTACATCACTACAGTGTACAGGAACGTACCTGTGGTACATCACTACAGTGTACAGGAACGTACCTGTGGTACATCACTACAGTGTACAGGAACGTACCTGTGGTACATCACTACAGTGTACAGGAACGTACCTGTGGTACATCACTACAGTGTACAGGAACGTACCTGTGGTACATCACTACAGTGTACAGGAACGTACCTGTGGTACATCACTACAGTCTACAGGAACGTACCTGTGGTACATCACTACAGTGTACAGGAACGTACCTGTGGTACATCACTACAGTGTACAGGAACGTACCTGTGGTACATCACTACAGTGTGCAGGAACGTACCTGTGGTACATCACTACAGTGTACAGGAACGTACCTGTGGTACATCACTACAGTCTACAGGAACGTACCTGTGGTACATCACTACAGTGTACAGGAACGTACCTGTGGTACATCACTACAGTGTACAGGAACGTACCTGTGGTACATCACTACAGTGTACAGGAATCACTAAGAGATGAAAAAATTCCGACTAAATTTAATTTCCGCTTTTATTCTTTGCGTCACGTCGCAATAATTGCTTCATTTCTGAGCTAAATGTAATAGCGGCTTTTGTTGTGAGAACTTGTTGATGTAGCTTGCAGCACCCGGCTGTAGTTTTAGCTTTGTTTAGCTGTCTTGAGCGCAGTGTAGCTCAGGTTGAGATGAACTTTGCGGTGGTAAGCAACAGTGATGGCTCTTGTTGTGCCAGGGTACCCTTCTACCAGGGTACCATTGTACCAGGGTACTCTTGTATCAGGGTACCATTGTACCAGGGTACCATTGTACCAGGGTACCATTGTACCAGGGTACCATTGTACCAGGGTACCATTGTACCAGGGTACCATTGTACCCTGGTACAATCTGCTTGACATATTCCCTGTTATTGTTCTGTTGGCTGACCTTAGTGTTCTTCCTGCTGTTGTGTTCCTCCCTGCTTTTGTTCCAGTAGCAGACCTCAGTAGGAGCCTGGTTTCTGGTTTTCTTAGACTACGATGCTCTGTAGCTTCAATTTTTTTTCCCCTTACTGTGGTGCAGATAATGGGTAAACCGTATCCACACCTAACATGGAGCAAATTAAACCCAGTGAAAAGTAGGAGTGGGGTGGGCAGAATAAGAGAACAGTGTATCAACATCCGTGGCCCCAAACTATTTAACATCTTATCAGAAACACTGCTGGGACAAGTGTAGAGGTCTTCAAGAGAAGACTGGACAAGTATCTTCACCAGGTGCCAGATCAGCAGGCTGTGAAGGATATGTGGGTTAGTGGGCCATCAGCAGCAATAGCCTGGTTGACCAGGCTAGCACCGGACGAGCCTGACCCAGAGCCGGGCTCTGGGATTAGGAACACACTCGGAACTCATTAGAGGTATATGAAAGATAAGGACATGTCCAGGTCCTGGGTAATGAAGGAACGGATGTGGAGGCCGTGGTTGCTATATCCAATGTGTTGTTTAGGAGATTCCTGCCTCGCGGTGCCTCGACTCTCCTCATATCTTCCTCCTCACTCTCCCCTCCTTCACTCTTCATTGCTTCCTTCACTTCTTCCTCCCTCCTTCGTTCCTCCCTCCCTCCCTACCAGCTGCACCATAAATTCCCATCTAGTGCACGTGTGACAATCAATAGACGTAATAAAACTGCAGTAAGAACGTTCTTACTACTGGCCACACGTAGGTCTGGCCTCTCACCATCCCTCACCATCCCTCTCTCACTATCACTCACTATCCCCCTCTCTTACTCGTTCACCCACCAGGGTTTCTCTCTCTCTCTCTCTCTCTCTCTCTCTCTCTCTCTGGAAGGTCACAAAAGTCGGTCAGATTCAGGCAAGTAAACACAACTGGGTATTAGAGTAGTATAGTAGTGTTTTACCTTACTGATGTACAGGGTACACACACACACACACACACACACACACACACACACACACACACACACACACACACACACACACACACACACACACACACACACACACACACACACACACAAAGTGGGCGCCTGTGACAAGCGGGGTTCCACAGGGGTCAGTCCTAGGACCTGTGCTGTTCTTGGTATATGTGAACAACATAACGGAAGGGATAGACTCAGAAGTGTCCTTGTTTGCGGACGATGTGAAGTTAATGAGAAGAATCAAATCGGATGAGGATCAGGCAGGACTACAAAGAGACCTGGACAGGCTACAAGCCTGGTCCAGCAACTGGCTCCTTGAGTTTAACCCCGCCAAATGCAAAGTCATGAAGATTGGGGAAGGGCAAAGAAGACCGCAGACACAATATAGTTTAGATGGCCAAAGACTGCAAACCTCACTCAAGGAAAAAGATCTGGGGGGGTGAGTATAACACCGAGCATATCTCCTGAGGCGCACATCAATCAGATAACTGCTGCAGCATACGGGCGCCTGGCAAACCTACGGATAGCGTTCCGATACCTCAGTAAGGAGTCGTTCAAGACTCTGTATACCATTTACGTCAGACCCATACTGGAGTATGCAGCACCAGTTTGGAATCCACACCTAGTCAAGCACGTCAAGAAATTAGAGAAAGTGCAAAGACTAGTGCCAGAGCTACGGGGATTGTCCTACGAAGAAAGGTTGAGGGAAATCGGCCTGACGACACTGGAGGCCAGGAGGGTCAGGGGAGACATGATAACGACATATAAAATACTGCGCGGAATAGACGAGGTGGACAAAGACGGGATGTTCCAGAGATGGGACACAGACACAAGAGGTCACAATTGGAAGTTGAAGACTCAGATGAATCAAAGGGATGTTAGGAAGTATTTCTTCAGTCATAGAGTAGTCAAGCCGTGGAATAGCCTAGAAAGTGAAGTAGTGGAGGCGGGAACCATACATAGTTTTAAGGCGAGGTATGATAAAGCTCATGGAGCAGGGAGAGAGAGGACCTAGTAGCAATCAGTGAAGTGGGGGGGCCAGGAGCTATGACTCGACCCCTGCAACCACAAATAGGTGAGTACACACACACACACACACACACACACACACACACACACTGTCTCAGTGTCTCTCACAATGTGTCTCAGTCTCACCATGTGTCTCAGACTCTCACCATGTGTCTCAGACTGTCTCACCATGTGTCTCAGACTGTCTCACCATGTGTCTCAGACTGTCTCACCATGTGTCTCAGACTGTCTCACCATGTGTCTCAGACTGTCTCACCATGTGTCTCAGACTGTCTCACCATGTGTCTCAGACTGTCTCACCATGTATCTCAGACTCTCACCATGTGTCTCAGACACCATGTGTCTCAGACTGTCTCACCATGTGTCTCAGACTGTCTCACCATGTGTCTCAGACACTCACCATGTGTCTCAGACACTCACCATGTGTCTCAGACTGTCTCACCATGTGTCTCAGACTGTCTCACCATGTGTCTCAGACTGTCTCACCATGTGTCTCAGACACTCATCATGTGTCTCAGACTGTCTCACCATGTGTCTCAGACTGTCTCACCATGTGTCTCAGACTGTCTCACCATGTGTCTCAGACTGTCTCACCATGTGTCTCAGACTGTCTCACCATGTGTCTCAGACACTCACCATGTGTCTCAGACTGTCTCACCATGTGTCTCAGACACTCACCATGTGTCTCAGACTCTCACCATGTGTCTCAGACTGTCTCACCATGTGTCTCAGACACTCACCATGTGTCTCAGACTCTCACCATGTGTCTCAGACACTCACCATGTGTCTCAGACTGTCTCACCATGTGTCTCAGACACTCACCATGTGTCTCAGACTGTCTCACCATGTGTCTCAGACTGTCTCACCATGTGTCTCAGACTGTCTCACCATGTGTCTCAGACACTCACCATGTGTCTCAGACTCTCACCATGTGTCTCAGACTGTCTCACCATGTGTCTCAGACTGTCTCACCATGTGTCTCAGACTGTCTCACCATGTGTCTCAGACTGTCTCACCATGTGTCTCAGACTGTCTCACCATGTGTCTCAGACTGTCTCACCATGTGTCTCAGACTGTCTCACCATGTGTCTCAGACTGTCTCACCATGTGTCTCAGACTGTCTCACCATGTGTCTCAGACACTCACCATGTGTCTCAGACTGTCTCACCATGTGTCTCAGACTGTCTCACCATGTGTCTCAGACTGTCTCACCATGTGTCTGAGACTGTCTCACCATGTGTCTCATTTAAAGGGTGCACCAATAAACCATACATTACTGTGTACACCCGGTTCTATAGTGAAAAATAAGAGCCCAATAAGATGGCTGCAAGTTTCCTAATCACGTTTCGGATTAAAAAAAACTTGTGACAACGTTTCGCTCCGTTTTGGACTATTATAAAGTCATAACTGTCCTGATGTTCCCTCAGAGGAGGTATCTTGATGCTGCTGAGGTGCTCTTGATCTAGGGAATTGGATCTGTGATCCAGTTTCCTGAAATGAGTCATGCCTTCCATCCCCCCTCCCCGCAACACAGGCGCTATATAATCCCTACGGGTTTAGTGCTTCCCCATAATAATCGTTATGTGATGATGGTCCAGGAAGATGGGCGAAACGTCTCTAGTGTTAAGAGGAAACTGAGCCATTACCTCTTAAAAGTGCCAGATCATCCAGACTGTGATGGCTCTTGTGGTCTGCACGACGTTAGCAACAACAGCATGTTTGATCAGGTTTGGAAATAGAGCAGTGCATGAGTGGAACAGTCTGCCTTGTAGGGTTATTGAAGCTAAAACCTTAGGTAGCTTCAAATATTCACTAGATAAATACGTGAGTGAGAGGGGTTAGATTTAAGTTGGACTTGGGCACGAGTTAATCGGGTTATCAAAGTTCATTCTTTGGACAACATTGGTTACGAGTTGGACAGATAATTTTGTTGGTGGGTTTGGGTTTGAGAAGGACCTGCCAAGTATGGGCCAGTAGGCCTGCTGCATTGTTACCCTATATGTTCTTATCAACAAGGTGGTCTACCCCCAGGCTGAGCTACGGGACTAACCCCCCCCCCCTCTCCTCGTGAGGCCCGTAACACGACTGTCACAATTTTCGTTCTTCGACTCACGAAATCGTAATAACACGAATACAAGCAAATCACAGAACGGGTGGGAGGGTTTCGAACTCAGGGCCTATGAGTTTCAGGCATCTCCTGCGATGGGCTCGATTCCTAAGTGTTCTGTGATTTATACGGTTCTCTCTCTCTACACGCTTTGTAATTTCATGTGGCTGACATGTATACGTCTTGTAGATGACCTGTAGGTTATCGCTTCCGTGGCCCGGTCTCAGACCAGACCTGGTTGATGGTCTGGTCCGAGACCACAACCCGGCTGATCAGGAACTCTGTGGGGCACACTGTCAGGTGCACTCTGGAGGGTATACAGTGGTTTACAGATAGTACCCCTTTAATGCTAGTTAGCCTTGTGTATGTTTATTATTGTGGGGAGCGCTAGACCCGTAGGGATTATGCAGCCCCTTTAGGGGGGGGGAATGATGCAAATCATGACTCAGCTCAGGGAACTGGAGCACAGATCCAATTCCCTTGATTAAGAGCTCCTCAAAAGCATCAAGGAACCTCCCTTGAGGGTCTGTATCTGAATATATGTAGTGATCTGTGGGAATATAGGAGCCAATTGTTGATTTCGTTATACGTGAAGATACATACGGCAGTGATTTATTGGTAGATGGTCTCCTCTTAAAGGGAACCTGTTGCAGAGTCTTGGACCCCATATACTTAGCGAGTTACTTCCGTGTATATATTGTAGAGTGTACCGTCTATTATGCACCGTCTACACACTTCTCTCCTCCTGTCCTAGGATTTTTTTTTTTAAGTTTTACTGTGTTAATACCTAGTGTAATATCTAGAATAATGTCTGTTCCATCCATAGTCTTGTTTCACTTGTTTTGTTGCGGTAGATGTGGTAGATCTATTAGCTTGTTTCAACTTTGTTTTTCTAAATTCAATATTACGTTCACCTGTGTCTGGGTTCACCTGTGTCTGGGTTCACCTGTGTCTGGGTTCACCTGTGTCTGGGTTCACCTGTGTCTGGGTTCACCTGTGTCTGGGTTCGGAGGTAAGCCTATTACAGTCTCATCTTAGGTAATTAGAACCAAAGCTGAAGATTTTTAATTGTAGATAGTCATTGAGGCTGTGATTGCAGTGTCTGCAGGTTTAATGTATTAAACTGTGTAAGCTGATAGCCCAATTAATGATGATAATAATCATTATAATAATTCTCTGGTAGTTGAGGGAACCATCAGTAGGTCTGTTTTTTTTTCACTGTGTAGCTTGTGTGTGTGTTGAAGAGCATTTAATTTGCCGTGGTCTTTGTAAGGATTGTCGGGAAATGGTTTTTGGGGGGAGAGGGGGGACTGGAAGTGATGGATAAGGTCAAAGGGTCATGTGTCTTGGCGGTGGCAAAGGCCGCTATTTCAAAGCCTGGTACAGCTGGCGTGATTCGAATATATTATATATTGCTGTTCGATTCTCCTTTCTTTCACTTATTCCCCTCGTTTATACTGGCTCTCGCACTCTTACGTGTGACACTTTGTAAATGGTCCGAGTCTGAGCGAAACGTCGTGGTAAGCTCCTCTCTCCTATGTGCGGGTTATTTGTATATTGTTCCAGGCACGGTATTGTTCCAGGCACGGTATTGTTCCAGGCACGGTATTGTTCCATGGCATATTCGTTATATTGTTTGCCTAGACTCTAAAGGGCTGTTTAATGGACTGCCTCGCCAGAACTTCTCTCCTCGCATCAGATTAACGTTAGGAAGTCCTTGTGTTAAGTGGTACAAGACATGTTAGGAAGTCCTTGTGTTAAGTGGTACAAAATATGCTAGGAAGTCCTTGTGTTAAGTGGTACAAAATATGCTAGGAAGTCCTTGTGTTAAGTGGTACAAGACATGTTAGGAAGTCCTTGTGTTAAGTGGTACAAGACATGTTAGGAAGTCCTTGTGTTAAGTGGTACAAAATATGCTAGGAAGTCCTTGTGTTAAGTGGTACAAAATATGCTAGGAAGTCCTTGTGTTAAGTGGTACAAGACATGTTAGGAAGTCCTTGTGTTAAGTGGTACAAAATATGCTAGGAAGTCCTTGTGTTAAGTGGTACAAAATATGCTAGGAAGTCCTTGTGTTAAGTGGTACAAGACATGTTAGGAAGTCCTTGTGTTAAGTGGTACAAGACATGTTAGGAAGTCCTTGTGTTAAGTGGTACAAGACATGCTAGGAAGTCCTTGTGTTAAGTGGTACAAGACATGCTAGGAAGTCCTTGTGTTAAGTGGTACAAAATATGCTAGGAAGTCCTTGTGTTAAGTGGTACAAGACATGTTAGGAAGTCCTTGTGTTAAGTGGTACAAGACATGTTAGGAAGTCCTTGTGTTAAGTGGTACAAAACATGTTAGGAAGTCCTTGTGTTAAGTGGTACAAAATATGCTAGGAAGTCCTTGTGTTAAGTGGTACAAAACATGTTAGGAAGTCCTTGTGTTAAGTGGTACAAAATATGCTAGGAAGTCCTTGTGTTAAGTGGTACAAGACATGCTAGGAAGTCCTTGTGTTAAGTGGTACAAGACATGCTAGGAAGTCCTTGTGTTAAGTGGTACAAGACATGTTAGGAAGTCCTTGTGTTAAGTGGTACAAGACATGTTAGGAAGTCCTTGTGTTAAGTGGTACAAGACATGTTAGGAAGTCCTTGTGTTAAGTGGTACAAGACATGTTAGGAAGTCCTTGTGTTAAGTGGTACAAGACAAGCTAGGAAGTCCTTGTGTTAAGTGGTGCAAGACATGCTAGGAAGTCCTTGTGTTAAGTGGTACAAGACATGCTAGGAAGTCCTTGTGTTAAGTGGTACAAGACATGCTAGGAAGTCCTTGTGTTAAGTGGTACAAGACATTTTAGGAAGTCCTTGTGTTAAGTGGTACAAGACATGTTAGGAAGTCCTTGTGTTAAGTGGTACAAGACATGCTAGGAAGTCCTTGTGTTAAGTGGTACAAGACATGTTAGGAAGTCCTTGTGTTAAGTGGTACAAGACATGTTAGGAAGTCCTTGTGTTAAGTGGTACAAGACATGCTAGGAAGTCCTTGTGTTAAGTGGTACAAGACATGCTAGGAAGTCCTTGTGTTAAGTGGTACAAGACATGTTAGGAAGTCCTTGTGTTAAGTGGTACAAGACATGTTAGGAAGCCCTTGTGTTAAGTGGTACAAGACATGTTAGGAAGTCCTTGTGTTAAGTGGTACAAAATATGCTAGGAAGTCCTTGTGTTAAGTGGTACAAGACAGATAATGGTAATTCTTGTGGCTCTATTTTGATTTTTCTAGCCATGTTTTTGCTTCTACTGTAAACACTGTTGTTGTGCCTGGCAGTCTGTTATTTTTTTATTAACATGAGTACTCAGACAACAGCGAAGGTACAGGACGTGTACTGTTTGGTGGAGAGAACGATAGTGAGAGGGAACCATAGTGAGAGGGAACCATAGTGAGAGGGAACCATAGTGAGAGGGAACCATAGTGAGAGGGAACCATAGTGAGAGGGAACGGTAGTTAGAGGGAACGGTAGTTAGAGGGAACGGTAGTTAGAGAGAACGGTAGTGAGAGGGAACCATAGTGAGAGGGAACCATAGTGAGAGGGAACCATAGTGAGAGGGAACGGTAGTTAGAGGGAACGGTAGTTAGAGGGAACGGTAGTTAGAGAGAACGGTATTTAGAACGGTAGTTAGAACGGTAGTGAGAGGGAACCATAGTGAGAGGGAACGGTAGTTAGAGGGAACGGTATTTAGAACGGTATTTAGAACGGTAGTGAGAGGGAACCATAGTGAGAGGGAACCATAGTGAGAGGGAACCATAGTGAGAGGGAACCATAGTGAGAGGGAACGATAGTGAGAGGGAACCATAGTGAGAGGGAACCATAGTGAGAGAGAACGATGGTGAGAGGGAACCATAGTGAGAG
This sequence comes from Cherax quadricarinatus, assembly GCF_038502225.1. Taxonomy (NCBI): domain Eukaryota; kingdom Metazoa; phylum Arthropoda; class Malacostraca; order Decapoda; family Parastacidae; genus Cherax; species Cherax quadricarinatus. Next base: position 49,477,059 of record NC_091298.1, read on the forward strand.
GGAACCATAGTGAGAGAGAACGGTAGTGAGAGGGAATCATAGTGAGAGGGAACCATAGTGAGAGGAAACCATAGTGAGAGGGAACCATAGTGAGAGGGAACGATAGTGAGAGGGAACCATAGTGAGAGGGAACGGTAGTTAGAGAGAACGGTAGTGAGAGGGAACCATAGTGAGAGGGAACCATAGTGAGAGGGAACCATAGTGAGAGGGAACCATATTGAGAGGGAGGTGCAACAAATCCTAGTCCACCCTCCCAGGCACCTAGGCAGTGCTCTCGCTGTCACCGGAAGGGGCACTCTGCCAACAACTGCCTGCGAGATACCAGGTGTAATTACTGCTACAAGAAAGGACATAAGGAGGACCAGTGTCGGAAGAAAAAGGAACTTGACAGACGGCCACCTGTTTAGAGACCTGTTCTCAGAACAAACCAGCAGGATCTCTGAATTGGTAAACACTCTCACACGTCACCCACTTAGCTACTCCTATCCCAGCCCAGCAGGTGGGATTGGGCCTTATACAAGACCACAGACCTACATCCCTGCAGCTGCCTCAGTACCCTACCTCTCTCAAGGGCAGGCACCTTACATTCCCTACACACCCACCACCTCAAGCTGATCACTTCATCATGAGGAGCCAGTCTATCAGCATCCTGTCGGCCAACATTAGAGGTTTCATTACTAATGTTGGAGAGCTCACACATAGCTTTGTGAACACTCGACGTCCCGACATGATAGCTGTTGTTGAAACATTTTTGGATGACAGGACTCCAGAAAATTTTGCAAGAATCGCTGGCTACACCTCATGGATGAGAAGAGACAGGCAAGGGCAAGGAGGTGGTGTTGCTGTGTGCTTCTCTAAAAGTGTTCATGCCCAGCACATAGATGTTGCCACCCCTACACATCTTGAAATGATGTTCTTCAAGCTCTGTATAAACACTAGTACCTCTGTACTAGCATGTGCAAGGTACAGACCTCAGTGGCAACATGCAGACCCTATCAACTTCCTAATGGAAAATATTGACTCCCTTCTGCTACAACACAACTGTCAACATATTATAATTGTTGGTGACCTCAACCAGCACCTTATACAGAGGGACTTTGATGACCTTCTTGCAGTGTTTGACATGAGAAACTTTGTTGATTTCCCTACTCATATCTCTGGCTCCTCCCTTGACCCAGTAGTGAGTGATCTGGCAGAAGGCATAGTCACTTGTCAACCCCTCGGCTACGTTGGATCGTCTGACCACAAGGCTGTTTTTACCACACTTAAGATCCCAACAGAACGAGGTGAGGAGTCCACACGCACAACCTGGCTATGGGAAAGAGGTAATTGGCCAGCCCTTTGCTCTGAGCTCGCCACCACCGACTGGAATGCTCTTCTCCAAGGGGATGTTGACAACCAAGTGAAAGCCTTCACTGGACACATCCTTAATCTGCAACAAGAACACATTCCTCACCGGCAATATGTGACAAAGCCTACAGATCAGCCTTGGTTTGGCTTTCGTTGTAGAGAGGCTGCTACTGCTAAGTACAAAGCATGGCGAAGGTATAAGAGACATCCTACCACCTATAACAGGAACTTGCACATGCAAGCCTGTAGGCATATGGGTGATGTTCAAAAGTGGGCCATTGCTAAATGGGAGGTGGACACTAAAAGAAAGTTAGCATCAGGTAGGGTAGGCTCCAAAACCTGGTGGTCCCTGGTCAAGGACAGACAAGGTTATCTGCCTGATGAACTTATTCCACCTCTAAATCGACAGGATGGGACCACCTCTACTAGTAGTCAAGAGAAGGCGGACCTCTTTGCTGAACACTTTGCTACCAAAATGCAAGTTCCTGATCCAGCAAGGGACCCTCCTTGGCTAGCTGCAAGAACTGTGTCAAAACTGTCAGTGGTGACAATAAGGCAGGAGGAGGTGCATTTCCTTCTTAAATCACTTGACCAAGAAAAGGCTGTGGGCCCAGACAAGTTGAGCCCAAGATTGTTGAGAAGATGTGCAGACCAGCTAGCAGCACCTCTAACTCGCATCTTTCAGCACTGCCTAGTACAGTGTAAATGGCCCTCTCCATGGAAAGAGGCAAATGTAGTCCCTGTTCACAAAAAAAAGAGCAGAGCAGAAATCAGCAACTACAGACCAGTGTCACTCCTGTCAATCACTAGTAAGATCCTTGAGACAATAATCTCAAGACAAATGACAGATTTTTTTGACTACCACTCACTACTTTGTGATCGTCAATATGGCTTCAGGAACGGTTACTCTGCTGCTGATCTGTTGTTAAACCTCTCCACTAAGTGGCACCAGTCACTGGATGAATCCAAAGTCAGCTGTGTGGTAGCACTGGACATTGCTGGCGCTTTCGACCGGGTGTGGCACCAGGGCCTCTTAGCAAAACTTCAAGCACTGGGAATTGCAGGCTCTACGCTATGTCTCCTCAGTGATTACCTTCATGGTAGATCTCTAAGTGTAGTCCTCAATGGAACGGAATCAGCAAGGCATCCTATTGGGGCAAGCGTTCCACAAGGAAGTGTGTTGGGTCCACTGTTATGGAATGTCTACTTCAACGACCTTCTTCATCTCATCCCAGAATCACATGCATATGCAGACGACTGTACACTGACATTCACTTATCCAAGAGAAGAAATGCCAGGTGCTCTAAGCTACATCAATCACCAGCTGAGAGCTATATCAGCTTGGGGAAATAGATGGCAAGTAACATTTGCACCTGAGAAAACGCAAATGATGATCGTCTCTAGGCACCATGATGGTAATGCTGGTGCAGTAGTAAGGATGAATGGGACGATGTTGGCACCTGGAGAAGTTGATATCCTTGGGGTGAAATTTGACTCCAAACTAACCATGAAGAACCATGTTGTAAATCTTGCAAACAAGGCAGCCAGGAAGCTTACAGCACTTCGCCGTATCTCGCACCTGCTTGACAGTAGGGGTTGCAAGATCCTGTACGAGGCACAAGTACGCTCACACCTTGAGTATGCTCCACTTTCTTGGTTTGCCTGCCCCCCCTCTCATCTGCGACTGCTTGACAGAGTAGAGAACAGAGCAAGACGTCTCATCTCTCGCCTGGACCCATCCTGGATAGATCTGTCATTTCAGCAGAGCCTTCAACATAGGAGGGATGTGGGTGGCCTTACTGTTATGTACAAGGCCAATATTGTCAAAATACCACACTTGGATCCACTTCGAGGACAGCGTGAAACAAGCTTTTATGCCACAAGACGGGCAGAAAGCAGCAACTTCACTCTGGCTGTACCCTTCTCCAGAACATCACTCCATCTGAGATCATACATACCCAGGATGACTCGAGTATGGAACACATTCGTACAGCATAATGATGTCAACGAGATAACGTCAGTTGATCAAATGAAAATGCTGGCCCACAGATGGCTCCAACTTCATCCTGTTCCCTACTTGTATGTCTCATAACAATAAAAATGCTTTCAAATGAGCTGATGTAGGTAACAGCTCTTAGCTTGCCAATAAAGTTAGGAATCCTTAACCTGTAAATAGCTGTCAATAAAGCTAGGGATCCTTAACCTTGTCAAACCCTGTGTAAAAAAAAAAAAAAAAAAAGAGGGAACCATAGTGAGAGGGAACGATAGTGAGAGGGAACCATAGTGAGAGGGAACCATAGTGAGAGAACGATAGTGAGAGGGAACCATAGTGAGAGGGAACCATAGTGAGAGAGAACGGTAGTGAGAGGGAATCATAGTGAGAGGGAACCATAGTGAGAGGAAACCATAGTGAGAGGGAACCATAGTGAGAGGGAACGATAGTGAGAGGGAACGGTAGTTAGAGGGAACGGTAGTTAGAGAGAACGGTAGTGAGAGGGAACCATAGTGAGAGGGAACCATAGTGAGAGGGAACCATATTGAGAGGGAAACATATTGAGGGAACCATAGTGAGAGGGAACCATAGTGAGAGGGAACCATAGTGAGAGGGAACCACAGTGAGAGGGAACCACAGTGAGAGGGAACCATAGTGAGAGGGAACCATATTGAGAGGGAACCGTAGTGAGAGGGAACCATAGTGAGAGGGAACCATAGTGAGAGGGAACCATAGTGAGAGAGAACGATAGTGAGAGGGAACCATAGTGAGAGGGAACCATAGTGAGAGAGAACGGTAGTGAGAGGGAATCATAGTGAGAGGGAACCATAGTGAGAGGAAACCATAGTGAGAGGGAACCATAGTGAGAGGGAACCATAGTGAGAGGGAACCATAGTGAGAGGGAACGGTAGTTAGAGAGAACGGTAGTTAGAGAGAACGGTAGTGAGAGGGAACCATAGTGAGAGGGAACCATATTGAGAGGGAACCATATTGAGAGGGAACCATAGTGAGAGGGAACCATATTGAGAGGGAACCATATTGAGAGGGAACCATAGTGAGAGGGAACGATAGTGAGAGGGAATCATAGTGAGAGGGAACCATAGTGAGAGGAAACCATAGTGAGAGGGAACCATAGTGAGAGGGAACGATAGTGAGAGGGAACCATAGTGAGAGAGAACGGTAGTGAGAGGGAATCATAGTGAGAGGGAACCATAGTGAGAGGGAACCATAGTGAGAGGGAACCATATTGAGAGGGAAACATATTGAGAGGGAAACATATTGAGAGGGAACCATAGTGAGAGGGAACCATAGTGAGAGGGAACCATAGTGAGAGGGAACCATAGTGAGAGGGAACCATAGTGAGAGAGAACGATAGTGAGAGGGAACGATAGTGAGAGGGAACCATAGTGAGAGGGAACCATAGTGAGAGGGAACGATAGTGAGAGGGAACGATAGTGAGAGGGAACGATAGTGAGAGGGAGCGATAGTGAGAGGGAACGATAGTGAGAGGGAACGATAGTGAGAGGGAACGATAGTGAGAGGGAACGATAGTGAGAGGGAGCGATAGTGAGAGGGAGCGATAGTGAGAGCGAGCGATAGTGAGAGGGAACGATAGTGAGAGGGAGCGATAGTGAGAGGGAACCATAGTGAGAGGGAACGATAGTGAGAGGGAACCATAGTGAGAGGGAACGATAGTGAGAGGGAACGATAGTGAGAGGGAGCGATAGTGAGAGGGAGCGATAGTGTGAGGGAGCGATAGTGAGAGGGAACGATAGTGAGAGGGAGCGATAGTGAGAGGGAGCGATAGTGAGAGGGAGCGATAGTGAGAGGGAACGATAGTGAGAGGGAACGATAATGAGAGGGAGCGATAGTGAGAGGGAACCATAGTGAGAGGGAACGAGTGAGAGGGAACCATAGTGAGAGGGAACCATAGTGAGAGGGAACCATAGTGAGAGGGAGCGATAGTGAGAGGGAGCGATAGTGAGAGGGAGCGATAGTGAGAGGGAGCGATAGTGAGAGGGAACGATAGTGAGAGGGAGCGATAGTGAGAGGGAACGATAGTGAGAGGGAGTGATAGTGAGAGGGAGCGATAGTGAGAGGGAACGATAGTGAGAGGGAACGGTAGTGAGAGGGAACGATAGTGAGAGGGAACGATAGTGAGAGAGAACGATAGTGAGAGGGAACCATAATGAGAGGGAACCATAGTGAGAGGGAACCATAGTGAGAGGGAGCGATAGTGAGAGGGAACCATAGTGAGAGGGAACGATAGTGAGAGGGAACCATAGTGAGAGGGAGCGATAGTGAGAGGGAACCATAGTGAGAGGGAACGATAGTGAGGGAACCATAGTGAGAGGGAACCATAGTGAGAGGGAACCATAGTGAGAGGGAATCATAGTGAGAGGGAACCATAGTGAGAGAGAACGATAGTGAGAGGGAACGATAGCGAGAGGGAACGATAGCGAGAGGGAACGATAGCGAGAGGGAACGATAGCGAGAGGGAACGATAGTGAGAGGGAACGATAGTGAGAGGGAACGAAAGTGAGAGGGGACGATAGTGAGAGGGAACGATAGCGAGAGATAGATAACGATATAGATTAGAGAGAGAGAGACATGATAGGGAGCCAAGGCCGGGTCACCACTACTTGGAAAAGACCCGGGCCGGGAGAATACCGGCGAATAAAAAAAAAAAAAAAATAAGTGTGGGCAGTTATGAATGTAGTTGTGGTTGTGAGGAGTCCACGAAGGTAACTGTAAAATCTTTCTGTATTCCATCAAGGGTACGTGAGTACTCACTCATTTGTGGTTGCAGGGGTAGAGTCTTAGCTCCTGGCCCCGCCTCTTCACTGATTGCTACTAGGTCCTCTCTCTCCCTGCTCCCTGATCTTTATCAAACCTCGTCTTAAAACTATGTATGGTTCCCGCCTCCACTTCGTCATTTTCTAGGCTGTTCCACTGCCTGACAACTCTATGACTGAAGAAATACTTCCTAACATCCCTTTGACTCATCTGAGTCTTCAACTTCCAATTGCGACCTCTTGTTTCTGTGTCCCCTCTCTGGAACATCCTGTCTTTGTCCACCTTGTCTATTCCGTGCAGTATTTTATATGTCGTTATCATGTCTTCCCTGACCCTCCTGTCCTCCAGTGTCGTCAGGCCGATTTCCCTTAACCTTTCTTCATAGGACATTACCCTTAGCTCTGGAACTAACCTTGTCGCAATCCTTTGCACTTTCTCTAATTTCTTGACGTGCTTGACCAGGTGTGGGTTCCAAACTGGTGCTGCATGCTCCAGTATGGGCCTGACGTACACAGTGTATAAAGTCTTGAACGATTCCTTACTGAAGTACCGGAACGCTATTCTCAGGTTTGCCAGGCGCCCATATGCCGCAGCAGTTATCTGGTTAATGTGTGCTTCTGGCGATGTACTCGGTATTATACTCACTCCTAGATCTTTCTCCTTGAGTGAGGTTTGCAGTCTTTGGCCACCTAACCTATACTCTGTCTGCGGTCTTCTTTGCCCTCCTCCGATCTTCATGACTTTGCATTTGGCGGGGTTAAATTCTAGGAGCCAGTTTCTGGACCACACATCCAGCCTGTCCAGGTCTCTTTGTAGACCTGTCTGGTCCGCGTCTGATTTAATTCTCCTCATTAACTTCACGTGTGTGTGTGGTGGGGGGGGGGTTCGATAACGTGGATGGGGTAAAAACACTCACGTAGACTGGTTAGTACATATAATTATAACGGAAAGTATGGGAAGCACCGTCAGCCGCCCTGCCTCTCTCTGCTCTCTATCTCAGACTGACCCACCAGTGCCTAGGGGTGAGTGGTGTTCAAAAACATGCTATGGTCAGCAGCAACGTGAATAACAGTCAGTGATTCACATAGACGGTTGGTAGTGAGTCATCTACTGGTAACTGGTTACTGGTAACTGGTACTACTGAGATGTGTGTGTGTGTGTGTGTGTGTGTGTGTGTGTGTTTACGGGACAACACTTAACTCCAAGGAAAATGTCTATGTTATCTACGTGTTATGGCTCCTTTGATCATTGGCCCCGTGGTCCTGGACAAGTCACCAACGTGTTGTTTTCGTGTTATGTACGTGTTTATAGTTCCCTTGATCACCACCACGGCGCCTCGCTTCCACTCCGGCCATTCTCTGTTGAAAAGGATTTACCACAATGATAAAAACATCAAGAAATACGTAGCAAAGCGACGATAAAACTAATATTGACAACAAGCATAGGTTTGTAAGACGTACCCGTCGCCTTGCGTGTCCTTGAAGCCGAAACAAAAGACTATCAATCCTGACAGAGTGCAAAATGTTTAACATTCTTCCGTTTCAGACTTATATGAGAGGATGGTAGTACCAGCCTAGATAGTTGTTGCCGGCAACCATCTAGGCTGGTACTGCCGGAGATACACGCCACTAATCCGGAAATTTCCTATAAAACGCTAAGCCTACCAGGCCTGCTTCATTACCGGTCCTTGGTGTGACATGTGGCATAGAGATAAGAACTGCCTCTTAGTGTTACCGAGGGGGGTCGTCGCGCCCCATGGCATGGGCAGTCAGACTGTTGGTGACACCAGGAGTCTACCTGGAGGTTATTCTGGGGATCAACGCCCCCGCGGCCCGGTCCACGACCAGGCCTCCCGGTGGATCAGGGCCTGATCGACCAGGCTGTTACTGCTGGCCGCACGTAGTCCAACGTACGAACCACAGCCCGGCTGATCCGGCACTGACTTTAGGTATCTGTCCAGCTCCCTCTTGAAGGCAGCCAGGGGTTTATTGGTAATTTCCCTTATGCTTGATGGGGGACTGTTGAACAGTCTTGGGCCCCGGACACTTACGGTGTTTTCTTAGTGTACCAATGGCGCCCCTACTTGTAATTGGGGGTATTTTGCATCCCCTGCCCAGTCTTTTACTTTCGTAGGGAATGATTTCTCCTAGGATTTTCCAAGTGTAGATTATGATATATCTCTCTCTCCTGCATTCCAACGAGTACAAGTCAAGTGCTTCCAAGCGTTCCCAGTAGATAAGGTGCTTGACAGAACTTATATGTGCAGTATTCGCATCGCTATTGGGCCGTGCGGACGTGCTGCGCAGTAGCTCCTGATTGAGTTGACTTTTGCGCAGTGTTGACGTGTACGTAGCTCTGTGAAGACCTGTTTGCGCGCTCTCTACGAATTGAAGCAAGATGCCCTCCATCGAGGAACTTTACCAACAGCTTAAGGAAGAATTGAGGTTGGCGAAGATGGAGATTCGGCGACTGACCGAGGAAAACAAGAAGATTCGTAGTAGTCCTCCTGTTTTGAGTCCTCAGGTCAAGAAGGGAAACTGGTCAGTGGCTGGACAGCAGGGAACGAAGTTGACGATCAAGAGGACGAATGGAAAGGTAGAAACGATGAAGAAGAAAGAGACTGCCATGGAAACTGTTGTGGAAACATCTAATACATTCTCAGTGCTACCCGACGAATGTGAGTCGACTACTGGGAACATCACGACGAACGACACCAAGGAAGGTAAGAATATTGTTGTTGTTGGGGATAGCCAAGTTAGGTATATGGATAGGGCGTTCTGCTTGAAGGACAGGAGTAGGAGACAGAGAGTTTGCTTTCCTGGGGCTGGGATGGAGGATATTGTTAGCCGTCTGGATGACATCATGAGAGGTAATGGGAGCAATCCTATTATCTGTCTCAGTGCTGGAGGCAACGATGTTGGCAGGCATAGGAGTGAAGACCTGATTAGCAGGTATAGGTCAGCAATAGAAATAATTAGGAGTAAGTGTGGGAACCCTGTCATATGTGGTGTTTTGCCAAGGAGAGGAGTTGGAAATGAACGGTTGTCCAGGGCAATTGGTGTCAATTGCTGGCTGGACAAATATTGTAAGGAAAATGCGGTAACATTCATTGACAACTGGGACCTCTTCTATGGCAGAAATGACATGTATGCCAGGGATGGGGTTCACTTATCTAGGTCTGGGGTGGTAGCACTGGCAACTGCAGTGGAGGGAGCAGTTAGGACTTTAAACTAGGAATAGTTAGTGGTATGGGTTTTGGCAGGAAAACAGTGAAGTCCCAGTGTAGTAATATTACGAGTTCTAGGGAAACTAGTAATAAGCAGAACATGGTAGATATTGAAAAGCCAGGGACTTTGGGTGATAAGGACAGTAATAGGTTTAGTAGAAATGAGCAGGAATGAGCAGGAAGGGTAAAGAGAAAGGAGAGTCTTTCAATGTTTATTATGCTAATTGCCGTAGTGCTAGGAATAAGATGGACGAGTTGAGATTAGTTGCTAGTGCAGGTAACATTGATGTATTTGCCTTAACTGAGACGTGGTTTAATTCAAAAAGTCGGGACATGCCTGCGGAATGTCATATTCAGGGTTTTAAGTTGTTCCAAGAAGATAGAAGTATCGGGAAGGGGGGTGGGGTGGCATTGTATGTCCGAGATCGCTTGAACTGTTGCATAAAAACGGGTATTAAGTCTGAAGTAACACATACAGAGTCTGGATAGAATTTTCAGAGGGGCATGAAAAACTAATTTTAGGAGTGATATACCGTCCCCCAAACTTAGATAGGGACCAAGGGAGACTACTATGGGAGGAAATTGTTAAGGCCACAAGGCACGATAATGTAGTAATTCTAGGAGACTTTAACTTTAGTCATATTGATTGGAATTTCTTGACTGGGAATTTAGAATCATACGACTTCTTAGAAGTAGTTCAGGATTGTTTTTTGAAGCAGTTTGTGACAGAACCTACAAGGGGAAATAACCTGCTTGACTTAGTTATGGCAAACAATGAATCCCTTGTTAATAATTTAGAAATTTCAGAGGAACTGGGTGCTAGCGACCACAAATCAATTACATTTAGCATTGAATGGAAGTACGATAGTAGCGATAACTCAGTAACAGTCCCAGATTTTCGCTTAGCAGATTACAATGGGCTTAGAGAACACTTATCATCTGTTGACTGGGGTAACGAAGTGAGCTATCAATATGACAGTTTTCTGAACACTATACATGCTGCTCAAAGAACGTTTATCCCATATAAAGAAATTAGATCAAATAGAAATGACCCAAAATGGATGAATAATAGGCTGAAATATCTACTAGGGCATAAGAAAGGAATTTATAGGCGTATCAAAAGAGGTGAGGGTCATCTTATGAATCAGTATATTGACATTAAGAGGGACATTAAAAAGGGGATAAGAAAAGCTAAAAGGGACTATGAAATTAAAGTTGCTAGGGATTCTAAAACTAACCCAAAAAGTTTTTTCCAGGTCTATAGAACAAAAGTCAGAGATAAGATAGGTCCCCTTAAAAATAACTATGGGCACCTTACTGACAAAGAGAATGAAATGTGCTCGATTTTTAATAATTATTTTCTCTCAGTTTTTACACAGGAAGAAACTAACAATATTTCAGTAATTAATTTTTATAGTGGGCTAGAAGAAGATAAATTATGTAACATCACAGTCACTAGTGAAATGGTTGTGAAGCAGATAGACAGACTGAAGCAAAATAAGTCGCCGGGTCCTGATGAGGTTTTTTCAAGGGTTCTTAAGGAATGCAAAATGGAACTCTGTGAACCATTAACTAATATTTTTAATTTATCTCTTGAAACAGGTGTAGTGTCTGATATGTGGAAGATGGCTAATGTAATTCCTATTTTTAAAACGGGACAAGTCGTTACCGTCAAATTACCGCCCAATAAGCCTGACCTCAATTGTAGGCAAATTACTAGAGTCAATTATAGCTGAGATTATAAGAAGCCATCTCGATAAGCATAGCTTGATTAATGATACTCAGCATGGATTCACAAGAGGCCGGTCTTGTCTAACTAATTTATTAACTTTCTTCAGTAAAGCTTTTGAGGCTGTTGACCACGATAAAGAATTTGATATTATTTACTTAGATTTTAGTAAGGCTTTTGATAGAGTTCCGCACCATAGACTGTTAAAGAAAGTGGCAGCTCATGGCATTGGGGGAAAAGTGCTCTCGTGGATCGAGTCATGGCTCACTGACAGGAAGCAGACAGTGTCCATAAATGGGGTTAAATCCGAGTGGGGATCTGTAACAAGTGGCGTTCCACAGGGATCAGTTTTGGGCCCGTTCTTGTTTATAATATATATCAATGACCTTGATGAAGGAATTTCTAGTGATATGAGCAAATTCGCCCATGACACAAAGATAGGTAGGATAATTGATTCAAACGTAGATGTTAGGGAACTTCAGGAGGATTTAGACAAACTCTACTCTTGGTCAGAAAAGTGGCAGATGCAGTTCAATGTAGATAAATGCAAGGTTCCGAAGCTTGGGAGTGCCCATAACCCTAGTATTTATAAGTTAAATGATGTAGAACTTAGCCATACAGATTGCGAAAAGGACTTGGGGGTTATGGTGAGCAGCAATCTTAAACCAAGACAGCAATGGTAAGACACATATGCAACAGTTAGGCATCCCCATTTCGAAACGTTTCGCCTACACAGTAGGCTTCTTCAGTCGAGTACAGAAAAGTTGATAGAAGCAGAAGATACTTGAAGACAATGTAATCAGTCCATCACCCTTAAAGTTTTGAGGTGGTCAGTCCCTCAGTCTGGAGAAGAGCATTGTTCCGTTGTCTGAAACAATATGAAGTTGAAGTGACAGAATGGGGCCTTATATAGGGCCAGGAGGTGAGACGTAGGTTGCTTTGGGAGGGCAGGTCCCTCTCAAACCCAGCCGTTCTCACTAGTAGAGGTTGTCAAGTTGATAGTCTGTACCAAGACACCCTTGTGTTGCAGTGTCTGACAGAATGAACATTAAAATGGTATAAAATACCGACAGGTAGGTAAGACACATATGCAACAGTTAGGCATCCTAACTGTTGCATATGTGTCTTACCTAACAACCTGTCGGTATTTTATACCATTTTAATGTTCAAGACAGCAATGCCTAAGCGTACGTAATAAGGCAAATAGATTACTGGGATTTATATCAAGAAGTGTAAGCAACAGAAGTCCAGAGGTCATACTGCAGCTTTATACATCATTAGTAAGGCCTCACCTAGATTATGCAGCTCAGTTCTTGTCTCCATATTACAGAATGGACATAAATTCGTTAGAAAACATTCAGCGTAGGATGACTACATTAATACATAGCATTCGAAATCTTCCTTATGAAGAAAGATTGAAGACTCTTAAGTTACATTCACTTGTTAGACGAAGAATGAGGGGAGACCTGATCGAAGTGTATAAGTGGAAGATAGGTATTAATAAAGGGGATATTAATAAGGTCTTGAGGATGTCTCTCCAAGAGAGAACCCGCAGTAATGGATTTAAATTAGATAAGTTTAGATTTAGAAAGGACATAGGAAAGTATTGGTTTGGAAATAGGGTAGTAGATGAGTGGAACAGTCTACCTAGTTGGGTTATTGAGGCTGGGACTTTGGGTAGTTTCAAATTTAGGTTGGATAAGTACATGAGTGGGAGGGGTTGGATCTGAGTGGGACTTTCACATGAGAGCTTATTTCATGGGTGGCGTTGAAAATTGGGTTGGGCAAATGTTTTGTTAGTGGGATGAATTGTAAAGGACCTGCCTAGTATGGGCCAACAGGCCTCCTGCAATGTTCCTCCTTTCTTATGTTCTTATGTAAAGGATCTCTGTACACTCCCTAGGTCTGCAATTTCACCTGCTTTGAATGGAGATGTTAATGTTCAGCAGTATTCCAGCCTAGAGAGAACAAGTGATTTGAAAAGGATCATCAATGGCTTGGCAACTCTCGTTTTGAACGTTCTCATTATCCATCCTAACATTTTCTTTGAATTTGTGATTGTGGCACTGCTGTGATCCATGAAAGTGAGATCCTCAGACATTACTACTCCCAGGTCCCTTACATTATTTTTCCGCTCTATTGTATGGCCAGAGTCTGTAGTATACTCTGTTCTAGTAATTATCTCCTCTAGTTTTCCATAATGGAGTAGTTGGAATTTGTCCTCATTGAACATCATGTTGTTTACCGTTGCCCACTGGAAAACTTTGTTTATATCTTCTTGGAGGTTAACCGCGTCCTCAGCAGATGACAGCCTCATGCAGATCCTAGTATCATCCGCAAAGGATGATACGGTGCTGTGGTGTATATCTCTGTCTATGTCTGATATGAGGATGAGGAATAAGATGGGTGCGAGTACTGTGCCATGTGGAACAGAGCTGTTAGGTAAGACACATATGCAACAGTTAGGTATGTGTGTGTTGCATATGTGTCTTACCTAACAACCTGTCGGTATTTTATACCATTTTAAGGAACAGAGCTCTTCATTATGGCAGCCTCCGATTTAACTCTGTTGACCACTATTCTTTGTGTTCGATTTGTTAGGAAGTTGAAGATCCATCTCCCCACTTTCCCAGTTATTCCTTTAGCCCGTATTTTATGGGCTATTACGCCATGATCGCATTTGTCAAATGCTTTTGCAAAGTCTGTGTAAATTACATCTGCATTCTGATTTTCTTCCAGTGCGTGCTAGCAGCACGCTCTCCAACCTTGCTTAATGAGGGATCTGGAGGCCTAGTGAGGAACTTGGAGGCCTAGCCAGGGACCTGGAGGCTTGGTCAAGAACCTGGAGGCTTGGTCAGGAACCTGGAAGCTTGGTCAGGAACCTGGAGGCCTGGTCAGACCTTGAGACCTAGTAAAGAACGTGGAGGCCTAGTGAGGGACCTGGGAGACCTAGTGAGGGACCTGGAGGTCTAGTGAGAGACCTGGAGGCCTGGTCAGTGACCTGGTGTCCTATTGAGGGCTCTGGAGGTCTAGTGAGGGACATGGAAGCCTGGTCAGGGACCTGGAGGCCTGGTCAGTGACTGGGAGACCTGGTTAGGGACCTGGAGGTCTGATCTGGGGCCGCAGTGGCAACTTCCAGGTTATTACCGGACAGAGGATCGATCCTTCACAACTCGTTGCGTTGAATAACCCACGTGGGTGTAGCGCTTCACCTAAGTACCTTGTTATTGTGTTTCCCTTGAAGGAAGACGCCTTGATACAGTATCCATATTGTGTAGGTGGGAGTGGTTGGATTTGAGTAGGACTTGCCCTGTATGGACCAGTAGGCCTGCTGCAGTGTTCCTCCATTCTCACGTTCTTCATTCTTTCCATGAAGAGTTAAACACATGTACGACATCTGGGTTTCTTTAATTTGTAGACGTTTCGCCCTCCAGTGGATTTATTATGTGGAGACTGTAGAAGTGCATACAAAAGACGAGATAATCAGTCCCTCAGCTTAGAAGCAGGTGATGAGAACTGTGGTCTTGAAGACTCTGGCACACAGGAAGGTTAGGTTAGGTTAGGTCAGGTTAGGTCAGGTTACGTCAGGTCAGGTCAGGTTAGGTTAGGTCAGGTTAGGTCAGGTTAGGTCAGGTTAGGTCAGGTTAGGTCAGGTTACGTCAGGTTAGGTTAGGTTAGGTTAGGTCAGGTTAGGTCAGGTTAGGTCAGGTTAGGTCAGGTTAGGTCAGGTTAGGTCAGGTTAGGTTAGGTTAGGTTAGGTTAGGTTAGGTCAGGTCAGGTTAGGTCAGGTTAGGTCAGGTTAGGTCAGGTTAGGTCAGGTTAGGTTAGGTTAGGTTAGGTCAGGTCAGGTTAGGTCAGGTTAGGTCAGGTTACGTCAGGTCAGGTCAGGTTAGGTTAGGTCAGGTTAGGTCAGGTTAGGTCAGGTCAGGTCAGGTTAGGTCAGGTCAGGTTAGGTCAGGTCAGGTTAGGTCAGGTCAGGTTAGGTCAGGACAGGTTAGGTCAGGTTTGTAAGGAAACAGGACGAGTGTTTCCTGACGAGGGTCTTAGTCATATGATGATCCAGAGCTGGAGCTTTTGGTCATCTGGCACTGACAGCGGATCAGAGGTGCAGCAGACGTAGGCACTCTCATTCTTTCCATATCTAGGTAGTTGTAACTTGCCTATGATTGAGCGTCATGTTGTTCTCCACTGTCCATTGAAAGAGAGGAAACGCATTTGCAAAGGCGCTTCCTGTGGTCGTATTTGCTACATTGCAAGCACCTGATGTGTTCATTGCAACACGAAAGGCCTAAAGCTATCATTCAACTCCCCCTGTGGTTGTTTTGCATTTTTTCTTAGTTCGAACAGAAATCGGGAAGCCAGAGAAAGCTCACTCTGTACAGTCGGATGCTCACTGTTTAAAAAGCTCGTTCAGTAGTGTACAAGATCTCAAGATGACATTATTGCAGTGATTGATTATTTTGCTAAGTTCACGATCGTAGTAGGAAGGTAAATGAACGCAGACAACCTGAAGGAATGAATACGTGAGCAGTCACTCAAAACACCTTGATTGGAAACATTGCAATCCGTGGACCTTGATCGCTTTTTTTTTTTTACACAGGGTTTGACAAGGTTAAGGATCCCTAGCTTTATTGACAAGCTAAGAGCTCTTACCTACATCAGCTCATTTGAAAGCATTTTTATTGTTATGAGACATGCAAGTAGTACTCTCTATCTCTCTCTCTCTCTCCCTATATCTGTCTCTCCCTCCCTCCCTCCCCCCTCCCTCCCTCCCCCTCCCTCCCTCCCTCCCTCCCTCCCTACCTTCTTACCTTCCTTCTCCCTACCTTCTTACTTCCCTCCCTACCTCCTTCCTTACCTCCCCCTCCCCTCCCTCCCCCTCCCCTCCCTCCCCCTCCCCTCCCTCCCCCTCCCCTGCCCCCTCCCTCCTCCCTCCCTCTCCCCTCCCTCCCTCCCTTCCCTCCCCTCCCTTCCCCCTCCCTCCCTCCCTCCCTTCCCCCCCTCCCATCCCCCTCCCTCCCTCCCTCCCTCCCTCCCTACCTCCTTCCTTCCCTCCCTACCTCCTTCCCTCCCTCCCCCTCCCCTCCCTCCCCCTCCCCTCCCTCCCCCTCCCCTCCCTCCCCCTCCCCTGCCCCCTCCCTCCTCCCTCCCTCTCCCCTCCCTCCCTCCCTTCCCTCCCCTCCCTTCCCCCTCCCTCCCTCCCTCCCTTCCCTCCCCTCCCATCCCCCTCCCTCCCTCCCTCCCTCCCTCCCTCCACACAAGAGTGGGTGATTCTCTCATATACAGCAATATACTCCAATAATGCTCCCTGATTCAGCATGTCATATACCCATTAAATATTTACCCTCAAAATTCTGCTGCCTGCAGTCTTCTGTCTACCGTCTGCTGCCTGCAGTCTTCTGTCTGCTGTTTGCTGCCTGCAGTTTTCTGCCTGCTGTCTGTTGCCTGCAGTTTTCTGCCTGCTATCTGCGGTCTTCTATTTGCTGCCTGCAGTCTTCTGCCTGCTGTCTGCTGCCTGCAGTCTTCTGTCTTCTGCCTGCAGCCTGCTGTTTGCTGCCTGCAGTCTTCTGCCTGCTGTCTGCTGCCTGCAGTCTTCTGCCTGTTGTCTGCTGTCTTCTGTCTGCTGCCTTCAGTCTTCTGTCTTCTGTCTGCTGCCTTCAGTCTTCTGTCTTCTGCCTGCTGCCTGCAGTCTTCTGTCTGCTGCCTTCAGTCTGCTGCCTGCAGTCTTCTGTCTGCTGCCTTCAGTCTGCTGCCTGCAGTCTTCTGTCTGCTGCCTGTTCAATATGTTTTCTGCCAGGCAGTATTTTGTGTTGTGGACATTTTTTGATCTGATGATTACCGATAGAACTCTTGTCTGTACTCGTTGTGTTAAGGTCGAGACTCAGCTCCTGGCCCCACCTCTTATGTCACTTTGATCGGCGTCACTGCGTCTTGTCTTACCTACTTTTGAAGCTTAGTGGTGGATTCAATGATTTGTGTGTGATAGATTCTAGGATTTGTGATAGACTGGAGGATTTGTGTGATTGGAGGATTTGTGTGATTGGAGGATTTGTGTGATTGGAGGATTTGTGTGATTGAAGGATTTGTGTGATTGAAGGTTTTGTGATTGAAGGATTTGTGTGTGATATTGACGGAGAAGTGAGAGTACACAACCCTCACCCAGGAGACTGAATGTTATAGAATGCAGTTAGAAGTCTGAGTAGATCTATAACCCAACTTTCAATGTGAACAGACTGACTTGTAGTGGCCAGGCTTAGGCTTGGTTATTAGTGCTTCTGGCAGTGTGGGAGACACACACACATGATTAAGTGTCAAGGACGTGGCCAGCCCTGTAGTCACTGTCTTGAACACTGTACTGTATTGTCCACTTATTGAGGAATATTGAGATAATATAATAACGTATGTGATATATCAAGATATCTTATTAATGGAAAGATACCAGACATATTAAGCAAAATATAACTCAGTTGTAGATATGAATCCAGATGTACTCCAGGTAACCCTTTTGGGGCCTAGTTCCTAGGCCTTTTTTGTATCCATATGTTTTTTGTGCTACCATCCACAGGATGGATATGGGGTACACAATAAACTAGCCACTACCATCCACAGGATGGATATGGGGTACACAATAAACTAGCCACTACCATCCACAGGATAGATATGGGGTACACAATAAACTAGCCACTACCATCCACAGGATGGATATGGGGTACACAATAAACTAGCCACTACCATCCACAGGATAGATATGGGGTACACAATAAACTAGCCACTACCATCCACAGGATGGATATGGGGTACACAATAAACTAGCCACTACCATCCACAGGATGGATATGGGGTACACAATAAACTAGCCACTACCATCCACAGGATAGATATGGGGTACACAATAAACTAGCCACTACCATCCACAGGATGGATATGGGGTACACAATAAATTAGCCACTACCATCCACAGGATAGATATGGGGTACACAATAAATTAGCCACTACCATCCACAGGATGGATATGGGGTACACAATAAACTAGCCACTACCATCCACAGGATGGATATGGGGTACACAATAAACTAGCCACTACCATCCACAGGATGGATATGGGGTACACAATAAACTAGCCACTACCATCCACAGGATAGATATGGGGTACACAATAAACTAGCCACTACCATCCACAGGATAGATATGGGGTACACAATAAACTAGCCACTACCATCCACAGGATGGATATGGGGTACACAATAAACTAGCCACTACCATCCACAGGATAGATATGGGGTACACAATAAACTAGCCACTACCATCCACAGGATGGATATGGGGTGCACAATAAACTAGCCACTACCATCCACAGGATGGATATGTCGTGCACAATAAACTAGCCACTACCATCCACAGGATGGATATGGAGTACGCAATAAACTAGCAATTTCGGTGGTAAAAATCTAATCTGGCCGCCTCACCCATCGCCTACCCACTGCCCAGCCGCATCCAGATGCTTACCATAGATACTGCTGACATTTACCCACCGTCCGCCCATTACCTGCTGCCCACCTTCTACCTGCTGCCCACCCTCTATAGTGTACCACTTACTTTCCAAAATGGTTGACCAAGTAACCTTTTACAATCACCATCACAACCTGCTGCTTGTAACCAAGCCTTCACCTCTGCTGGTAATTACCAGTGATGCCACTGTCTGCTGCTTGTGATGCTCCTGTCTGCTGCTTGTGATGCTACTGTCTGCTGCCTATGATGCCACTGTCTGCTGCCTGTGATGGTACTGTCCAGTGACTCAGACCATCCTTGTTTCTTGAGGCCAGTGGATCGTAGTGCTGATGCTGTCTAGTGGAGAGCTTCTAGCGCTGATGCTGTCTAGTGGAGAGCTTCTAGCGCTGATGCTGTCTAGTGGAGAGCTTCTAGTGCTGATGCTGTCTAGTGGAGAGCTTCTAGTGCTGATGCTGTCTAGTGGAGAGCTTCTAGTGCTGATGATATCTAGTGGAGAGCTTCTAGCGCTGATGCTGTCTAGTGGAGAGCTTCTAGCGCTGATGCTGTCTAGTGGAGAGCTTTTAGTGCTGATGCTGTCTAGTGGAGAGCTTCTAGCGCTGATGCTGTCTAGTGGAGCGCTAGTGCTGATGGTGTCTAGTGGAGAGCTTCTAGCGCTGATGCTGTCTAGAGCGCTAGTGCTGATGCTGTCTGGTGGAGAGCTTCTAGTGCTGATACTGTCTATTGGAGAGCTTCTAGTGCTGATACTGTCTAGTGGAGAGCTAGTGCTGATGCTGTCTAGTGGACAGCTTCTAGTGCTGATACTGTCTAGTGGAGAGCTTCTAGTGCTGATGCTGTCTAGTGGAGAGCTTCTAGCGCTGATGCTGTCTAGTGGAGAGCTTCTAGTGCTGATGCTGTCTAGTGGAGAGCTTCTAGTGCTGATGCTGTCTAGTGGAGAGCTTCTAGTGCTGATGCTGTCTAGTGGAGAGCTTCTAGTGCTGATGCTGTCTAGTGGAGAGCTTCTAGTTGAAGTAGCCGCTCTATCCCAAATTTCAAATATTGAAGGTTTGTGTCGATGTGTTTGTGTGAAGACTGTCAGCTGGAGTGTGAAGACTGTCAGCTGGAGTGTGAAGACTGTCACCTGGAGTGTGAAGACTGTCACCTGGAGTGTGAAGACTGTCACCTGGAGTGTGAAGACTGTCACCTGGAGTGTGAAGACTGTCACCTGGAGTGTGAAGACTGTCACCTGGAGTGTGAAGACTGTCACCTGGAGTGTGAAGACTGTCACCTGGAGTGTGAAGACTGTCACCTGGAGTGTGAAGACTGTCACCTGGAGTGTGAAGACTGTCAGCTGGAGTGTGAAGACTGTCAGTTGGAGTGTGAAGACTGTCAGCTGGAGTGTGAAGACTGTCAGCTGGAGTGTGAAGACTGTCAGCTGGAGTGTGAAGACTGTCAGCTGGAGTGTGAAGACTGTCAGCTGGAGTGTGAAGACTGTCAGCTGGAGTGTGAAGACTGTCAGCTGGAGTGTGAAGACTGTCAGCTGGAGTGTGAAGACTGTCAGCTGGAGTGTGAAGACTGTCAGCTGGAGTGTGAAGACTGTCAGCTGGAGTGTGAAGACTGTCAGCTGGAGTGTGAAGACTGTCAGCTGGAGTGTGAAGACTGTCACCTGGAGTGTGAAGACTGTCACCTGGAGTGTGAAGACTGTCACCTGGAGTGTGAAGACTGTCACCTGGAGTGTGAAGACTGTCACCTGGAGTGTGAAGACTGTCACCTGGAGTGTGAAGACTGTCACCTGGAGTGTGAAGACTGTCACCTGGAGTGTGAAGACTGTCAGCTGGAGTGTGAAGACTGTCACCTGGAGTGTGAAGACTGTCACCTGGAGTGTGAAGACTGTCACCTGGAGTGTGAAGACTGTCACCTGGAGTGTGAAGACTGTCACCTGGAGTGTGAAGACTGTCACCTGGAGTGTGAAGACTGTCACCTGGAGTGTGAAGACTGTCACCTGGAGTGTGAAGACTGTCACCTGGAGTGTGAAGACTGTCACTTGGAGTGTGAAGACTGTCACCTGGAGTGTGAAGACTGTCAACTGGAGTGTGAAGACTGTCACCTGGAGTGTGAAGACTGTCATCTGGAGTGTGAAGACTGTCACCTGGAGTGTGAAGACTGTCACCTGGAGTGTGAAGACTGTCACCTGGAGTGTGAAGACTGTCACCTGGAGTGTGAAGACTGTCACCTGGAGTGTGAAGACTGTCACCTGGAGTGTGAAGACTGTCACCTGGAGTGTGAAGACTGTCACCTGGAGTGTGAAGACTGTCACCTGGAGTGTGAAGACTGTCAGCTGGAGTGTGAAGACTGTCAGCTGGAGTGTGAAGACTGTCAGCTGGAGTGTGAAGACTGTCAGCTGGAGTGTGAAGACTGTCACCTGGAGTGTGAAGACTGTCAGCTGGAGTGTGAAGACTGTCAGCTGGAGTGTGAAGACTGTCAGCTGGAGTGTGAAGACTGTCAGCTGGAGTGTGAAGACTGTCAGCTGGAGTGTGAAGACTGTCAGCTGGAGTGTGAAGACTGTCAGCTGGAGTGTGAAGACTGTCAGCTGGAGTGTGAAGACTGTCAGCTGGAGTGTGAAGACTGTCAGCTGGAGTGTGAAGACTGTCAGCTGGAGTGTGAAGACTGTCAGCTGGAGTGTGAAGACTGTCAGCTGGAGTGTGAAGACTGTCAGCTGGAGTGTGAAGACTGTCAGCTGGAGTGTGAAGACTGTCAGCTGGAGTGTGAAGACTGTCAGCTGGAGTGTGAAGACTGTCAGCTGGAGTGTGAAGACTGTCAGCTGGAGTGTGAAGACTGTCAGCTGGAGTGTGAAGACTGTCAGCTGGAGTGTGAAGACTGTCACCTGGAGTGTGAAGACTGTCACCTGGAGTGTGAAGACTGTCACCTGGAGTGTGAAGACTGTCACCTGGAGTGTGAAGACTGTCACCTGGAGTGTGAAGACTGTCACCTGGAGTGTGAAGACTGTCACCTGGAGTGTGAAGACTGTCACCTGGAGTGTGAAGACTGTCACCTGGAGTGTGAAGACTGTCACCTGGAGTGCGAAGACTGTCACCTGGAGTGCGAAGACTGTCACCTGGAGTGCGAAGACTGTCAGCTGGAGTGCGAAGACTGTCAGCTGGAGTGTGAAGACTGTCACCTGGAGTGTGAAGACTGTCACCTGGAGTGTGAAGACTGTCACCTGGAGTGTGAAGACTGTCACCTGGAGTGTGAAGACTGTCACCTGGAGTGTGAAGACTGTCACCTGGAGTGTGAAGACTGTCACCTGGAGTGCGAAGACTGTCACCTGGAGTGCGAAGACTGTCACCTGGAGTGCGAAGACTGTCAGCTGGAGTGCGAAGACTGTCAGCTGGAGTGCGAAGACTGTCAGCTGGAGTGTGAAGACTGTCAGCTGGAGTGTGAAGACTGTCAGCTGGAGTGTGAAGACTGTCAGCTGGAGTGTGAAGACTGTCACCTGGAGTGTGAAGACTGTCACCTGGAGTGTGAAGACTGTCACCTGGAGTGTGAAGACTGTCACCTGGAGTGTGAAGACTGTCACCTGGAGTGTGAAGACTGTCACCTGGAGTGTGAAGACTGTCACCTGGAGTGTGAAGACTGTCAGCTGGAGTGTGAAGACTGTCATCTGGAGTGTGAAGACTGTCACCTGGAGTGTGAAGACTGTCACCTGGAGTGTGAAGACTGTTACCTGGAGTGTGAAGACTGTCACCTGGAGTGTGAAGACTGTCACCTGGAGTGTGAAGACTGTCACCTGGAGTGTGAAGACTGTCAGCTGGAGTGTAAAGACTGTTACCTGGAGTGTGAAGACTGTCACCTGGAGTGTGAAGACTGTTACCTGGAGTGTGAAGACTGTCACCTGGAGTGTGAAGACTGTCACCTGGAGTGTGAAGACTGTCACCTGGAGTGTGAAGACTGTCACCTGGAGTGTGAAGACTGTTACCTGGAGTGTAAAGACTATGTTACCTGGAGTGTGAAGACTGTTACCTGGAGTGTGAAAACTATGTTACCTGGAGTGTGAAGACTGTCACCTGGAGTGTGAAGACTGTTACCTGGAGTGTGAAGACTGTCACCTGGAGTGTGAAGACTGTCACCTGGAGTGTGAAGACTGTTACCTGGAGTGTGAAGACTGTTACCTGGAGTGTGAAGACTGTCACCTGGAGTGTGAAGACTGTCACCTGGAGTGTGAAGACTGTTACCTGGAGTGTGAAGACTGTCAGCTGGAGTGTGAAGACTGTCAGCTGGAGTGTGAAGACTGTCACCTGGAGTGTGAAGACTGTCACCTGGAGTGTGAAGACTGTCACCTGGAGTGTGAAGACTGTTACCTGGAGTGTGAAGACTGTTACCTGGAGTGTGAAGACTGTCAGCTGGAGTGTGAAGACTGTCACCTGGAGTGTGAAGACTGTCAGCTGGAGTGTGAAGACTGTCAGCTGGAGTGTGAAGACTGTCACCTGGAGTGTGAAGACTGTCACCTGGAGTGTGAAGACTGTCACCTGGAGTGTGAAGACTGTCACCTGGAGTGTGAAGACTGTCACCTGGAGTGTGAAGACTGTCAGCTGGAGTGTGAAGACTGTCAGCTGGAGTGTGAAGACTGTCACCTGGAGTGTGAAGACTGTCACCTGGAGTGTGAAGACTGTCACCTGGAGTGTGAAGACTGTCACCTGGAGTGTGAAGACTGTCACCTGGAGTGTGAAGACTGTCACCTGGAGTGTGAAGACTGTCACCTGGAGTGTGAAGACTGTTACCTGGAGTGTAAAGACTATGTTACCTGGAGTGTGAAGACTGTTACCTGGAGTGTGAAGACTGTCACCTGGAGTGTGAAGACTGTCACCTGGAGTGTGAAGACTGTCACCTGGAGTGTGAAGACTGTCACCTGGAGTGTGAAGACTGTCATCTGGAGTGTGAAGACTGTCATCTGGAGTGTGAAGACTGTCACCTGGAGTGTGAAGACTGTCACCTGGAGTGTGAAGACTGTTACCTGGAGTGTGAAGACTGTCACCTGGAGTGTGAAGACTGTCACCTGGAGTGTGAAGACTGTCACCTGGAGTGTGAAGACTGTCAGCTGGAGTGTAAAGACTGTTACCTGGAGTGTGAAGACTGTCACCTGGAGTGTGAAGACTGTCACCTGGAGTGTGAAGACTGTCACCTGGAGTGTGAAGACTGTCACCTGGAGTGTGAAGACTGTCACCTGGAGTGTGAAGACTGTCACCTGGAGTGTGAAGACTGTTACCTGGAGTGTAAAGACTATGTTACCTGGAGTGTGAAGACTGTTACCTGGAGTGTGAAAACTATGTTACCTGGAGTGTGAAGACTGTCACCTGGAGTGTGAAGACTGTTACCTGGAGTGTGAAGACTGTCACCTGGAGTGTGAAGACTGTCACCTGGAGTGTGAAGACTGTTACCTGGAGTGTGAAGACTGTTACCTGGAGTGTGAAGACTGTCACCTGGAGTGTGAAGACTGTCACCTGGAGTGTGAAGACTGTTACCTGGAGTGTGAAGACTGTTACCTGGAGTGTGAAGACTGTCAGCTGGAGTGTGAAGACTGTCACCTGGAGTGTGAAGACTGTCACCTGGAGTGTGAAGACTGTCACCTGGAGTGTGAAGACTGTCACCTGGAGTGTGAAGACTGTTACCTGGAGTGTGAAGACTGTCAGCTGGAGTGTGAAGACTGTCAGCTGGAGTGTGAAGACTGTCACCTGGAGTGTGAAGACTGTCACCTGGAGTGTGAAGACTGTCACCTGGAGTGTGAAGACTGTCACCTGGAGTGTGAAGACTGTCAGCTGGAGTGTGAAGACTGTCAGCTGGAGTGTGAAGACTGTCAGCTGGAGTGTGAAGACTGTCAGCTGGAGTGTGAAGACTGTCAGCTGGAGTGTGAAGACTGTCAGCTGGAGTGTGAAGACTGTCAGCTGGAGTGTGAAGACTGTCAGCTGGAGTGTGAAGACTGTCAGCTGGAGTGTGAAGACTGTCAGCTGGAGTGTGAAGACTGTCAGCTGGAGTGTGAAGACTGTCAGCTGGAGTGTGAAGACTGTCAGCTGGAGTGTGAAGACTGTCAGCTGGAGTGTGAAGACTGTCAGCTGGAGTGTGAAGACTGTCACCTGGAGTGTGAAGACTGTCACCTGGAGTGTGAAGACTGTCACCTGGAGTGTGAAGACTGTCACCTGGAGTGTGAAGACTGTCACCTGGAGTGTGAAGACTGTCACCTGGAGTGTGAAGACTGTCACCTGGAGTGTGAAGACTGTCACCTGGAGTGTGAAGACTGTCACCTGGAGTGTGAAGACTGTCACCTGGAGTGTGAAGACTGTCACCTGGAGTGTGAAGACTGTCACCTGGAGTGTGAAGACTGTCACCTGGAGTGTGAAGACTGTCACCTGGAGTGTGAAGACTGTCACCTGGAGTGTGAAGACTGTCACCTGGAGTGTGAAGACTGTCACCTGGAGTGTGAAGACTGTCACCTGGAGTGTGAAGACTGTCACCTGGAGTGTGAAGACTGTCACCTGGAGTGTGAAGACTGTCACCTGGAGTGTGAAGACTGTCACCTGGAGTGTGAAGACTGTCACCTGGAGTGTGAAGACTGTCACTTGGAGTGTGAAGACTGTCACCTGGAGTGTGAAGACTGTCAACTGGAGTGTGAAGACTGTCACCTGGAGTGTGAAGACTGTCACCTGGAGTGTGAAGACTGTCACCTGGAGTGTGAAGACTGTCACCTGGAGTGTGAAGACTGTCACCTGGAGTGTGAAGACTGTCACCTGGAGTGTGAAGACTGTCACCTGGAGTGTGAAGACTGTCACCTGGAGTGTGAAGACTGTCACCTGGAGTGTGAAGACTGTCACCTGGAGTGTGAAGACTGTCAGCTGGAGTGTGAAGACTGTCAGCTGGAGTGTGAAGACTGTCAGCTGGAGTGTGAAGACTGTCAGCTGGAGTGTGAAGACTGTCAGCTGGAGTGTGAAGACTGTCAGCTGGAGTGTGAAGACTGTCAGCTGGAGTGTGAAGACTGTCAGCTGGAGTGTGAAGACTGTCAGCTGGAGTGTGAAGACTGTCAGCTGGAGTGTGAAGACTGTCAGCTGGAGTGTGAAGACTGTCAGCTGGAGTGTGAAGACTGTCAGCTGGAGTGTGAAGACTGTCAGCTGGAGTGTGAAGACTGTCAGCTGGAGTGTGAAGACTGTCAGCTGGAGTGTGAAGACTGTCAGCTGGAGTGTGAAGACTGTCAGCTGGAGTGTGAAGACTGTCAGCTGGAGTGTGAAGACTGTCAGCTGGAGTGTGAAGACTGTCAGCTGGAGTGTGAAGACTGTCAGCTGGAGTGTGAAGACTGTCACCTGGAGTGTGAAGACTGTCACCTGGAGTGTGAAGACTGTCACCTGGAGTGTGAAGACTGTCACCTGGAGTGTGAAGACTGTCACCTGGAGTGTGAAGACTGTCACCTGGAGTGTGAAGACTGTCACCTGGAGTGTGAAGACTGTCACCTGGAGTGCGAAGACTGTCACCTGGAGTGCGAAGACTGTCACCTGGAGTGCGAAGACTGTCAGCTGGAGTGCGAAGACTGTCAGCTGGAGTGCGAAGACTGTCAGCTGGAGTGTGAAGACTGTCACCTGGAGTGTGAAGACTGTCACCTGGAGTGTGAAGACTGTCACCTGGAGTGTGAAGACTGTCACCTGGAGTGTGAAGACTGTCACCTGGAGTGCGAAGACTGTCACCTGGAGTGCGAAGACTGTCACCTGGAGTGCGAAGACTGTCAGCTGGAGTGCGAAGACTGTCAGCTGGAGTGCGAAGACTGTCAGCTGGAGTGCGAAGACTGTCAGCTGGAGTGTGAAGACTGTCAGCTGGAGTGTGAAGACTGTCAGCTGGAGTGTGAAGACTGTCAGCTGGAGTGTGAAGACTGTCACCTGGAGTGTGAAGACTGTCACCTGGAGTGTGAAGACTGTCACCTGGAGTGTGAAGACTGTCACCTGGAGTGTGAAGACTGTCACCTGGAGTGTGAAGACTGTCACCTGGAGTGTGAAGACTGTCAGCTGGAGTGTGAAGACTGTCATCTGGAGTGTGAAGACTGTCACCTGGAGTGTGAAGACTGTCACCTGGAGTGTGAAGACTGTTACCTGGAGTGTGAAGACTGTCACCTGGAGTGTGAAGACTGTCACCTGGAGTGTGAAGACTGTCACCTGGAGTGTGAAGACTGTCAGCTGGAGTGTAAAGACTGTTACCTGGAGTGTGAAGACTGTCACCTGGAGTGTGAAGACTGTCACCTGGAGTGTGAAGACTGTCACCTGGAGTGTGAAGACTGTCACCTGGAGTGTGAAGACTGTCACCTGGAGTGTGAAGACTGTCACCTGGAGTGTGAAGACTGTTACCTGGAGTGTAAAGACTATGTTACCTGGAGTGTGAAGACTGTTACCTGGAGTGTGAAAACTATGTTACCTGGAGTGTGAAGACTGTCACCTGGAGTGTGAAGACTGTTACCTGGAGTGTGAAGACTGTCACCTGGAGTGTGAAGACTGTCACCTGGAGTGTGAAGACTGTTACCTGGAGTGTGAAGACTGTTACCTGGAGTGTGAAGACTGTCACCTGGAGTGTGAAGACTGTCACCTGGAGTGTGAAGACTGTTACCTGGAGTGTGAAGACTGTCAGCTGGAGTGTGAAGACTGTCAGCTGGAGTGTGAAGACTGTCACCTGGAGTGTGAAGACTGTCACCTGGAGTGTGAAGACTGTCACCTGGAGTGTGAAGACTGTTACCTGGAGTGTGAAGACTGTTACCTGGAGTGTGAAGACTGTCAGCTGGAGTGTGAAGACTGTCACCTGGAGTGTGAAGACTGTCAGCTGGAGTGTGAAGACTGTCACCTGGAGTGTGAAGACTGTCACCTGGAGTGTGAAGACTGTCACCTGGAGTGTGAAGACTGTCACCTGGAGTGTGAAGACTGTCACCTGGAGTGTGAAGACTGTCACGTGCTGTCAGAGTGTGAAGACTGTGAGCTGGAGTGTGAAGACTGTCACCTGGAGTGTGAAGACTGTCACCTGGAGTGTGAAGACTGTCACCTGGAGTGTGAAGACTGTCACCTGGAGTGTGAAGACTGTCACCTGGAGTGTGAAGACTGTCACCTGGAGTGTGAAGACTGTCACCTGGAGTGTGAAGACTGTCACCTGGAGTGTGAAGACTGTTACCTGGAGTGTAAAGACTATGTTACCTGGAGTGTGAAGACTGTTACCTGGAGTGTGAAGACTGTCACCTGGAGTGTGAAGACTGTCACCTGGAGTGTGAAGACTGTCACCTGGAGTGTGAAGACTGTCACCTGGAGTGTGAAGACTGTCATCTGGAGTGTGAAGACTGTCATCTGGAGTGTGAAGACTGTCACCTGGAGTGTGAAGACTGTCACCTGGAGTGTGAAGACTGTCACCTGGAGTGTGAAGACTGTTACCTGGAGTGTGAAGACTGTCACCTGGAGTGTGAAGACTGTCACCTGGAGTGTGAAGACTGTCACCTGGAGTGTGAAGACTGTCAGCTGGAGTGTAAAGACTGTTACCTGGAGTGTGAAGACTGTCACCTGGAGTGTGAAGACTGTCACCTGGAGTGTGAAGACTGTCACCTGGAGTGTGAAGACTGTCACCTGGAGTGTGAAGACTGTCACCTGGAGTGTGAAGACTGTCACCTGGAGTGTGAAGACTGTTACCTGGAGTGTAAAGACTATGTTACCTGGAGTGTGAAGACTGTTACCTGGAGTGTGAAAACTATGTTACCTGGAGTGTGAAGACTGTCACCTGGAGTGTGAAGACTGTTACCTGGAGTGTGAAGACTGTCACCTGGAGTGTGAAGACTGTCACCTGGAGTGTGAAGACTGTTACCTGGAGTGTGAAGACTGTTACCTGGAGTGTGAAGACTGTCACCTGGAGTGTGAAGACTGTCACCTGGAGTGTGAAGACTGTTACCTGGAGTGTGAAGACTGTTACCTGGAGTGTGAAGACTGTCAGCTGGAGTGTGAAGACTGTCACCTGGAGTGTGAAGACTGTCACCTGGAGTGTGAAGACTGTCACCTGGAGTGTGAAGACTGTCACCTGGAGTGTGAAGACTGTTACCTGGAGTGTGAAGACTGTCAGCTGGAGTGTGAAGACTGTCAGCTGGAGTGTGAAGACTGTCACCTGGAGTGTGAAGACTGTCACCTGGAGTGTGAAGACTGTCACCTGGAGTGTGAAGACTGTCACCTGGAGTGTGAAGACTGTCACCTGGAGTGTGAAGACTGTCACCTGGAGTGTGAAGACTGTCACCTGGAGTGTGAAGACTGTTACCTGGAGGGTTGTGAAGTGTTCGGTTGAGAACACTAGACAGAATGTCACCCAGTATCTAGTATTTCTAGTAACGTTTGAAGGGTTCTGGAGCCTGGAGGATTTAGTTTTAAAACAATTATTTGGAAAATTGGACACTTGTGCAACTCTTTTATATCTTTATTGGCAAAACGTTTCGCCCAGTACAAAGAAGAATAGTGAAGTTCACGAGTATGGTGTAATCAGTCCCTCATCCTGGAATCTATGTAATTAGTCTATTTTGTGCGTTTTTACATCACTGGTCGAAGCTTTCGCAGTGTACTACATCTATATTCTGATTATTCTCCAGTGCATCCTAGACCACGTCAAAGTTGTACACCCATGCTGGCCTGGGGGTGTGTGTAAGTTCTGTGTGTTAGGTAAGACACATATGCAACAGTTAGGTATCTTTATTTCGAAACGTTTCGCCTACACAGTAGGCTTCTTCAGTCGAGTACAGTGGAACAATGCTCTTCTCCAGACTGAGGGACTGACCACCTCAAAACTTTAAGGGTGATGGACTGATTACATCGTCTTCAAGTATCTTCTGCTTCTGTCAACTTTTCTGTACTCGACTGAAGAAGCCTACTGTGTAGGCGAAACGTTTCGAAATACAGATACCTAACTGTTGTATATGTGTCTTACCTAACAACCTGTCGGTATTTTATACCATTTTAATGTTCAAGTTCTGTGTATCCAAGTACTTGCTGATGATGTTTCTTAGAACCCTGTCAGTGATGTCAGTTGATGTGGGACGTTACTGCTATCGATTGTGGGATAACTTGTGGTTCTGTCCTGAGACAACCTGACGTATCTGAGGAGATGTTTGTCGTATAAGATGGAGGAGTCAGGATTTTGCCGAGGTGAATATATAAATCATGATTGACTTGGGCAGGATCCTCTCTATAGGGTTACAGAGGCTCTACACGTAGGAGG
This sequence comes from Cherax quadricarinatus, assembly GCF_038502225.1. Lineage (NCBI taxonomy): Eukaryota > Metazoa > Arthropoda > Malacostraca > Decapoda > Parastacidae > Cherax > Cherax quadricarinatus. The sequence goes on from NC_091298.1 coordinate 49,506,891, forward strand.
TGGTGGAACCTCCGTGTGGAGCTGGAGCTGTGTGAGCTTCTGATGGAGACTGGAAATATGTTATCCTGTGAGTAACATTTCAGTCTAATTAACATTGCTTAATCAATCCTGTAAACTGAAACTAATCTCCCCGGGTTATACTCTTGAACAAGTGTGTATAATGTAATTATCAATGTGTAACTCATTACTTATTAAGTAATTGCTAGGTTATATTTGTCTGGCTTAACCTTTGACTCTTCCCTAACTAATTAATGAATGACTTAAAAGTACAGTGGACCCCCGGTTAACGATATTTTTTCACTCCATAAGTATGTTCAGGTGCCAGTACTGACCGAATTTATTCCCATAAGGAATATTGTGAAGTAGATTAGTCCATTTCAGACCCCCAAACATACACGTACAAACGCACTTACATAAATACACTTACATAATTGGTCGCATTCGGAGGTAATCGTTATGCGGGGGTCCACTGTAATTATATTTGGGTGAGCATAGAAGGCTGTCCATACCCGATATCCCAAGGAGGTATATCTCATTCTCACGCTGTTAAACATTTTGCACTCTGACAGCATAGCTGCCCGTCTTGTAAACCTAAGATGACATATGTACCTTACGACCATCTTCTTACACAGTGTTTATTCCTATAAGATTCTTTCCCTAGTGAGGCTTGGTCTGAGACCGGGCCATGACCCCCGGAACCATCAACAGGTGTAAAACATGTGTAACAGGTGTTAAACAGCTGTATCAAGAGTGTTTTGTGACAGGAAAGTGTTGACGCTTGAAAAGTGAACTTATAACAGCTGTTTTATTTATGGTCGTCTTGTCTGATGAGTTAGTTGACCTTCCCTGTGTGGAGAAAGCTCTACACGGTGAAACATGACTTGCTGAAGCTCTACATAGAGCGGAACAGGAGTTAACGAAGCTCCATACAGCAAAACATTATTAGATAAAACTCAGTGTATCGGAAAAGGGTTTCGTAAAGCTCTACACAGTGAAGCAGGACTTAAAGCTTTACACAGTGAAGCGTAACTTGATAAAGCTCTACACAGTGAAGCAGGACTTAAAGCTTTACACAGTGAAGCGTAACTTGATAAAGCTCTACACAGTGAAGCAGGACTTAAAGCTTTACACAGTGAAGCGTAACTTGATAAAGCTCTACACAGATCTAAGTATTACTTGATAAACCTCTACATAGAGCTGAGGGACTAATGGCGTCAAAATTACTTTCTCTGATTTCTCTAGTTTTATATTCGTCAGTATTCGACTGACGAAGGTTTTTCGTGCAGAAGAAACGTTCCCACAAAGGTAGCCATGTGTTGTACGTGTCTTGTTCATCAGCTAGTCGGCACTGTGTGCCATCTAGTGTACCATCTAGTGTACTATATACTATGCACTATATAACAAAACTCGAGAGAGTCACCAAATAGAACGTAAGGAACACGTAAAAGACCTGGGAATAATTATGTCAGCGGAGCTTTCTTTTAAAGACCATAACAAGACAAAGATCACGACAGCCAGGAAGATGACTGGTTGGGTACTGAGAACTTTCAAAACAAGGGAAACAATGCCGATGGTGACACTCTTCAAATCGCTAGTGCTCCCTCACTTAGAATATTGCTCAGTGCTGACGGCCCCGTTCAAGGCAGGATAAATATCGGAGCTGGAACAAATACAGAGATCGTTTACGGCTCACATTGAGCCAGTAAAGCACCTAAACTACTGGGAACACCTGCAAGTCTTGAACATGTACTCATTGGAGCGAAGGAGAGAGAGGTACATGATAATATATACCTGGAAGGTACTCGAGGGCTTGGCCCCAACTCTGCACACTGCCATAACAACATACTGGAGTGAGAGATATGGGAGGAAGTGTAAAATAAACCCAGTGAGGAGCAGGGGTACGGTGGGAGCAATAAGGTAACACAATCAACATCCAGGGTCCCAGACTTTTCAACATCTTACCAGAAGATATCAGAAACACTGCTGGAACAAGTGTAGCAGCCTTAAAGAGGAAACTAGACAAGTATCTTCACCAGGTGCCAGATCAACCAGGCTGTGATGGATATGTGAGGCAGCGGGCCTCCAGCAGCAACAGCCTGGTTGGCCAGGCGAGCACCAGACGAGTCTGGCCCATGGCCGGGCTCAGAGAGTAGATATACTTCTTCAAAGGTATGTCAAAGATATATACCATCTAGTGAAATGTCTGATTGTGGCTACAGACATCTGATGAGACTAAGTACCGGATCAACCAGGCTGTGATGGATATGTTGGCTAGTGGGCCGCCAGCAGCAACAGCCTGGTTGACCAGGCAAGCACCAGACGAGCCTGGTCCAGGACTCCGGGAGTAGGAAGGCTGGATTGGGAGAATTGAAAGCTACTTAAGATGTGATGGAACGCATTCCACTTCGGGTAAAAGTGACCATACACATCACTCTTGACTAGAGAGCCATGTCGATGAAGCTATTGGTGCTGGCAACCTGCACAGACGAAATTATACCATTGTGTTCAACAATATTAATTATTATTTCTTTAAGTACATGTACAAGGTATACAGGTCTAGCTGACATCAATGACATACTACTATATAGAAGGTCCCTTGTTATGCTGAGCATTTCCCGCAAATTAGGTCAGTTTTGTCCCCAGGATGCGACCCACACCAATCTACTAACACCCAGGTATCTATTTTACTGATGGGTGAACATGGACAGCAGATGTATTAAGGAAACACGTCCTAATGGATTGGGAGGCAATCAGGTCTGATTCGAGGAAAGGGAGTTTAGATTCCTTAGACGATGTGTCCTTGACCGACATCAAGGCTGGCGACTCACGAAATCATAACACGATTGTAAACAAACCACGGAACGGGCTGGGATTCAACCCTGGAGTTTTGGGACTCACTTGCCATGGGTTCAATCCCCACCCGTTCCGCGTTTTTTAAGGCTGGTGGAGAGGAGAGGCGTAGGTTTCTTGAGGCTTCTTGGGTTTGTCGGAGGCGTGATAGGTATTTTCGCCACGGTTACCTTTTTTCGCCTCTAGTTCTACCCGTTTAGCCATTGTTTTCGCTTGTACTGCACCAATCTTTCCTGGGTATTGTCACTAAACAGTGAATATCTGCCTGTTTACATCGGGCGTCCTTTTCACAAGTCTGGTTCCACCAACTGTGTATCCCTGCCGAGTTGTAGACGCGGACCAAAAGATTGGAAGTTACATACATCATCACAGTACTGTACCAACTGCAGAGTGGATGGAAGGGTATTTGGTGGTTCAAGAGGAACAGTACTCTTTACTTAATACATTTTTCCTCTGCTTGATAGAGAGTTAACTGTATGCAGAGACTACGAGAACATATCTCGAGATTTGCTGTCACCTCTGCACTTCTTTCATTGAACATTAAAATGGTGTAAAATACCGACAGGTTGTTAGGTAAGACACATATGCAACAGTTAGGTATCTTTATTTCGAAACGTTTCGCCTACACAGTAGGCTTCTTCAGTCGAGTACAGAAAGGTTGATAGAAGCAGAAGATACTTGAAGACGATGCTCTCCTCCAGACTGAGGGACTGACCACCTCAAAACTTTAAGGGTGATGGACTGATTACATCGTCTTCAAGTCTCTTCTGCTTCTATCAACCTTTCTGTACTCGACTGAAGAAGCCTACTGTGTAGGCGAAACGTTTCGAAATAAAGATACCTAACTGTTGCATATGTGTCTTACCTAACAACACACTTCTTTCATTCACCGCTGGGATATTACAGCGATAGTTAACTTCTTGGAGATATACCACCTAGCCCAGGCTAGCTTCCCTACTTCAGTCATGGCAGGAAATTGGTCATTGTAGTACAGATCATCGTGAACTGTAGAGAGAAGTGATGGCCAGGGCTTAGAGGGGCGGGAGAGTTTGATACCATTCTGTGATATGTTGGTGTAAAGGATCCTAATATCTTCGTCCGGAAATACATCACCATCCTCTTATCGCCCTTCTCTTGGTCTCTGGTTTGAGGGATCCCCATAATGGGTATTTGAAAGCTCCCACTATGAAATTCATGAAGGATTATACACATGTGCAACATCTGGGTGTCTTTATTTGTAGACGTTTCGCCATCCAGTGTGCAGAATGTGGAACTGTATACAAAAGATGAGGTAATCAATCCCTCAGACTTGGAGTTGAAGAGCACAGTAGTCTTGAAGACTATTAAGAACAGGCAGGAGAATTGGCACCTATATAGTGAACTAAGGAACTGGATCATAGTCTTTTCATCATTGAAGCTGTTAATGTAAGTTTCGATGAGAGAGAAACGCACAATAGATAATGATTGCTCTGTCTTCTAGAATGAGCCTCACTACTGTGGCCTCCAGTTGAGAAGTTAAGGGCATCTTGCACCTCCTGTATTGTGCTGACACCTCCAGGAGCACTCCCCCGCCTTGGACATCTCTCTCCTTCACGATATGTTCAACACAACCTCCTGCTCACTGAAATATGTCTCCTGTAAACGACAGCACCAACCATAATGCTAAATAATCTCTGAACGATTGGTAATTGAGGCTAAAATGTTGTGTAGTTTTAAAAATAGGTTAGATAAACACATGAGTGGGTGTGGGTGGGTGTGAGTTGGACCTGACTAGCTTGTGCTGCTGGGTCTGTGCCGTGCTCCTTCCTTGAGTGGAGGTGACCAGACTGGGCGGGTCATTGGGCTTATCCGGGGGGGGGGGAATGGACCTGCTCCGCATGGGTCAGTAGGCCTGTTGCAGTGTTCCTTCTTTCTTACGTTCTTATGAGTGAAAGAAACTCAGGAGATTAAGTGATCTGTATATTTCGACCCCTTCAAGGATTCTCTTCAGCAGAGGATCCCAGAAGGGGGTCAAAATATACAGATAATTAATCTCCTGACTTGCTGTTACCATGTGGGTTAGAAAAATGAACACATAAGCGGTATAATGTGATCCTTTATTGACAACGTTTCGCCCACACAGTAGGCTTTATCAAGTCAGATTTGTTTGTGACTCGTTTGTGTTTATTTTTCCACTGTGTCTGTATTTTATACCATTTACTTCCCTCCTGTGGGTTATTTTTGATCACTGTATGCCAGGTCACAGCATGGAGAAGACCCGGGCCAGGACCCGTCCTGGCGAACCTACCCGAACCTGAACCTATTGAGCACTGACAAGTGTTCGTGACACTTCAGTTATTCATTCCATCAGAGAATTATATTTTTAAAACACTTGTAGAACTTCAAGAGCGTTTGTTTACCTTTGTAGTTATCAGGAGATTAAATAGAGAGTCAGCCATTTGCCGTGCTTATGTTGCAGGTTTATCGGAATTTCTTGTGTTGCAGGCTTATCGGAATTTCTTGTGTTGCAGGCTTATCGGAATTTCTTGTGTTGCAGGCTTATCGGAATTTCTTGTGTTGCAGGCTTATCGGAATTTCTTGTGTTGCAGGCTTATCGGAATTTCTTGTGTTGCAGGCTTATCGGAATTTCTTTTGATCATTTTGCAACACTGTTGACATAGGCGAAACACTGTTTATTGTTAACCTAGTATGCAAGGTTTCCCCGGCCACCCTTCTGAACCCTCCCATTCTTTGTGGCATACTAAGTATGTATGTAATCCATCCTGTGTGACGGAATATGAGAGGGCAACGTAGTAGCTAGCTTTGTTCCCAGTATGTAACTATAGTATACGATATCACACTGCTGTTTAAACTCTCATCATACACCGAGAGACACACAGTACACCTCACGGTGTATATATCGTGTGTGGTAGTATCCTTTGGTCTACCTTCGCTGCCTCTTCGTATGGGTGGCCCTGAGTTTCCTTTGCTCTCAGAAATAACACTTAGGGGCCCTCTTTCAGTTCATTACGATTCTGTTGTACCTGATGGCCAAGTCTTGGCCAGTGTGTGGTGTGGCCCTTGGCAGTTTCCACAGAGTAATGCTGTGACCTGACACAGATTATGGGTGCGCTCCTTTCTCCACAGTGAAAGCATGTATCTTTCTCCACAGTGAAAGCATGTATCTTTCTCCACAGTGAAAGCATGTATCTTCTCCACAGTGAAAGCATGTATCTTTCTCCACAGTGAAAGCTTGTATCTTTCTCCACAGTGAAAGCATGTATCTTCTCCACAGTGAAAGCATGTATCTTTCTCCACAGTGAAAGCATGTATCTTCTCCACAGTGAAAGCATGTATCTTTCTCCACAGTGAAAGCTTGTATCTTTCTCCACAGTGAAAGCATGTGTCTTCTCCACAGTGAAAGCATGCATCTTTCTCCACAGTGAAAGCATGCATCTTTCTCCACAGTGAAAGCATGCATCTTTCTCCACAGTGAAAGCATGTGTCTTCTCCACAGTGAAAGCATGCATCTTTCTCCACAGTGAAAGCGTGTATCTTTCTCCACAGTGAAAGCATGTGTCTTCTCCACAGTGAAAGCATGCATCTTTCTCCACAGTGAAAGCATGCATCTTTCTCCACAGTGAAAGCATGTGTCTTCTCCACAGTGAAAGCATGCATCTTTCTCCACAGTGAAAGCATGCATCTTTCTCCACAGTGAAAGCATGCATCTTTCTCCACAGTGAAAGCATGCATCTTTCTCCACAGTGAAAGCATGTGTCTTCTCCACAGTGAAAGCATGCATCTTTCTCCACAGTGAAAGCATGCATCTTTCTCCACAGTGAAAGCATGCATCTTTCTCCACAGTGAAAGCATGCATCTTTCTCCACAGTGAAAGCATGCATCTTTCTCCACAGTGAAAGCATGCATCTTTCTCCACAGTGAAAGCATGCATCTTTCTCCACAGTGAAAGCATGCATCTTTCTCCACAGTGAAAGCATGCATCTTTCTCCACAGTGAAAGCATGCATCTTTCTCCACAGTGAAAGCATGCATCTTTCTCCACAGTGAAAGCGTGTATCTTTCTCCACAGTGAAAGCATGTATCTTTCTCCACAGTGAAAGCATGTATCTTTCTCCACAGTGAAAGCATGTATCTTTTCCACAGTGAAAGAGTGTATCTTTCTCCACAGTGAAAGCATGTGTCTTCTCCACAGTGAAAGCATGCATCTTTCTCCACAGTGAAAGCATGCATCTTTCTCCACAGTGAAAGCATGCATCTTTCTCCACAGTGAAAGCATGTGTCTTCTCCACAGTGAAAGCATGCATCTTTCTCCACAGTGAAAGCATGCATCTTTCTCCACAGTGAAAGCATGCATCTTTCTCCACAGTGAAAGCATGCATCTTTCTCCACAGTGAAAGCATGCATCTTTCTCCACAGTGAAAGCATGTGTCTTCTCCACAGTGAAAGCATGCATCTTTCTCCACAGTGAAAGCATATATCTTTCTCCACAGTGAAAGCATGTATCTTTCTCCACAGTGAAAGCATGTATCTCCACAGTGAAAGCATATATCTTTCTCCATAGTGAAAGCATGCATCTTTCTCCACAGTGAAAGCATGTGTCTTCTCCACAGTGAAAGCATGCATCTTTCTCCACAGTGAATGCATGCATCTTTCTCCACAGTGAAAGCATGTATCTTTCTCCACAGTGAAAGCATGTATCTTTTCCACAGTGAAAGAGTGTATCTTTCTCCACAGTGAAAGCATGTGTCTTCTCCACAGTGAAAGCATGCATCTTTCTCCACAGTGAAAGCATGCATCTTTCTCCACAGTGAAAGCATGCATCTTTCTCCACAGTGAAAGCATGCATCTTTCTCCACAGTGAAAGCATGTGTCTTCTCCACAGTGAAAGCATGCATCTTTCTCCACAGTGAAAGCATGCATCTTTCTCCACAGTGAAAGCATGCATCTTTCTCCACAGTGAAAGCATGCATCTTTCTCCACAGTGAAAGCATGCATCTTTCTTCACAGTGAAAGCATGTGTCTTCTCCACAGTGAAAGCATGCATCTTTCTCCACAGTGAAAGCATATATCTTTCTCCACAGTGAAAGCATGTATCTTTCTCCACAGTGAAAGCATGTATCTCCACAGTGAAAGCATATATCTTTCTCCACAGTGAAAGCATGCATCTTTCTCCACAGTGAAAGCATGCATCTTTCTCCACAGTGAAAGCGTGTATCTTTCTCCACAGTGAAAGCATGTATCTTTCTCCACAGTGAAAGCATGTATCTTTCTCCACAGTGAAAGCATGTATCTTTTCCACAGTGAAAGAGTGTATCTTTCTCCACAGTGAAAGCATGTATCTTTCTCCACAGTGAAAGAGTGTATCTTTCTCCACAGTGAAAGCATGTATCTTTCTCCACAGTGAAAGCATATATCTTTCTCCACAGTGAAAGCATGCATCTTTCTCCACAGTGAAAGCATCCATCTTTCTCCACAGTGAAAGCGTGTATCTTTCTCCACAGTGAAAGCATGTATCTTTCTCCACAGTGAAAGCATGTATCTTTCTCCACAGTGAAAGCATGTATCTTTCTCCACAGTGAAAGCATGTATCTTTTCCACAGTGAAAGAGTGTATCTTTCTCCACAGTGAAAGCATATATCTTTCTCCACAGTGAAAGCATGTATCTTTCTCCACAGTGAAAGCATGTATCTTTCTCCACAGTGAAAGCATATATCTTTCTCCACAGTGAAAGCGTATATCTTTCTCCACAGTGAAAGCGTGTATCTTTTCCTGTACAAAATCTACTAGTGTGCCCAAACTTTCTCACTTCACGCACCTTTGTGGAGTTGGTATTTGGAGCTGGAACCACTCATTGTCACACACTAGTACTTTTGGTTAGGTAGTTCCTGCGAATATTGAATCTAAAGTGGTGGTATGGTCTTCTGCACACCTTTATCTCTTAAGTGGTTCTGGAGATTATCCTCCCCAAGGCCCGGTCTCAGACCTGGCGTCCTAGGTTAGCAAGGAAATATGACATGATGAAAAACCGTTAAGAAACACATAGGAATGTAGAAGTATGTGAATGGTGAATGTTGAAGATTGAGACACTTATGCAACATATGGGAATCTTTATTGAGGAAACATTTTGCCACACAGTGGCTTCACTAGTCTAATACAAAGCAGAAAGGTGTAAGGAGAGGAGGAGTTGAGGTAATCAGTCCCTCAGCCTGGAGTCGATGTGTTCAGTCCATCAATCTTGTAGAATGTACAACACAGGGCCGTGGACGTGGCTTATATACTGTAGTCAGGTGAGGCAAAGCAGGAGGAGGCGAGGTCATAGTCGTACCATCCACTAGTTGAAGTAGGTCTTCGTCCAAAGGTTGGACAAGTTTTCAAAACCATTCATCACAACTGTCAGACACTGCATCATCATGGTATCTTGATAAAAAGAATTCTTCAACACTTGTCCAACCTTTCGACGAAGACCTACTTCGACTAGTGGATGGTACCACTATGACCCCGCCTCCTCCTGCTTCGCCTCACCTCACTACAGTATATAAGCCACGTCTACGGCCCTATGCTGTACATTCTACAAGATTGATGGACTGAACACATCGACTCCAGGCTGAGGGACTGATTACCTCAACAACTCCTCTCCTTACACCTTCCTGCTTTGTATTGAACTGATGAAGCCACTGTGTGGCGAAACGTTTCCTGAATAAAGATTCCCATATGTTGCATAAGTGTCTCAGTCTTCAATTTGTCGGTTTTCAAAACCATTCATCACACATGTATAGTGAATGTGTTTACATGAATGTGTTACCCTGGCTCATTGTGCTCGGTTACTTCCTCCATTGTTATACCCATTAGTCAAGGGCATGTGTAACCTGCAGTTTAATGTGATCCTTTATTGACAACGTTTCGCCCACACAGTGGGCTTTTTCAAGTCACAAACAGATCTACCTGGGGTGGAAGGTACGGGAGTATCTATTTGTGACTTGAAAAAGCCCACTGTGTGGGCGAAACGTTGTCAATAAAGGATCACATTAAACTGCATATGTGTTTGTTTCCATTGTGTCGGTATTTTATACCATTTATTTTCAACCTTCTATGATGCTGTCTCGCTCTGCCGTTGCTTCCGCAATGGGATGCTGGCCGTTATGTAAAGTAGTTCTGGCCATCAATTGTTTAACCCGTGACTAACTTAAGCAATTACAGCAATAAGTCTCTGACTTCTGCAGTAGTACTGCTGCTACAGCCCCCACTCCTTCACGAAGGTCGTTAAAGCTGTGTGTCACCTGCTCACCACCAGTCAGAAATACTTAATCTCTAGAATAAAAATTATCATCATCTATTTACTGATAGATCTGGTATAAACCTTGGTGATAGATATCGACAGATTGGTTTAGAAAAACACATAAGCAAATATTAGGACATATTTATTAGGAAACGTTTCGGTTCTGAGACCTTGATCAGTTGATCAAGGTCCCAGAACCCAAACGTTTTCTTATATGTCCTAGTGTTTACATGTCTTTCTAAACAGATAGATGTACACCTTCCAGTGTATATATCCAGGGCTGCTGCAGTAATATCCCTTGCTGTGTGTATAGGGTTTAGCTTCGCTAACAGTGTATTTTCATGGAGTGAGGGGTGTGGTTGGTAGGTAAGACACATGGGCAACAGTTAGGCAACTTTATTCAGAAACGTTTCGCCTACACAGTAGGCTTCTTCAGTCGAGTACAAAAAGTAGGCAGGAGCAGTAGAAATGTGAAGACGATGTAATCAGTCCATCAACCTTGAAGACGTGGGTTTGAGGTTGTCAGTCCCTCACCCTGGAGAAGAGTGACAGGTATCAAGACAGAAGACGTGTGTCCCCCTCGTGTTCCACTTTTCTCTCCCTAGGCTGCTAGTTGAGCTCACTTGTGTATTTATATTTTACCGGGTCAGGTTGTCCTCTATCTTACCACTGTCATCCTCTTCCATCACCACCCCTTCTTTCTCCACCCTACCACCTCCTCCTCCTCCTCATTCTTCTTCTTCTTCCTTGTCTTCTTCCTCGTTTTCTTCCTCCTAATTCCAGCACCTCATCCAGACTGGTCACACCAGAATGAGTGAGATGGTACGATACGATTGTTTGAGAGAGGCAGGTAACACAAGTTTTCCCCCCACAAGGGCTCTCGTCCGGCCATCCGTCCACTTATGTGTCCGTCCACTTGTACGTCCCTCCACTTACGCGTCCGTCCACCTGTGTGACTAAATTGGGATACACCAATATCATTTATTGATTTTTGTGTATTTTCGCTGTATTTTCCTGGAGAGCCGAGGATGTAGTCTTTCAGCACAGTCACAAGCACATCAGTTTTCAGTTCTGTTTCATAGAGTATCGTTACTAACTGCTGCTGCCGTTGCTGTTACCGTTATTGCTGTTGTTCCTGTTGCTACCGCCGCCGCCTTCACGCACACTGCCACCAGTTCATAATTATGGAACTGCAGCAGTTGGTACGATTCAAGTTGAGAGTACTTGACATAGTGATTTGACAAAGTTTAGTTGTGTAGTGGGTGGTGATGGTACAGTGTTGTAGTGTAGTGGGTGGTGATGGTACAGTGTTGTAGTGTAGTGGGTGGTGATGGTACAGTGTTGTAGTGTAGTGGGTGGTGATGGTACAGTGTTGTAGTGTAGTGGGTGGTGATGGTACAGTGTTGTAGTGTATTGGGTGGTGATGGTACAGTGTTGTAGTGTAGTGGGTGGTGATGGTACAGTGTTGTAGTGTAGTGGGTGGTGATGGTACAGTGTTGTAGTGTAGTGGGTGGTGATGGTACAGTGTTGTGCAGTGGGTGGTGATGGTGCAGTGTTGTAGTGTAGTGGGTGGTGATGATAGTGTTGTAGTGTAGTGGGTGGTGATGGTACAGTGTTGTGTAGTGGGTGGTGATGGTACAGTGTTGTAGTGTAGTGGGTGGTGATGGTACAGTGTTGTAGTGGGTGGTGATGGTACAGTGTTGTGTAGTGGATGGTGATGGTACAGTGTTGTAGTGTAGTGGGTGGTGATGGTACAGTGTTGTGTAGTGGGTGGTGATGGTACAGTGTTGTAGTGTACGGGGTGGTGATGGTACAGTGTTGTGTAGTGGGTGGTGATGGTACAGTGTTGTAGTGTAGTGGGTGGTGATGGTACAGTGTTGTGTAGTGGATGGTGATGGTACAGTGTTGTAGTGTAGTGGGTGGTGATGGTACAGTGTTGTGTAGTGGGTGGTGATGGTACAGTGTTGTAGTGTACGGGGTGGTGATGGTACAGTGTTGTGTAGTGGGTGGTGATGGTACAGTGTTGTAGTGTAGTGGGTGGTGATGGTACAGTGTTGTAGTGTAGTGGGTGGTGATGGTACAGTGTTGTAGTGGGTGGTGATGGTACAGTGTTGTAGTGTAGTGGGTGGTTATGGTACAGTGTTGTGCAGTGGGTGGTGATGGTGCAGTGTTGTAGTGTAGTGGGTGGTGATGGTACAGTGTTGTAGTGTAGTGGGTGGTGATGGTACAGTGTTGTGTAGTGGGTGGTGATGGTACAGTGTTGTAGTGTAGTGGGTGGTGATGGTACAGTGTTGTGTAGTGGGTGGTGATGGTACAATGTTGTAGTGTAGTGGGTGGTGATGGTACAGTGTTGTAGTGTAGTGGGTGGTGATGGTACAGTGTTGTGTAGTGGGTGATGATGGTACAGTGTTGTGTAGTGGGTGGTGATGGTACAGTGTTGTAATGTAGTGGGTGGTGATGGTACAGTGTTGTAGTGTAGTGGGTGATGTTGGTACAGTGTTGTGTAGTGGGTGGTGATGGTACAGTGTTGTAGTGTAGTGGGTGATGTTGGTACAGTGTTGTGTAGTGGGTGGTGATGGTACAGTGTTGTAGTGTAGGGGTGGTGATGGTACAGTGTTGTAGTGTAGTGGGTGATGTTGGTACAGTGTTGTGTAGTGGGTGGTGATGGTACAGTGTTGTAGTGTAGTGGGTGATGTTGGTACAGTGTTGTGTAGTGGGTGGTGATGGTACAGTGTTGTAGTGTAGTGGGTGGTGATGGTACAGTGTTGTAGTGTAGTGGGTGGTGATGGTACAGTGTTGTGTAGTGGGTGGTGATGGTACAGTGTTGTAGTGTAGTGGGTGGTGATGGTACAGTGTTGTGTAGTGGGTGGTGATGGTACAGTGTTGTAGTGTAGTGGGTGGTGATGGTACAGTGTTGTAGTGTAGTGGGTGGTGATGGTACAGTGTTGTGTAGTGGGTGGTGATGGTACAGTGTTGTAGTGTAGTGGGTGGTGATGGTACAGTGTTGTGTAGTGGGTGGTGATGGTACAGTGTTGTAATGTAGTGGGTGGTGATGGTACAGTGTTGTAGTGTAGTGGGTGATGTTGGTACAGTGTTGTGTAGTGGGTGGTGATGGTACAGTGTTGTAGTGTAGTGGGTGATGTTGGTACAGTGTTGTGTAGTGGGTGGTGATGGTACAGTGTTGTAGTGTAGGGGTGGTGATGGTACAGTGTTGTAGTGTAGTGGGTGATGTTGGTACAGTGTTGTGTAGTGGGTGGTGATGGTACAGTGTTGTAGTGTAGTGGGTGATGTTGGTACAGTGTTGTGTAGTGGGTGGTGATGGTACAGTGTTGTAGTGTAGTGGGTGGTGATGGTACAGTGTTGTAGTGTAGTGGGTGGTGATGGTACAGTGTTGTGTAGTGGGTGGTGATGGTACAGTGTTGTAGTGTAGTGGGTGGTGATGGTACAGTGTTGTGTAGTGGGTGGTGATGGTACAGTGTTGTAGTGTAGTGGGTGGTGATGGTACAGTGTTGTAGTGTAGTGGGTGGTGATGGTACAGTGTTGTGTAGTGGGTGGTGATGGTACAGTGTTGTAGTGTAGTGGGTGGTGATGGTACAGTGTTGTAGTGTAGTGGGTGGTGATGGTACAGTGTTGTGTAGTGGGTGGTGATGGTACAGTGTTGTAGTGTAGTGGGTGATGTTGGTACAGTGTTGTGTAGTGGGTGGTGATAGTAATGTAGTGGTGGTGTAGTGTCTGGTCTATGATCTAGCTGATCAGCAACTTCATAGTTACTTAAGGAGCTTCAACGTAGCAATTAGCAATCAGAAACTGACTTAAGGAAACTTATAAAATTCCCTATTGTAAACAATTATTCGTGTGTTACGGATGTCCCTTGTGTACGAAGGTTGATTGTAGAAGTCTTGGTCCCCTTACGCTTACAGAGCTCATTGTGTCTGTTATAGGGATTATTTTGAACCATCTGCCAATTTATTTGAAGTCGGTACGTTTCATTTTCTTTGTGGTTGTGATAGTGACACTGTTGTGTGATCTTTGAAAGTGAGAGATTAACACTATCGCTCCTTACGCCTTCATATTGAGTCTTTGTTTTATTGACTGATGGAAGTTTGTCTCTGTTTCAAATTCAACTTCCTCAGTTTTTCCGTAGCGGATGAACAAATTTATTCTCATTGAACACTGTGTCAGTGGCCCACTGGAACACTTGATTTATATCAGCTTGGAGGCTCACTGTGTCTTCAGTGGATGTAACTCCCATACAGATTTTAGCATCGTCTGCAAACAATGATACTGTGTTGTGGTTCATGTCTGTATGTCGGACATTAGAATGAGAAAAAACCAAGGGGTGAGTACTGTACCTTGAGGAAGAAAGCAGTTTTGACTGTGGCAGCCTCGGATTTTACTTAGTACAATATTACTGTACTTGGACCTGCCTCGCATGGGCCAGTAGGCCTTCTGCAGTGTTTCTTCTTTCTTATGTTCTTATGAGTTATGTTAATAAACTTAAGTGTTCGTGCACCACTATTCCAATTTGCTGCATCCATTTTGGACGCCATTAATTACACCTGTCGAAGGCTTTTTGCAAAGTCTGTGTATACGGTCTGCGTGTTGTTTATCGTCCAGTGTATCCAAGAACATAACGTAATGATCTAGCAACTGCGAGAGGCAGGAGCGACCTGCTCTGAGCTCTTGTTGCCCTGGCTTGTGAATGTGTCGTGAATTGATGTGTTTAGCAATCTGCCTTCTTTAAACTCTTTCAGAATTTTTAATATTGTGGATATCAGTATTGTCGGTATGAAGGTTTGCAACAAGACTAGTCCCGGAGCTAAGGGGTTTGTCCTCCGAGGAGAGGTTAAGGGAAATCAATCTGACAACACCTGAGGACAGGAGAGAGAGGGATGACATAACAACATATAAAATAATGAGAGAGATTAACAAGGTGGATAGGGATAGAATGTTCCAGAGATGGGACACAGCAGCAAGGGGCCACAGTTGGAAGTTCAAGACTCAGATAATTCACAGGGATGTTAGGAAGTGTTTCTTCAGTCAGAGTTAGCAGAAAATGGTATAGTCTGATGTAGTGAAGGCAGGATCCATACATTGCTTTAAGAAGAGGTATGATAAAGCTCATGCCGCAGGAAGAGTGACGGAGTAACGACCTGTGAAGAGGCGGGGCCAGGAACTGTGAATCGACCCCTGCAACCACAACTAGGTGAGTACAACTGTGTGAGTATACACCTTCCCTCCCTCCCTCCCTCCCTCCCTCCCTCCCTCCCTCCCCCCCCTCTTTTCCTGCTTCCCTATTGCTACCTCATACCCCTACACCCTACCTCATTTTGCCCCTCCTCTCTCTCCCCTCCTTTCCCCTCTCCTGAAATAGCATGATGACGGTCATAAACAAGGAACCCATACCAAGATTCTTCCTTCTCTCTTGATAACGAGTTGTTTGTTGTCCTGGGGGACTGTCACTAGTGTTCACCCTGGGGGACTGTCACTAGTGTTCACCCTGGGGGACTGTCACTAATGTTCACCCTGGGGGACTGTCACTAGTGTTCACCCTGGGGGACTGTCACTAGTGTTCACCCTGGGGGGACTGTCACTAATGTTCACCCTGGGGGACTGTCACTAGTGTTCACCCTGGGGGGACTCACTAATGTTCACCCGGGGGGACTGTCACTAGTGTTCACCCTGGGGGACTGTCACTAGTGTTCACCCTGGGGGACTGTCACTAGTGTTCACCCTGGGGGACTGTCACTAGTGTTCACCCTGGGGGACTGTCACTAGTGTTCACCCTGGGGGACTGCCACTAGTGTTCACCCTGGGGGACTGTCACTAGTGTTCACCCTGGAGGACTGTCACTAGTGCTCACCCTGGGGGACTGTCACTAGTGTTCACCCTGGGGGACTGTCACTAGTGTTCACCCTGGGGGACTGTCACTTGTGTTCACCCTGGGGGACTGTCACTAGTGTTCACCCGGGGGACTGTCACTAGTGTTCACCCGGGGGGACTGTCACTAGTGTTCATCCTGGGGGACTGTCGCTAGTGTTCACCCTGGGGGACTGTCACTAGTGTTCACCCTGAGGGGCTGTGACTAGTGTTCACCCTGGGGGACTGTGACTAGTGTTCACCCTGGGGGGACTGTGACTAGTGTTCACCCTGGGGGACTGTGACTAGTGTTCACCCTGGGGGACTGTGACCAGTGTTTACCCTGGGGGACTTTCACTAGTGTTCACCCTGGGGGACTGTCGCTAGTGTTCACCCGGGGGGACTGTCGCTAGTGTTCACCCGGGGGACTGTCGCTAGTGTTCACCCTGGGGGACTGTCACTAGTGTTCACCCTGGGGGACTCACTAGTGTTCACCCTGGGGGACTGTCACTAGTGTTCACCCTGGGGACTGTCACTAGTGTTCTCCCTGTGGGACTGTCACTAGTGTTCACCCTGGGGGACTGTCACTAGTGTTCACCCAGGGGGACTGTCACCAGTGTTCACCCGGGGGACTGTCACCTGTGATGACCCTAAGGGACTGTCACCTCTGATGACCCTAAGGGACTCTCACCAGTGTTCGCCCTGGGGGACTGTCACCTGTGAGGACTCTGGGGGACTGTCACTAGTGTTCACCCTGGGGGACTGTCACCAGTGTTCACCCTTGGGGACTGTCACCTGTGATGACCCTAAAGGATTGTCACCAGTGTTCACCCTGGGGGACTGTCACCTGTGAGGACTCTGGGGGACTGTCACCTGTGAGGACTGGGGGACTGTCACTAGTGTTCACCCTGGGGGACTGTCACCAGTATTCACCCTTGGGGACTGTCACCTGTGATGACCCTAAAGGACTGTCACCAGTGTTCACCCTGGGGGACTGTCACCTGTGATGACCCTAAGGGAATGTCACCAGTGTTCGCCCTGGGGGATTGTCACCTGTGATGACCCTAAGGGAATGTCACCAGTGTTCGCCCTGGGGGATTGTCACCTATGATGACCCTAAGGGACTCACCAGTGTTCGCCCTGGGGGACTGTCACCTGTGATGACTCTGGGGGACTGTCACCAGTGTTCACCCTGGGGGACTGTCACCTGTGATGACCCTAAGGGACTCTCACCAGTGTTCGCCCTGGGGACTGTCACCTGTGATGACTGGGGGACTGTCACCAGTGTTCACCCTGGGGGACTGTCACCTGTGATGACCCTAAGGGAATGTCACCAGTGTTCATCCTGGGGGACTGTCACCAGTGTTCACCCTTGGGGACTGTCACCTGTGATGGCCCTAAGGGACTACCGCCAGTGTTCACCCTGGGGGACTGTCAGTGATCACCCTGGGGCTGTCACTTGTGATATCCCTGGGGGACTGTCACCTGTGTTCACCCTGATGGATTGTCACTAGTGATCACCCTGGGGGATTGTCACCAGTGTTCACCCTAGGGGACTACCACCAGTGATCACCCTGATGGACTACCACCAATGATCACCCTGGGGGACTACCACCAGTGATCACCCTGGGGGACTACCACCAGTGATCACCCTGGGGGACTACCACCAGTGATCACCCTGGGGACTACCACCAGTGATCACCCTGGGGGACTACCACCAGTGATCACCCTTGGGGACTACCACCAGTGATCACCCTGGGGGACTACCACCAGTGATCACCCTTGGGGACTACCACCAGTGATCACCCTGGGGGACTACCACCAGTGATCACCCTGGGGGACTACCACCAGTGATCACCCTGGAGGGCTACCACCAGTGATCACCCTGGGGGACTACCACCAGTGATCACCCTGGGGGACTACCACCAGTGATCACCCTGGGGGACTACCACCAGTGATCACCCTGGCGGACTGCCACCAGTGATCACCCTGGGGGACTACCACCAGTGATCACCCTGGGGGACTACCACCAGTGATCACCCTGGGGGACTACCACCAGTGATCACCCTGGGGGACTACCACCAGTGATCACCCTTGGGGACTACCACCAGTGATCACCCTGGGGGACTACCACCAGTGATCACCCTGGGGGACTACCACCAGTGATCACCCTGGAGGGCTACCACCAGTGATCACCCTGGGGGACTACCACCAGTGATCACCCTGGGGGACTACCACCAGTGATCACCCTGGGGGACTACCACCAGTGATCACCCTGGCGGACTGCCACCAGTGATCACCCTGGGGGACTACCACCAGTGATCACCCTGGGGGACCACCACCAGTGATCACCCTGGGGGACTACCACCAGTGATCACCCTGGGGGACTACCACCAGTGATCACCCTGGGGGACTACCACCAGTGATCACCCTGGGGGACTACCACCAGTGATCACCCTTGGGGACTACCACCAGTGATCACCCTGGGGGACTACCACCAGTGATCACCCTGGGGGACTACCACCAGTGATCACCCTGGAGGGCTACCACCAGTGATCACCCTGGGGGACTACCACCAGTGATCACCCTGGGGGACTACCACCAGTGATCACCCTGGGGGACTACCACCAGTGATCACCCTGGCGGACTGCCACCAGTGATCACCCTGGGGGACTACCACCAGTGATCACCCTGGGGGACTACCACCAGTGATCACCCTGGGGGACTACCACCAGTGATCACCCTGGGGGACTACCACCAGTGATCACCCTGGGGGACTACCACCAGTGATCACCCTGGGGGACTACCACCAGTGATCACCCTTGGGGACTACCACCAGTGATCACCCTGGGGGACTACCACCAGTGATCACCCTGGGGGACTACCACCAGTGATCACCCTGGAGGGCTACCACCAGTGATCACCCTGGGGGACTACCACCAGTGATCACCCTGGGGGACTACCACCAGTGATCACCCTGGGGGACTACCACCAGTGATCACCCTGAGGGACTACCACCAGTGATCACCCTGGGGGACTACCACCAGTGATCACCCTGGGGGACTACCACCAGTGATCACCCTGGAGGGCTACCACCAGTGATCACCCTGGGGGACTACCACCAGTGATCACCCTGGGGGACTACCACCAGTGATCACCCTGGGGGACTACCACCAGTGATCACCCTGGGGGACTACCACCAGTGATCACCCTGGGGGACTACCACCAGTGATCACTTCCTTCACAATAAATCCTCTGCCGATTGATTCCAGATTTATTACTTTTCCTCTCTGGTCGACCCGGAAGAACCAGTGGAATAGTGTAGGGGAGAGAGAGAGAGAGAGAGAGAGAGAGAGAGAGAGAGAGAGAGAGAGAGAGAGAGAGAGAGAGAAAGGGAAGATGTTACCTGGAGTTTACCTGGAGAGAGTTCCGGGGGTCAACGCCCCCGCGGCCCGGTCTGAGACCAGGCCTCCTGGTAGATCAGAGCCTGATCAACCAGGCTGTTGCTGCTGGCTGCACGCAAACCAACATACGAGCCACAGCCCGGCTGATCCGGAACTGACTTTAGGTGCTTGTCCAGTGCCAGCTTGAAGACTGCCAGGGGTCTGTTGGTAATCCCCCTTATGTATGCTGGGAGGCAGTTGAACAGTCTCGGGCCCCTGACACTTATTGTATGGTCTCTTAACGTGCTAGTGACACCCCTGCTTTTCATTGGGGGGATGGTGCATCGTCTGTCAAGTCTTTTGCTTTCGTAGTGAGTGATTTTCGTGTGCAAGTTAGAGAGGAAAGAAGAAAATGTGAAGCTTAAAGGGAAATTTGAAGGTCGATAAACCTTTTCAGTCTGTCAGGACCCTTTGTGCTCACCTAGTTAAATTTTCAGGGGTCGAACTAGAGCTCCTGACTCCATCTCTTAAATTTTCCTGACTTGTTTCATTGATTTCACGACCCTTGGTTCTTATCATATCTACTCTTGAAGCTGTGTATTAAGTTTTCCTCCACCATTGCCTTATCCAGGTTAATCCACTTGTCAGCCATCCTGAAACTAAAGAAACACTTCCTGACATCATTATCTGTCTTCAGTTTCCACCCGTACCCCTTGGGTCCTGGTCCTTTTAATTCACTCTGTCTTTATCTACCCTGTCAATTTCCCTTATGATTTTATATGTAATTGTCTTATTTTGTCCATCTCACCACCCAGGTGATCAGGTGCAGCCTTACAGTGCTGTATCAGGTGCGGGATATTTGTGTATCGTTCCAGTCACGGTATTGTGCCTTTTTTGTTATTTCTGAAGGATTGTTTACTAGATTCCTGAATGCTGTTGTGAGACTTGCTGATCTTGAAGCTGCTGGTGCTATACTGTGTGTATGTATGTATTGCTGACTTTGGGAAAGTGGGGAAGGAAATCCACCTGGGTTGACGCAAATGGACTCATGGAGACACTGATCCGGGGAAGGCACCGAACTCGCTGACCTTAGGTAAGCGCAGAAGGGAAGACATCCAGGAGTGAAGGGATGGAGTCCTGTGTGTGTGTGTTACCGGAGATATGTTTGGTGTTCTGTTCACCTCTGGGTCCTTTTCACACTCTTATATTTGCAGCTTCTGTCCGTCCATGCTGTGCTCTGTATCTGCTCTGCCCTCTCCTCCAGTTCTTACAGTTGTTAGGTGTCTAAAGTTTATCACTGCCCTCTCCTGTTCTTATTCTTTTCATTAGTTTTACGTCTTCTAATAAACACACAGGGCTTAATACCCTCTGGGAGGTCATCAGGTATACTAGGAACAGTTATTTGTGTTATTGCTGATCCTTGTGGAACCTCACTCGTTACTGTCTCCCATTCCGTTGCTTCATCCCTTACTGTTTCCCTCAATCTTGTGTCACATGATCCCTGAACCACTTGAGCATTCTTCTCTTTAATCCTGCTTGTTGCCCTAGTTTTTGTACTTATCTTGTGTGTGGTACTACATCAAAAACCTTTAAACAATCAAGGAAAATACAGTCTACCCAATTTTCTCTCCCTTTATTTTCTGTCACTGCCTTTAAACTCTATAAGACAAGAGCTACCATCTATAATCCCACTATGGTTATCTCACTCGTACTCACTTGTTATGTTGTATGTTAGCCTGTATGCAAGTGAGACTGTGACATACCAGCCTACTGACTAACCATTCTCAGGCTGACTGTGTAGCAAACATTCGTCCTTCTGTGAGTACGTTCTTACTAAACATACCGTAAGTATATCCTGTTGAGACAGCAGCTTAGGCAGGCCATGAGTGATCGTTCACTAGTTGGCAAAAAATACCCTTTAAAATACCTTAAGCTCATCACCTTGAAAATACCTTAAGCTCATCACCTTCAAAATGTATTAAGCTCATCACCTTCAAAATGTATTAAGCTCATCACCTTCAAAATATCTGAAGCTCATCACCTTCAAGATACCTTAAGCTCATCACCTTCAAAATGTATTAAGCTCATCACCTTCAAAATACCTTTAGCTCATCACCTTCAAAATGTATTAAGCTCATCACCTTCAAAATACCTTAAGCTCATCACCATCAAAATACCTTAAGCTCATCACCTTCAAAATGTATTAAACTTTGACAAACATGTTTGGTTCTCTGTTTTCTGCTGTTCCTCTGAATGTTCTCTATGTTCTCTTGTCAATAAAAGATCTCATACTGATTTTGTCTCCATTTTTCCCTCTTTTCTTGCACATCTTTGTAATCCAGGGAAACTATTTTTTGTATCTCTCGCTGAAACCAATCTATGTTTCTTCCTTCCATGTCTTGAGCAATCTCTGTCACATATACTGACTGTCTTTTCTTCCATTTTTCTTTCTCACTATTCTGCATTCAGAAACTGGATTTTTCTATTTTTTTTACCTTTCCATCCTTCCACTTTTATTTATTCCCATCACATACCTTCAGTATTCAAAGCATAGTATCATGCTCAAAGTGGTTCCTCATAATCTATTTTTCTATGTCTGCTTCACTCGGGAAGACTACCAAATCCAGCCTTGCTGGTTCTTCTTCCTCTCGGATCCTTATGCCGTCTTCTTATGTTGGATTATGAGGGGTTCCCATTACTTCTTTTCCAGTTTCTCTTTGCACATCTGTTGGCCCTCCTTGAGATTTCCAGTTCTCCCAGTCGATTTGCTTGTGATTAAAATCTCCCTTGACTAGTAGTGTAGCTTGGCCATCGTTTTAGTAGTTAACCCCAGGATCTGTAATGCTGGTCAGTTCTTGTACTAATGTCTGATATTATGTGTAAAGTTTTAGACGACTATTTTAACATTCGTTCTTCCTGATTGTCTTTGTTTCGCTTTTTATCTCTTCAGAACTCCACATATCGTTAGTAGCATAATTCCTTTCCCCTTGCGTCTTCTCTCTGTGGTATCCTCGCAGGAATTATAATGGTTGGGAACTTTATGGCTACTGTGCTGTATCTGGTAGTGTGTCTGTTGATGTTGCTAGCATCATTCAGTGAGTACTGTGACTGTGTACTCACTAAGCTGTTTTGTGGGTGGGGATCGAGACATAGCTTCTGACTCTCTCTCTCTGTTTTGCGTTTGTTGATGTCTTCTGGACTCTAGCCTTCATGGTCGCTAGCCTTCATGGTCGCTAGCCTTCGTGGTCGCTAGCCTTCGTGGTCGCTAGCCTTCATGGTCGCTAGCCTTCATGGTCGCTAGCCTTCATGGTCGCTAGCCTTCGTGGTCGCTAGCCTTCATGGTCGCTAGCCTTCATGGTCGCTAGCCTTCGTGGTCGCTAGCCTTCACGGTCGCTAGCCTTCATGGTCGCTAGCCTTCATGGTCGCTAGCCTTCATGGTCGCTAGCCTTCATGGACTCTATTAAACCTACTCTTAAAGCGCTCATTCCACTATTGCATCATCCTGAGACTAAAAGAAATACTTCTTAATGTTCCTGCGACTCATCTGTGCTTTTAGCTTTCATCTTTGCTCCCTTGTTCCAAGTTCTCTCATCTGGGGCAGCCTCAGCCCCTCTTGATCCCTCGCAGGCTTACACAAGGCCTGATATCTTCCTTTGCTTTTCTTGTTTCTAGGGGTGTCAGAGTCTTCTTTGAGTCCTTCTGGGTATAACATTGCTCAGAGTTCTGCAACAAGTCTTGTTGCAAGCATCTAACATTTCCCAGCTGTCTGATACGCATTATCAGTTGTTGTCAAGTAGGGGTTCAGTGTTGGGGCTAGATACTCCATGATGGGACTTGAATATGTTATTTGAAGTGTTTTGAATGATTATTTAGGTTTTTGGACTCGTTTTAAATCCACTTTTCGTCCTCTAGAGAAATATTTGTCGCCATTGTGATTAAAAAAAATAATTTTGTCTTCGTTGAGGTAATTTTTCCTAAGCTGTACTCCAATACCGGTCTTCTTTTTTCCGATCCTCGTTACCGTGCAGTTACTTGAATTGAATTCCAAGCAGGAGCCATTTATCTGACCAGCTTTTTAGCCTGTCAAAGTCACTTTGGAGTTAATGTACGTCTCTCAGTGTCTCACTACGTGTCTTTAAAGGTTTCTTTTAAGTACCTAACAGAATGTTTTCACGTTTCAGAATAAATAGGCACAATTCTGTGACGGGAACAGTAAACAAATAATCCGCACATAGACTAAAGCTTATGACGACGTTTCGGTCCGACTTGGACCATCAAGTAGTCGCTATCAAAATGGTATACAATACCGACAGGTTGTTAGGTAAGACACATATGCAACAGTTAGACAACTTTATTCCGAAACGTTTCGCCTACACAGTAGGCTTCTTCAGTCGAATACAGAAAGTAGGCAGGAACAGTAGAGATGTGAAGACGATGTAATCAGTCCATCACCCTTAAAGTCGTAGAATTTGAGGTTGTCAGTCCCTCGGCCTGGAGAAGTTCAGTTCCATAGTCAGGAACTATCTGAAGATCAAGCGACAGTGCGGAGACTTAAATACCGTCGGAAGGAGAGGTGCAGGGTAGTAGTAGTAGTAGTAGTAGTAGTAGTAGTGAGAGGCCACTGAGAGGTCATGTCCCTCTCGGATCCAACACTTCTCACTTGAAAAGCTTGTCCAAGGTGTTTTCTGTACCAAGATGCCACTGAAGAAGCCTACTGTGTAGGCGAAACGTTTCGGAATAAAGTTGTCTAACTGTTTCATATGTGTCTTACCTAACAACCTGTCGGTATTGTATACCATTTTGATGTTCATCTTGTCAGACACTGCAACACATGGCATCTTGGTACAGAAAACACCTTGGACAAGGTTTTCAAGTGAGAAGTGTTGGATCCGAGAGGGACATGACCTCTCAGTTGCCTCTCACTACTACTACTACTACTACTACTACTACTACTACTCTGCACCTCTCCTTCCGACAGTATTTAAGTCTCCGCACTGTCGCTTGATCTCCAGATAGTTCCTGACTATGGAACTGAACTTCTCCAG